>NC_041231.1:85883438-85903526 GCF_002837175.3 Physeter macrocephalus
TCTGGGCAGAAACTGAGGGCGGCGGGTCGGTGGAGACGTTATAACCGGGAACCGCGGGGACGCTGATTGGCTTCTCCAGAACCGGCCACGCAATGGGAGTGAGAAGTGGGGCCGCGTCACGAGTGTCCGGGCGGGAGGGCCCGACACAGGTTGTGAGAGAGAAAGTGAAACTCGGGGCGACGGGGAATCCCCACCACGGAGCGTCCCCGTCCCAGAGACCGCCTGACACCCTGAGAGCCTGAGAGCCTGCCCCTCCCGGGACCTGGGACTTTGCCTGATCCCTCCCCTCCTGCACCGAGAGCTCTTTGTCACACTGTCTCCCTGAGTCCTGGCCCAGGGACTGTGTAGTCAGCGATTTTCACAACATTGTGGTCAGAATATTTATACAGTCTTACAAACTAGTGACGACCCCAAAGATAATTTTGTTTATGTGGATACTTCTATCGATACTTTCCAAAGTAGAAATATAGAGCTTAAAATTTTTTAATTAATTTATTTAGAATAATATTAATAACCCATGATTTAATATGAAAAATAACTACTTCCCCAAATAAACACGGTAGTGGGAAAAGTGGAGCTTTTCAGATTTTTATATTTTTTGCAAGTCTCTCTCTTTCTTGTCTGTCTCATTGGAAGACCCTGGATGTTCATGTTTGCTTCTGTATTGAATCCGTTATTTTGATTGAAGTCTATGAAAATAAAAAGGCCCACACATATGTAGGAGTAGTATTTTTAAGAACCTTTTCAGACAGTCATGGATGTTAGTCTTTGATACAAAAGTAAAACTACACAAGTGGTAGGTTCTCAAAGGTTATTTTCAAAGTGGACCTGAAACAATATCATTGACTATTTCCTATTCTGTTACGTTAAAATCCGTAACCCTGTTTTGCACATTGAATGTCTCTTGTACTAACGTAAGATTTTTAAAAAGTAATACGTTGTTTCACTAAGTTATATAGATCTTCCAGTGTCAGTCATTCTTTCAAGTAAACATTGTATTCCATGAAGAAGAGGGTAGTTCAGGTCACACAAATTATTTTCCTTGGGACATAGAACTTTGGAATGTAGCAGAAGTGCTTGATGGGTACTTCCCATGTCATCTTAGAAGATACTTTTAAAATGTGGAATAAGGGAGTTCTCTGGCAGTCCAGTGGTTAGGACAGAGCTGTCACTGCCATGGCCTGGGTTCAAGGGTTCAATCCCTGTTCAGGGAAATAAGATCCCACATGCTGTGGGGTGTGGACAAAAAAAAAAGTGGATTTAAGGATGATTTAGGAAACAAAAGAATTTTTATTTATTTTTTATTTTTTTTTTGAGGTATAGTTGATTTACAATGTTGTGTTAATTTCTACTGTACAGCAAAGTGATTCAGTTATACATCTGTATATACATTCTTTTTCATTTTCTTTTCCATTATAGCTTATTAAGGAAAGATAAAAATTTGTAATGCATCAACTAGAATGTTTTAAAGCAAACCTGCTTTCTTTTTTCTGCAAGTAAGTTGTGGTGAAAATAATTATATTGCAGTTTGCTACAGTAGTCTCCATCACTGCTAAGTTATACCTCAAAGCAAATGTCAACATAGTGGAAAGTCAAATAATATCTTAGTAATGCTATGAAAGTAGGTTTCACATCATGGATCTCATGAAAGGGTCTCAGTGACTTCAAGGGTTCCACACATCACACTCTGAGAACTGCTGTTCAAATAAACCTGGGAAAATCTCCCAACTGACCCTTGCCTTTGCCTCCTCTTCGTTTTGCAGAATCCCTCTCCCTGAGCTGGACTCCCTGCCTCCCCACACTTAGCTGAGGGCCCTGCCCCTGGGGTCTTATGGGAGAGAACTCACCCCTTGGAAATTGATCCCAGAGAGTGTCCTCAGTCCGGGAAGGGAGGTAGGGGGACAGGTGTTTCCCCTTTGGACCTGGAAACAGTTTGTGCCTAAAGGCACCATACCCACTCATAACCTCGTTTGGTTTTGTTAAACACCAGCTAAGTATGTATTCATATCCCAGACAGAAATCTGACATCGTCTCTAAGAGAAATAATATTGGCCCTTTCATGGGTCCAGTATATCTGACTTGAGGCCCAGAAAGCATGAAGAGCAGTCCTGTCCAATAGAATGTTCTGTGGTGAAGGAATTGTTCTATATCTGTACTGTCAAAATCAGGTAGCCACTAGCTACAGGTCGCTATTTAGCACCTCAAAAGTGGCTATTGGGGTTTCCCTGGTGGCGCAGTGGTTGAGAATCCGCCTGCCGATGCAGGGGACACGGGTTCGTGCCCCGGTCCGGGAAGATCCCACATGCCGCGGAGCGGCTGAGCCTATTGGGCATTGCATATCTATAATGTTCTTAATTTCCAGTCTCTTCCCCCAAAAAGATACTGTGTGACTCATAGGTTGATGCATATTAAAATAACCTTCCTATGGAAATCATGGATTTGTCTATGTGGGTCTTGGATATATCTTTAAAATGCAGCATGCGCAGAAAGTTTCATTAACATGTATTTTAACAACGAGAGTGTTCAGACATTAAGGACACCACGGTTTATCACCTTAAGGTCATATGTGTTCAAAACTGCCCATTGCTGGAGCTAATTCTTGTCTCTATAACCTTGAGCTCTTGTTGTTCTTTTCATTAACCTGGTAAATATAAGCAGACACTGAAGTCCTCACTTAGCCCAAGAGATAGTATTCACTGAACACAACATATATCAAATACCTTGTAGGACCTGTACATACTTGTCAAATTATAAAGCAGGAGATGTAAACCTTAGAATCCACCACCTTAGAATTCTTTACTGACTGCTCCTGCTATTCGTTCCCCCCAAATTCAATCAATTCTGTTTCCCTTCACCCTTGGACCGCTCTCTCCTAGACAAAAAAATACATGAATTTTTTACATTTGGGGAATGAAGAGTTGTATGACCCAAAGATGAAAAACCACTAAAAAATCATAAATTTTCTCTATGTCAACCAGACATTCACAAAGATACTAACACATGCCCCTATCAAACTCAAAGACAAAAACTTTGACAAACAGGTAGCAATGTTTTTCAGCCAAAGACCACCAGGAGAAAATCTGTGGTCAAACAAGTTGGATTTATTACTGGATGCAGCGAGGGAGATGACACACCATCGGGGACCATGGTGTCTTAGTGTGAGATGTTAGATAGAACATATACAGGATGTGGGCTCTGGTTGGGTGATTTTGAGGAGGGTGTATGGAGGAGGGGCTTACTCTAGATTGGGTGTTGTCAGGAAGTGGGGGCAATTCTATGACTGGGCATGTCAGTGAATCTTCCCTGTAGGGAGGAAAGACTAGAGTGAGGGTGCAGCTGTTATTGGAAAGGAGCCGTGGTTGCTGGTATCAGCACAGGGAGAGGTTTGATATATTGTGAGGTGCATAGTGCTGCCTTGTTTGGTCTGTGCTTGGACAAAATGATGTTGTGGTCTTGTTTTGTCTCACTGTATCATGGTCTCAGGGGTCCTTGTCTGATGTTGATGTTCTGTGAGGTGACATATGTCCAACAGGAGAAGAACACGGCTGCGTGGTGAGCACCAGCCCAGCTTCTGACAACGCTGAGGCCTAAGGTAAATGTCAGACCAGTTTCTGATGTTGGAGGCTGCTTTGTCCTTCCTGAATTCAGTGTTTTAAAATAACTAAATCCCAAAGAAAACATAATTAAAGTGTATTTGAAAACAATTTGGAAAATAAGAAATGCAAATGTCAAACAAATATCTAACAAATAAATGTAAAGAAAAATGCAAATATGGAATAAGAAATGGGAATAAATTAAAATCTATCATCTTGGCAAAGATAATAGTATGAGGAGAGTATTGACAGGAATTTAGGGAGAATATACTGTCATAAAGATTGATGGGATTGAAAACTGGTACAAAAATTTTAAAGGTCACTATGCAAAACGTCTCAATTTCAGTATATTTACATTAAAAAAATTTTTTATTTTGTATTTGTGTATAGGTAATTTACAATGTTGCAGGGTGTTTTGTGTTTTTAGGTGTACAGCCACTTGACTCACTTATTCATAGACGTACATATGTACTTTTTTGGGTTCTCTTCCCATATAGGTTATTATAGAGTGTTGAGTAGGGTTCCTTGTGCTATACACTGGGTCCTTGTTGATTATTTTATAAATAGTAGTGTGTATACGTTCATCTCAACCTGCTCATTTTTCCCTGCCCACCACCTTTCCCTTTTGGTAACCGTAAGTTTCTTTTCTAAGTCTGTGAGGCTGTTTCTCTTTTGTAAAGAAGTTCATTTGTATCCATATTTAGATTCCACCTGTAAGTGACATCATAGGATACTTGTCTTTTCCTGTTTCACTTCCTTCCTTGTGTCTGGAAATGGCATTATTTCATCCTTTTTATGGCTGAGTAATATTCCATTGTGTATATGTATCCTATCTTCATTATGAATTCATCTGTCCTTATACACTTAGGTTGCTTCCATGTCTTGGCTATTGTACATAGTGCTGCCATGATCGTTCGGGTGCATGTGTCTTTTAAAACTATGGTTTTCTCCAGATCTAGGCCCAGGATTGGGATTGCTGGGTCACATGGTACTTGTACGTTTACTTTTTTTTTTTTTTTTTTTTTTTTTTTGCGGTACGCGGGCCTCTCACTGTTGTGGCCGGCATGTGGGATCTTCCCGGACCGGGGCACGAACCCGTGTCCCCTGCATCGGCAGGCAGATTCTCAACCACTGCGCCACCAGGGAAGCCCTGTACGTTTACTTTTTTAATGAACCTCCACACCGTTCTCCCTAGTGGATGTACCAATTTACATTCCCACCAACAGTGTAGGAGGGTTGCCTTCAATATGTTTATATTTTGACATAGAAATTTCTCTTTCAGAAATTTATCCTGCGAAGATAATCACACATGTTCTCAAAAATATATATTCAAGGATGTTTCTTGAATTGTGGTTTATAAAAGCAAACAATGGAAACAATCTAAATGCTATAGTCATTGTAATGATGGTAACTGTGAATAGAGGAACACTTAATAAGAATTAAAGCAATAATGCCATGTGATTTACATATTGGGTCAAATTTATTCCTCAGAGCAAACCCATGAGGGGACTTCCCTGGTGGTCCAGAGGCTAAGACTCCGAGCTCCCAATGCAGGGGGCCCGGGGTTCGATCCCTGGTCAGGGAACTAGATCCCGCATGCCGCAATGAAGACCTGGCGCAGCCAATAAATAAATTAATTAATTAATTTAAAGAAAAAGCAAACCCATGAGGCACCCAACATGGGATCCCTTTGTACAGACACAGAGAGAGAGACTCAGAGAGAGGAGACACAGAGGGGAGAATCAGAGAGGTTAAGGAGTGTATATTTCAAGGCCACCTTCAATCAGGATCTGGAGACACTGGAGAAAAAATGAAGAACAACAGTTAGGACCTGCGTGATGTGCGACAGGCACTGTGGTGAGGGAGATGGACAGAAATGACAAAGATAAATGTAAATCACTACTGAGCTAAGTGCTGTGAGGAAGAAGTTCATGATATCCTGAAAGTAGATGACCAAGAGACCTGACAGCTCCCCTACCACTATTATCAATAATATTTGAAAGATGTAAAAGATATATGGTATATAAAACAAAAACAGAATTCTATACAATTATATAAAATCATAGAACCAAAAACGGCTCTTTGAAATTAAAAATAGTGTCATAGAAGTGTATAATTCAGTAGATGAATTGAAAAATTACGTTCATACTCACAGTAAGTAATAGGAATAGAAAAGTAATGGCAAGGAGGAGAGAAGACCTATAAGAATATTCCTCTATCAATCAAGAGAATCCAGCGAGTAAGCAATACAAGTTTCAAAAATAAGGGAGAGTAGGAAATAATAAAAAAAATATTTTCAAGAAAACCTCTCAGAGTTTACAGACAAAAATTTACATCTGGAATGGCCTAAGCAAACTCTTACTGCAGTAGATGAAAATAGACGGACACTAAGAAACATCACAGTGAAATTGCGGAAAGGATGGAAAAGAAGAGACCTTGAAAACTTCAAGAGGCAAAAAACATGGGCCTGGAGGCTAGAAGACAGTGAAGCAATGGCTTCCGAATTCTAAGGAAAAAAATCAGTATTTCCAACACAGAGTTCTATATTGAGTCAAGATGAGAGTAAGTCCTAGGGTAGCCTGAGACATTTCAGAGTTACAATGTTTTCCTTTCCATGTTCCCTTCTTCAGGATACTGTTAGACAAAGTGCGGGGGAAATGATGGAGAAAACCAACAACAGGGAAACATGGGATCCAGGCAACACGGAAGCCTTGTAAAATTATACAGTAGGAGAGAGAGGCAGAGGGCTGCCCAGAATGAGGCGAAGGAGATCCGGGACGTCAGCCGTGCCCCAAGTGTGCAGGGAACCAGTCTCCGTGTGGCAGCACTGAGGGCTGTGGGAGAGTCTGTGCAAAGAAGTGAAGTTGGTGGAATATCTGATGTGCTTGAAAGTATTCAGAAAGACTTAGATTCTGCACAGAGTTTTAGAATGATTTAAAATGAGTACAATATGGGGCTTCCCTGGTGGCGAAGTGGTTAAGAATCCGCCTGCCAGTGCAGGGGACAAGGGTTCGAGCCCTGGTCCGGGAAGATCCCACGTGCTGTGGAGCAACTAAGCCCGTGTGCCACAACTACTGAGCCCGCCTGCTGCAACTACTGAAGCTCGCGCACCTAGAGCCCATGCTCCGCAACCAGAGAAGCCACCACAATGAGAAGCCCGCGCACCGCAACAAAGAGTAGCCCAGCTCGCTGCAACTAGAGAAAGCCCGCATGCAGCAATGAAGACCCAAAGCAGGCAAATAAACTAAAAACAAAAAAAAAATGAGTACAACAAAAGTAAGATATTATTTATTCCAGCAAAATCTTAAATATCCATTCAAGAAAAGTAATCATAGTCTACTAAATGCTCACTTGTGACTAGCATTTCCATCATCATAATAATGCAAATATTGCACACCGAGCTAATCAAAATGACAAAACTGATAGATTTATAATTATAAATTATAACTATTTTGGGAAGACAGGGGTGTGTGAAAGAAAAACCAATTAACTAAAGATGATACATAAAACTGAAAGCAAAGGAGTATTAAAGGCATGCTTTTAGAGACATAGAAGAAACAATTAGAGAATCAGTTTAAGAACTAAAACAGCTTTTCTCTGAGATTCAAGAGACGGGGGACGTGGAAGATTGGGGACAACGGTCTAGATACCAAGTGTTGTAGAAGTATTTTACTTTTTAAGACTATGTGCACATATCCATTAGCTAAAAATAAAAAGACAACCTAGTAGATGAGAGAATGGCCTTTGGCCTTAGGAATTGTTAAGAAGAGTCATAGAAATGGAGCAGTAGTTGGAAAGAAACTGTATACAGACTGGTGGATGTTTATGGGAGAATTTTGTTTTGATTTATTTAGTTTTGTTTGATTAATTTTAATGGGAGGAATTGCAGCATGTTTGTAGGCAGGGATGAAGGAGCAGTAGAGAGTGGGAAACTGATGACACAGCGGAGGATGCAGTAGGATCCTGTACCCACGCTGAGAGGCAGCCTTAGACAGGAGGGGACCATCCATCATCACTGGTGGGAAGGTGAGGATACAGGTGCAGATGTGGGAATAGTGGAAGAGGAGGATGTAATTCTCACCTGAGTCCTTTTTTTTTTCTGAGTGAAAAAAAAAAAGCTCATCATTGGGCTTCCCTGTTGATGCAGTGGTTGAGAGTCCGCCTGCCGTTGCAGAGGACACGGGTTCGTGCCCTGGTCCGCGAAGGAAGATCCCACATGCCGCGGAGCGGCTGGGCCCGTGAGCCATGGCCGCTGAGCCTGCGCGTCCGGAGCCTGTGCTCCGCAAGGGAGAGGCCACAACAGTGAGAGCCCGCGTACTGCAAAAACAAACAAAAAACAACAAAAAAAGCTCATCAATAAGAACAGGGAGTGGGGAATGAGTGGAGGGGTCTGAGGGGAAAGGAGGAAATGAGAAATAGCCCTCTCAGGGGTGTGAGAGTGAGCTGACTGGGAAATGGCATCTGGAGAGTGCAGGGTGGGGGCCACTGAGGTCTGGGCTGATCAGCTTAGAGAAATTTCCAGCTCTTGGGCAACAACAGGAGGATGTATAAGAAACTAAGAAAAATGCAACAAAGCATCTCCAAATGTGAGGATTACATTCTTTTTACTTTGTCATTTGTCACTTTCAACACTTTATTACTTGTTTTACAGTGAATATACATTATATCCTATATTATACGTTGTACATATACATCATAATGAGAATTAAAAAGCTTTGTTTAAATTTTTAAAAGGAAGGCAAGTGGGCAGAAAAAGTGAAGAGCTGTGGGCACAGAGTAGGACGTGCTGGGCTCCATGACTGAGCTCTGGGCAGCGAACTCACACAGCCTTTTCTCCTTTTCTTAGGACCGTGTTTTCTTTGGAGGCCAAGCAGGATTTTTCCCTTCTTTTTTCAGTGTGGTCACTTATTAGGACCTTGTCACCTCTTTGATGCTTTTAAGATGGTTTTTATATTTTACATGGCATTTTCAGCTATTTTCAGTGAGCAGAATTCTCCCTACAATCCAGCCCATCTTTTCCAGTAATGGAATTTCTGTGGCAGAATAGCTCAGTTAAAAGACTTTGGGTGCCAAAGTAGAGAATGCATGTCCTAATGCATGATCTGAAGAGGATCTTTCAAGTGTTTTACAAGTGCAAGGGATTTTAATGTAAATTTTGAAAGCATATTTACCTACACAGAAGGGGATTGAAAAGGTACTCAAGGGTATACAAAATAAATAATTCGTGTTCTCCCTCTCGTCCCCCATTTGCCCAAGTCCTCTACTTGGAAACCATTGCAGTTGGCAATTTCTCATTTTTCTTCTCCCCCAATCTATCTATGCATTAATGAATACTGTTATGTCAGTGAAAGAGCTCAGGCCACAGACTGGGAGAAATTATTTGCTAATTCACATATCTGATGAGGGACTTGTTTTAGAATATACACAGAACGCTTAAACTCAATACTATGAAAACAATTTAAAAATGAAGGAAAGTCTGAACAGACACCTCTTCAAGAAGATCTATCAATGGAACTGCAT
The DNA here is from genome assembly GCF_002837175.3 of Physeter macrocephalus. Taxonomy (NCBI): domain Eukaryota; kingdom Metazoa; phylum Chordata; class Mammalia; order Artiodactyla; family Physeteridae; genus Physeter; species Physeter macrocephalus. The sequence goes on from NC_041231.1 coordinate 85,892,552, forward strand.
ATGAAAAGATGCTCAACATCCTATATTATTAGGAAATGTAAATTTTTAAAAATGAGGTATCATCACACCTATTAGAATAGCTAGAATCCAAGAACTGGTGATACCAAGTGCTGTCCAGGATGTGGAGCGACAGAAACCCTCACTCACCGCTGCAGGAATACGAAGCAGCACAGCCCCTAGGAATGATGGTCAGCAGTTTCTTATAAAGCTACACATAGACCCTCCATCCAGTCTACTGAGCACTCTAGTCCTCATGCAACTCATCTGAAAACTTATATGCACAAACCCCTGCACACCAATGCTTATAGCAGAGCGCCCCTCAAGTGTGGGCTGCACATAGTGACTTCCTTCTAAAGACTACAGTAGGGAAAGTAGGGAAGCAAAAATAAAAGTTCACAAGGAGAAACCTGGGAAATGTACCTTAGCCGGGTGATAAGGTGAACTTATTACTGATAATCAGGTGGAGAGTATACACCCTTGTTGTGTGGAGAATGTCACTTCATCTCTGTGGTCTTCTTCCCCAAAATACTTTGCCCCAGTCAACCAACTTGAATAGAGGGACATTCTACAATATCCCTGAGCAGTACTCAAAAACATCAAGGTCATCAAACACAAGGGACCTCTGAGAGACTGTCACAGCCACAGGAGCCTGAAGGAGACATGATTGGGACTTAACACAATGTGTCTTTGATAGGATCGTAGATCAGGAAAAGGAAAAACTAATGAAGTCCCAATAAATTCTGGAGTTTAGTAATAATGTATCAATATTGCTTCATTAGCTGTGACAAATGTATGATGGTGATATAAGATATTACCACAGAGAGACTGAGCATGGGATTTACAGGAACTCTCTACTAACTTTGCTACTTTTTTTGTGAATCTCAAACTACACTAAAATGAAAAAAAAAATTAATATCTGCCAGAAACGAACAGGGAGTGAAATAATTATCAACTTTGAGTTTTCCGGAGTGTTTTCATCAAAGAGCTGGAGAGACGGGTTGTGGAGAGGAAAGATGGAAACCTCAGACACAAGGCAGGGCTCCAGGGCTCTCCTCCACTCTAATCCCCGCCCCATCCCCGAGCCGGACCCCAGAGCTGCTCAGGCAGCATCTTCATCCTCCCGTTGCTGACCAGCCTCCAGGGCAGCCATCTCTGTCTGACTCAGACCACAGCCCATCCTCTCCCTTCCCTGTGCTGAATAGGAGAGGGCCGAGTGGTGGCGCCCCCGTGTGGCCACAGTTGCTGATGACAGGAGACCTGAGCTCCCCTTTGACCCCCTTACAAAAGACCTGCCCAGGGTTTCCTTGGGCTCCTAGCAGTGGGTCAGTGCTGCGCACAGAAGTTGGAGTTCATCCAGTGTCAAGTTCAAAGTCTGACTTGTTACCCAGAATACATGCTGACACGGACCTTTTTCTCCCCATCAAACCGCCAAGGACTTTGGCCTCAGGGAGGATCAGATTTCAAGGCCATTAACAGCTGGTTCCCAGGTCCAGGGTGGACCCCACAAACATACTGGGTGTCCTCAGTCTCCAGGGGTGGGACCTTGAACCCCAAGTCCTTGTCACTTCTTCCAGCTGCTGACAGGGTAATAGACTCTTCCTTCAGGGACTTAACTCTGGAACCTCCATCCCTAGAATGGGGTAGAAGAGGGGAAGGAGGGGGAGGGGCAGGGAGAGGGGGAGGAGATCCCCTAAGGTATCTGCCTATGAAGATGCGGAGGCTCCTGGAGAAGTGAGGAGAGGAAGGAAACAGTGACATTAGGGGATGGAGGCCAACAGGAGTGGAGGGGGAGGAACGAGAGAGGAGAGGGGCAGGGCGGGTCACTCAGTGGACACGTGTGTGGGGAGGGTGGGGTCTGTGTGGGACGAGGCACAGGGGCTTCTGGCATGGGCGCTGGTAGAGGCTCTGTTTTTCACCTGATGATAAGTACACAGGTGTCAGCTCTATATTTTGCTGGTAAACAATGCTTATGTTTTAGGTGTTTTCCTGTCCTTACAGGTACGGTATAACTCAAATACACCTGGAAGAAAGGGAAAAGAGAAAAGGAGAGAGGGGAGGTGGTTAAAGGAATTCCTCTCTTCCAGAGAAATAACCTCACCCCCAGTCCTCACTCCACCCCACACACACGGTGCTGGGGGGCAGCAGGGAGACTCAAGGAAGGGAGGGTCCATCCCAGCTCACAGCCCGGGGCTACCTGGACATCGTCTCCCTGTGAGCTATGACAGCGGGGACCACTGTGCCAAAAAGACTGACTAAAGACCTTTGGAAAAAGACTTGCCCAGCAGGTGGCCATGGAGGTGGAGACCAGAGGACAGGAGAGAAGAGGACAGGACGTGGACTGGAGCCTGGAGACCACAGTGGCGACAAGGAGATCAGCCATGATCTGGGCCCGGGGGCCCCCCTAACATTTCTCTGAGACGCGAAAACGACCTCCCCCCTCTCCAGACCTACAGGACCCAGGCGTCCGAACACCGTACCCAAGGACACCAAGCATGGCCCCTCCTGTCCAGGCATCAAATCCGCCACCGTTTGAAGCCTCAAGCGTCCTCTCCCCTCCTCCCCAGTCCCGAGAGCCCAGGACACCCACCCCAGTGTCCTACCTCTTCTTCCCCTTCGTGGACCTAATAGACAGGGACCTGTTTTCTGGATCCCTCCAGCCACTTCCAAACCTGAAATTAAAGGCCCTGTGGTCCTGGACTCAGATCTAATTTCTGGCCCTGATGTTGACCCAGGACTTCGGTGTCAGGGGTCAGGGGAGGCTCCCCAGGGCCCCACAGGCTGCAGCTGAGCCAGGCCTCCAGCTGAACAGAATCGGCAGATTCTGGACATAAAACTGGGACCTGGAGGAGACACATCAGCCACCTGGAGGAGTGAAAAGCTGCCTTTGTCTCTCCCCCCTTCCATCCACAACCAGTAAACATCCACGACACACCACAGGTGACTCTGCCCAACACACCAGGACTCTGGAGAATCCCACACAGTGTGCATGGAAAGGTGGGTGGACTGGAACACAGAGACGAGGCTGAACCGAGGGAAGAGCAGAGGCGGAGCCTGCGATCCTGTTCTCCACCTGCGGCCACTGAGCTGGAAGTCCCAGAACACCCAGTAGCAGCCGCAACAGGACACAGGAATCCAGCCTTCCAGCCTCAGCAGTGCCCAGGACCCCAGGTAACTTAGGCAGCAGCAGAAGTGGGTCCTGGGAACCCAGCCACCAGCCCCTGAGACGCCCATGACTTTGGCCCCTCCAGCCACCCACTGGCAGCAGCAGAGCCGGAGAACCTTACAGCACAGGACATGGCAGAGGCGCCTGCACCACCCCAGCTACCCACGCCCCCCTCTTCCCCCGTGGTTCAGGGGATCCCGGGCACGAGGGAAGAGCCCACTATCCCAGGTCACCAGGCAGCGATGCCAGTGGCACAGGCAGCAACAAGGCACCAAAATCCCTGGAGGCACAAGAAGCAATAAGAGGGCACGGGACCACACCCCTGATGGGGGGTAGAAGGTGCCAACTCCCACAAGCAGGTAACACAGGTAGGAGAACCCCAAACCTGTGCTCTAGCGCCACCTCCTGGAAGAGAAGAGAAAAGCCTCTGCTCTCTAATTTGTTGAACGGTTAGAATCAAGCAGAAAAATGCTCCCCACTTCACCAGTGCTGGCAGAGGAACAGCACAGCAAGCACACGAAGAACCACAGTAACACTGCATCACAAAAAGTTAAGGACAGTTCTCAAGAAACCAAACTTAAGGTCATGGAATACTGTGACATAACTGACGGTGAATTCAAAACAGCTCATGAGGAAACGCAACAAGCTACAAGAAGATTCAGAAAGGCAGTATAAGGAGCTCAGGAATATTATGAATGAACAGAAGGAATACCTTACCAAAGAGATTGAAACTCTAAGCAAAACTATATAATTTCAGTGTGCTTATGTGGCGCACTTTCTTTAAATTGATACCTAAATGTTTTATCCTGATGCTATTATAAATTGAATTGAAACGTACTCATTTTCCGAGTCCCGCGCTCCGGTGTGCTCCCGCGCAGCCACCCGCCCCGGACCCGGCGCCACCGGGCCCAAGTGCCCCAAGTGCGACAAGGAGGTGTACTTGGCTGAGCGGGTGACCTCCTGGGGAAGGACTGGCATGGCCTTGCCTGAAGTGTGAGAAATGTGGAAAGACGCTGACCTCGGGGGGAGGGGACACACTGAGCATGAAGGCAAGCCCTGTTGCAGCCAACCCTGCTACGGGGCCATGTTCGGACCCTAAGGCTTTGGGCGCGGTGGAGCGGAGAGACACACTTTCAAGCAAACTGAGGTTTTGGAGACCCCACCCATCCCCGGCTGCCCGCGGGGCCGCGGCCCTCTAGGCCGATGGCAGGCCTTCTCCACAGGCACCTGGGGCTGTCCTGTAGAGCCCCACGCCCTCAATAAACCCGTACACTTGGAAGAAAACACATTCATTCATTTTCCTAATTTTATATTTCTGGCACAGAACTCTTAAAATCCTTCGAATTCCTAAGTGATGAGAGCCACAGAGGTGTGTTTTGTTATGTTAAAGTTGGCTTTTGGACTGAACCTAAGGGTGGGGGCTGGTTACCAGGAGAAGCCACCATGTTAATAGGGAGTTGGAATTTCCGGTACCACCCCATCCCCCATGTCCTGGGAGCCGAGAGGGGCTGGAGGTTTCACCAACTGCAATGGCCCATGATGTAATCAATCGTGCCTATGTAATGAAGCCTCCATAACACCCCAAAATGATGAGGTTCAGAGAGCCTCCACGCTGGTGAATACACGGAGATTTGGGGAGAGTGTCCCAATCTGAGAGGACACGGAAGCTCCACGCCCTTCCCACACACTTGCCCTTTGTGTCTCCTCCGTCTGGCTGTTCCAGAGTTACTTACATCCAGTAGTCTAGTAAGGAAAGTGTTTCTCTTGAGTTCCGTGAGCCGCTCTAGTAAATTAATCAAACCCGAGTGGGGGAATCATTAGAACATCCAATCTGTAGCCAGTCGGTCAGAAACACAGGTGACAACCTGGACTCGAGATTGGCATCTTAAGGAGCGGGCGGGCGTGCAGGACTGAGCACTAACCTGTGGGGTCTGACGGTGCCCGCGGTAGAGTCAGAGTTGAGTGAATGGGGTTGCAGGGGAAATCCAAATATGGGAATATTGGAATCTGATGATCGCAATATTAATGGTAAAGAAAGAAGGACGGGAGGGTGGGAGAAAAAGCCTGGGTTTTGCCTGCGATCATCTGTCTCCTGCTACACAGAATGGCCAGCCTGGGAGAGATGGGAGAGCTCCAGAAAAGAGAAGTAAACAATAGTTTTACCCACTGTAATCTTACACCTTCCCCCAAGGAGCTGAAATAGACACTGTTTGATTTCACGCCCTCCCTTCCTAGAGTTTTAGACAAACGTTCAGCTAAATAATTGGTGTCCACCTGTGCAGGTGTACCTCTTCTTATTTCATTTTGAAGATACTGCATTTTTTACTAATTGAAGGTTTGTGCCAACCCTGCAGTGAGCAAGTCATCAGCGCCACTTTTCCAACAGCATTTGCTCACTTCGTGTCTCTGAGTGTTGGGCTGCACCCCGCAGGCCTACAAGGCCTGTGCTTGCCCAGCTTCAAGACAGAAGAAAGGCTCGGAATCAGCAACAGAGACTTCAGTGGCGTAATGGATGGGGAAGCTTACACATCTGAAGCAAGATCCTGGAGCGACACCCCACTGTGCGGCGGGTCAGGGGGTTTATTACCAGTTATAGGGGAATTGACATCAGGTGGGCTCATTAGTTACCAGGGAAACCAGTAGAGGGGCACACCCCTCACAGCCTCCCTGGTAAGAACAATCACTAGCTAGGGCCAGGAGCAAGTATGTAGGAGGTCAGTCATGTGAGTAGGGTATAGGTGAAGCAGGCCTTGGTCGGACAGGGGATGTACAAGAGAACAAGAGAACAGCCATCCTTGGCCTGACCATACACTGTATCAGAGTTTGGTAATTCTCACAATATTTCAAACTTTTCATTATTTTTATATTTATTATGCTGGTCTGTGATCAGTGATCTTTGATGTTATTATTGTAATTGTTTGAGGGCACCAGGAACCACTCCCATAGAAGACAACAAACTTAATGGATAAATCTGTGTGTTCTGACTGCTCCACTGACCAGACATTTCCTCATCTCTCTCCCTCTCCTCAGGCCGCCCGATTCCCTGAGACACAACAACACTGAAATTAAGCCAAATAAAAACCCTGCAATGGCTTCTAAATGTTCACGTGAAAGGAGAGTTGCACATGTTTCACTTTAAATCAAAAGCTAGAAATGATTAAGCTTAGTGAGGAAGGCACGTCAAAAGCCTAGATAGGCTGAACGCTAGGCCTCCTGCACCAAACAGTTAGCCAAGTTGTGAAAGCAAAGGAACAGTTCTTGAAGAAAATAAATAATGCTACTCCAGTGAACACACGAATGGTAAGAATGCAAAACAGCCTTATCGCTGATGTGGAGAAAGTTTTAGTGCTCTGAATAGAAGATCAAACCAACCACAGCATTCTCTTCAGCCAAATTCTCAACCACAGCAAGGCCCTAACTCTCTTCAATTCTATGAAGGCCGAGAAGGTGAGGAAGCTGAGAAGAAAAGTTTGAAGCTAGCAGAGGTTGGTTCGTGAGGTTTAAGGCAAGAAGCCATCTCCGTAACATGAAAATGCAAGGTGAAGCAGCACGTGCTGATGTAGAAGCTGCAGCAAGTTATCCAGAAGATCTAGCTAAGACCATTAATGAAGGTGGCTACACTAAATAACAAATTTTCAATATAGATGAAACAGCCTTCTATTGGATGAAGATGCCATCTAGGACTTCCATAGCTAGAGAGGAGAAGTCAATGCCTGACTTCAAAACTTCAAAGGCGAGGCTGACTCTCTTGTTAGGGGCTAATGCAGCTGGTGACTTTAACTTGAAGACAGTGCTCATTTACCATTCCCCAAATCCCTGGCCCTTTAAGGTTTATGCTAAATCTACTCTGCCTGTGATCTGTAAATAGAACAACAAAGCCTAGATGAGAGCACATCTGTTTACAACATGGTGGACTAAATATTTTCATCCCACTATTGAAACTTACTGTTCAGAAAAGTATTCCTTTCAAAATATTACTGCCCATTGACGATGCACTTGGTCACCCAAGAGCTCTGATGGAGATACACAATGAGACTTTCCCTCCTCTCCGGGTTTCCCTGGTTGCTCATGGACCAATGACATGGTCTTAGGTATGTTGGGTCATGCTAATAAGGGCAACATCCCAGGGACAGCAGAAAAAAAAGGTCAAGGAGACCTGGATGCTTGGACATCCTCGTGGTGCAAAGCCACCCTAGCAGCCCTGGAACTGCCTGCCTCACTGTTATGGGAGACACACACAAGCTTCCATCCTGTGAACCACTGTTATTTGGGTTCCGCTGCACATACTGAATTAATACATATCGAGAGAATAGGAATTCCCAGGAGTGTGTGGCCATGGTGGTCTGTTCTGGAGATGAGCAGAGATACATTTAGTGTCACCTCTGTAGGCTCTTTGGACATTACTGTGAGTTAGGGAAAGCGAGAACTGGGCCAGAGCGGGCACCACAGGGAGATTGGAGATTGTTACCCTCCTCATATTTCTAGCCACGGGGTCTGGCCTAGGGAAGTGTTTGGGTCACCGGGTGTTAGATTTGGGAGTCCTTGTTTCTTCACTCCCTGTCCTCTTTGCAGACCAGATCTCCTGCTCATCCTACCTAGGATCAGAATCACTGCAGGTCACCTGCTCATCATCCTGTCTGATGACAGGGATTGTGGAGGTGGAAATCTAGAGGATTAACCCCTCAGGTAGAAAAGGAGTGCAGGGTCATTCTGCCTCAGATTCCATGAGGAGTCTGTGCTTCCCCCAACTGGTTTGAACAGCTGACTTTTGGATAGTTGACCTCTGGTCCCTCATATCCTGTGCCCTGGTGATCATAAAATTCTATCACTTCACTGTATTCTCTTTATTACAAATGAGTCACTAGCTCCAGCTTATACTCCAAAGGTGGGAATTACACAAGTGCATGAACACCAGGAGATGGGAATCACATCTTAGAAGTGTGCTCACCACTAGGGGGCCTCTGGCAACCGCCTGAAAGTGTGGCATCTCACAGGGCTGTAGCCAGGAGTGCAGAGTTCAGGGCTGAGGTCAAAGGGAGTTTGTGTTCATCCCACAGGAATACAGGATAAAATTATGATCCCAGAAAGGTAGCCCAGTCTTCTAGGTAATTTGGGGATTGGAAGAGGTAAAAGGCTAGGTAGAAATATAAAGAAGAAGAAATAAAAAGACACCAAGCAGTTCTAATAGTTAATGTTCTCACTTCTTTTCTTATGGTTCTGAGAATTTGCAAAAGTCTTTTTGTTTAATAGTTACATGGTTTAATAATCAGCATGACCTTAAATAACGTAGAAAATATAATGAACCGAGGGATGAGGAAATCACATGACCCAGGCCTGACCAGTCAGGTTACCACGTCGTACCACATCCACCTAGCAACAGGGATTGGTCCATGGGTAGTCATTCCTCTCCAGTACTTTATGTATGGTCAATGTGAGAAAGATGTTTATCTTTCTGCTAAAGTTGTGAAAGTGGGTAATGTGAGGGGGTTAGAGATCATATTGTCTGTCTTTCCCAGGAACAGTGAAAGAGAAGGGAAATTGAGGTCTGATGACAAGTTTGAGTCTCCGGGTCCAATCATGTCTCTAATTGGCCTCATCCCTGGCCTTCCCAGGTAAATCAACATGTTAAACCTCTTTTGCCAAAGCTAGATTCATTCGAGTTTTGTTAACTTGCAGCAAAAGAGTCCTCTCACAAGAAGGCAGACTTTTTTGTGATGCTGGGTATTTAGATAACACTCGTTCACATGTGATGAAGACTTAATTTTTGTAGAGTAGTTTTAAGTTCACAGCAAGTTGAGGGGGATATACAGAGATTTCCCATATACTCCCTGACCCCATAAATGCATAGCATGCCCCATTATCAATGTCCCCTGCAGAGTAGTGCGTTTGTTACAACTGATGGACCTACACTGACACATCATCATCACCCACAGTCCGTAGTTTATATTATGATTCACTCTTGGAACTCTACATTCTGTGGGTTTGGACAAATGTATAGGAACGTGTGTCCATTGTTATAGTATCAGACAGAGTGTTTCACTACCCTAAAAATCCTCTATTTTCTGCCTACTTATTCCTCCCCTCACTCCCCAACCCCTGGCAACACATCTTTTCACTGTCTCCACAGTTTTGCCTTTTCCAGAATGTCATATGCTTGGAATCATACAGTATATAGACTTTTCAGATTGGCTTCTTTCACATGGTAGTGTGCCTTTAAGGTTCCTCCATGTCTTTACAAGTCTTACTAATTCATTTCTTTTGGACACTGCATAATATCCCATTGTCTGGATGTACCACAGTTTATTTATCCCTTCACCTACTGATGGACGTCTGAGTTGCTTCCAAGTTTTGGCAATTATGAATAAAACTGCTCTAAACATTCATATGCAGATTTTTGTGTAGACATGTTTTTTTTGTTTTGTTTTTGTTTTTTTTGTGGTATGCGGGCCTCCCCCTGCTGTGGCTTCTCCCGTTGCGGAGCACAGGCTCCGGGCGCACAGGCCCAGCGGCCATGGCTCACGGGCCCAGCCGCTCCGCGGCATGTGGGATCCTCCCAGGCCGGGTCGCGAACCGGGTTCCCCTGCATCGGCAGGCGGACGCGCAACCACCGCGCCACCAGGGAAGCCCTGTAGACATGTTTTTAACTCCTTTAGGTAAATACCAAGGAACACAACCGCTGGATTGTCTGGTAAGAGTATTTTTAGTTTTGTAAAAAACTGCCAAACCGTCTTCCAAAGTAGCTGTACCATTTTGCCTTCCCACCAGCAATGAATGAGAGTTCTTGTTATTCCACATCCTCTCCAGCATTTGGTCTTCTTAGTGTTCTGGATTTTGGCCATTCCAATAGGTGTGCAATAGTATCTCATTGTTTTAATATGCATTTCCATGATGACATATAATGGGAACATCTTTTCATATGCTTATTTGCCATCTGTATATCTTCTTTGGTAAGGTGTCTATTAAGGTCTTTGGTCCTTTTTTTTTTTTGGCTGCGTTTGGGTCTTCATTGCTGCACACAAGCTTTTCTTAGTTGTGGCGAGCGGGGGTTACTCTTCGTTGCAGTGCGTGGGCTTCTCATTGCAGTGGCTTCTCTTGTTGTGGAGCACGGGGTCTGGGCACGCAGGCTTCAGTAGTTGCAGCATGTGGGCTCAGTAGTTGTGGCTCACGGGCTCTAGAGTGCAGGCTCAGTAGTTGTGGTGCACGGGCTTAGTTGCTCCACGGCATGTGGGATCTTCCTGGCCCAGGGATTGAACCCGTGTTCCCTGAATTTGGCAGGCAGATTCTTAACCACTGCACCACCAGGAAAGTCCCTTTGGCCCATTTTTAAATGAGAATGTTTTCTTATTGTTGAGCTGTAAGTGTTCTTTGCCTATTTTGAATAACAGTTCTTTATCAGATGCGTCTTTTGCAAATTTTTCTCCCAGTCTGTGTCTTGTCTTCTCATTCTCTTGACATTGCCTTTCTGTGAGCAGATGTTTTTAATTTCAATGCAGTCCGGCTTATCACTTATTTCTTTTATGGATTGTGCCTTTGGTGTTTTATCTAAAAAGTCACTGCCATACTCAACGTAATCTAGGTTTCCTCCTATGTTACTTCTAGGTGTTTTACACTTTTGCATTTTACCTTTAGGTCTGTGGTCCATTTTGATTTAATTTTTGTGAAGGGTGTAAGGTCTACATCTAGATTGGGTTTTTTTTTTTTTTTTTTTTTTTTGCATGTGCATATCCAGCTGTCCCAGCCCCATTTTTCTTTTTAACATCTTTATTGGAGTATAATTGCTTTACAATGGTGTGTTGGTTTCTGCTGTATAAC
>NC_041231.1:85903733-85918444 GCF_002837175.3 Physeter macrocephalus
CTGTAGATTGCTTTGGGTAGTATAGTCATTTTCACAATATTGATTCTTCCAAGCCAAGAACATGGTATATCTCTCAATCTGTTAGTATCACTTTTAATTTCTTTCATCAGTGTCTTATAGTTTTCTGCATACAGGTCTTTTGTCTCCTTAGGTAGGTTTATTCCTAGGTATTTTATTCTTTTTGTTGCAATGGTAAATGGGAGTGTTTCCTTAATTTCTCTTTCAGATTTTTCATCATTAGTGTATAGGAATGCAAGAGATTTCTGTGCATTAATTTTGTATCCTGCAACTTTACCAAATTCATTGATTAGCTCTAGTAGTTTTCTGGTAGCATCTTTAGGATTCTCTATGTTTAGTATCATGTCATCTGCAAACAGTGACAGTTTTACTTCTTCTTTTCCAATTTGTATTCCTTTTATTTCTTTTTCTTCTCTGATTGCCGAGGCTAGGACTTCCAAAACTATGTTGAATAATAGCGGTGAGAGTGGACATCCTTGTCTTGTTCCTGATCTTAGAGGAAATGCTTTCAGTTGTTCACCATTGAGAATGATATTTGCTGTGGGTTTGTCACATATGGTCTTTATTATGTTGAGGTAGGTTCCCTCTACGCCCACTTTCTGAAGAGTTCTTATCATAAATGGGTGTTGAATTTTGTCAAAAGCTTTTTCTGCATCTATTGAGATGATCATATGGTTTTTATTCTTCAATGTGTTAATATGGTGTATCACATTGATTGATTTGCATATATTGAAGAATCCTTAAATCCCTGGGGTAAATCCCACTTAATCATGGTGTATGATCCTTTTATTGTGTTGTTGGATTCTGTTTGCTAGTATTTTGTTTAGGATTTTTGCATCTATATTCATCAGTGATATTGGCCTGTAATTTTCTTTTTTTGTAGTATCTTTGTCTGGTTTTGGTATCAGGGTGATGGTGGCCTCATAGAATGAGTGTGGAAGTGTTCCTTCTTCCACAATTTTTTGGAAGAGTTTGAGAAGGATGGGTGTTAGCTCTTCTCTAAATGTTTGATAGAATTCACCTGTGAAGCCATCTGGTCCTGGGCTTTTGTTTGTTGGAAGATTTTAAATCACAGTTTCAGTTTCCTTACTTGGGATTGGTCTGTTCATATTTTCTATTATTTTTTGATTTCCTCTTTGATTTCTTCAGTGATCTCTTGGTTATTTAGGGGCATAGTGTTTAGCCTCCATATGTTTGTGTCTTTTACGTTTTTTCCCCTGTAATTCATTTCTAATCTCATAGCGTTGTGGTCAGAAAAGATGCTTGATATGTCTTTTTATTGCAGTGGTAAATGGGAGTGTTTCCTTAATTTCTCTTTCAGATTTTTCATCATTAGTGTATAGGAATGCAAGAGATTTCTGTGCATTAATTTTGTATCCTGCTACTCTACCAAATTCATTGACTAGCTCTAGTAGTTTTCTGGTAGCATCTTTAGGATTCCCTATGTATAGTGTCATGTCATCTGCAAACAGTGACAGTTTTACTTCTTTGTGACCCAAGATGTGATTTGTGGAGGTTGGGTGGGGTTGTGTTCCTGTCTAGCTAGTTGTTTGGCATGGGGCATCCAGCACCGGAACTTGCTGGCCGTTGGGTGGAGCTGGGTCTTAGCATTGAGACAGGGATCTCTGGGAGAGCTCTTGCCGACTGATATTACATGTGGCTGGGTGGTCTCTGGTGGTCCAATGTCCTGAACTCGGCTCTCCCACCTCAGAGGCTCAGGTCTGACACCAGGCCAGAGCACCAAGATCCTGTCAGCCACACGGTTTTTGCTCACACGTCATGTCCTTGTGGTGGGCTGGGGATGCTCCTCTGTGGCATCCTTACTCCAGAATTCAAGCCACTATCTGAAACACTGCCTATTGTAGAGGCAGAGACAAAGAGAGAAACCTGTGTGGGACTGGCCAACCCACTCTTACAGCTACCTGTAGAGGCTTTAATTTCCTGATCAGCAATGAGGTAGAGCACCTTTCCATGTGTTAATGAAAAGATGTGCTCTTTGACAGTATCTGCTCAAGTTTCTTGCCCACTTTTCTATTGTTTTCCTTCAGTCTTTTCCTTAATATTTTATAGAAAGTATTTTCTCAGTATTAGTTATTTATGTTTGTTTCATTCTGTGACTTGCTTCTATACTTTTTTTTTTTTTTTTTTTTTTTTTGCGGTACGCGGGCCTCTCACTGTTGTGGTGTCTCCCGTTGTGGAGCACAGGCTCCGGACGCACAGGCTCAGCGGCCATGGCTTACGGGTCTAGCCGCTCCGCGACATGTGGGATCTTCCCAGACTGGGGCACGAACCCATGTACCCTGCATCGGCAGGCGGACTCTCAACCACTGTGCCACCAGGGAAGCCCTTTCTTTGTCTTTAATTTTTGCCAATTTGATTACTATGTGTCTCGGCGTGTTTCTCCTTTGGTTTATCCTGTATGGGACTCGCTGTGCTTCCTGGACTTGGGTGGCTATTTCCTTTCCCATGTTAGGGAAGTTTTCCACTATAATCACTTCAAATATTTTCTCGGGTCCTTTCTCTCTCTCTTCTCCTTCTGGGACCCCTATAATGCGAATGTTGTTGCATTTAATGTTGTCCCAGAGGTCTCTTAGGCTGTCTTCATTCCTTTGCATTCTTTTTTCTTTATTCTGTTCTGCAGCAGTGAATTCCACCATTCTGTCTTCCTGGTCACTTATCCGTTCTTCTGCCTCAGTTATTCTGCTATTGATTCCTTCTAGTGTAGTTTTCATTTCAGTTATTGTATTGTTCATCTCTGTTTGTTTGTTCTTTAATTCTTCTATGTCTTTGTTAAACATTTCTTGGATCTTCGCGATCTTTGCCTCCATTTTTCCAAGGTCCTGGATCATCTTCACTATCATTATTCCGAATTCTTTTTCAGGAAGTTTGCCTATCTTGACGTCATTTAATTGTTTTTCTGGGGTTTTATCTTGTTCCTTCATCTGGTACATAGCCCTCTGCCTTTTCGTCTTGTCTATCTTTCTGTGAATGTGGTTTTTGTTCCAAAGGCTGAAGGACTGTAGTTCTTCTGTTTCTGCTGTCTGCCCTCTGGTGGATGAGGCTATCTAAGAGGCTTGTGCAGGTTTCCTGATGGGAGGGACTGGTGGTGGGTAGAGCTGGGTGTTGCTCTGGTGGGCAGAGCTCAGTAAAACTTTAATCTGCTTGACTGCTGATGGGTGGGGCTGGGTTCCCTCCCTTTTGGTTGTTTGGTCTGAGGTAAGCCAACACTGGAGCCTACCTGGCTCTTTGGTAGGGCTAATGGCAGACTCTTGGAGGGTTCATGCCAAGGACTACCTCCCAGAACTTCTGCTGCCAGTTTTCTTGTCCCCATGGTGAGCCACAGCCACCCCCTGCCTCTGCAGGAGACCCTCCAACACTAGCAGGTAGGTCTGGTTCAGTCTCCCCTGGGTTGACTACTCCTTCCCCTGGGTCCCGATGTGCACACTACTTTGTGTGTGCCCTCCAAGAGTGGGGCCTCTGTTTCCCCCAGTCATGTCAAAGTCCTGCAATCAAATCCCACTAGCCTTCAAAGTCTGATTTTCTAGGAATTTCTCCTCTCGTTGCCATACCCCCAGGTTGGGAAGCCTGACGTGGGGCTCAGGACCTTCACCCCCGTGGGTGGACTTCTGTGGTATAGGTGCTCTCCAGTCTGTGAGTCACCCACCCAGCAGTTATGGGATTTGATTTTGCTGTGATTGCGCCCCTCCGACCATCTTATTGTGGCTTCTCCTTTGTCTTTGGATGTGGGGTATCTTTTTTGGTGAGTTCCAGTGTCTTCCTGTCAATGATTGTCCAGCAGCTCGTTGTGATTCTGGTGTTTTCACACGAGGGAATGAGAGCACGTCCTTCTACTCCGCCATCTTGGTTCAGGCTCCGTATGACTTCTAATCTAAATTTGTTAAGGTAGGGACTTCCCTGGTGGTGCAGTGGTTAAGAATCCACCTGCCAATGCATGGGACACGGGTTCGATCCCTGGTCTGGGAAGATCCCACATGCCGTGGAGCAACTAAGCCCATGCACCACAACTACTGAGCCTGTGCTCTAGAGCCCATGAGTCACAACTACTGAAGCTCGTGTGCCTAGAGCCCGTGCTCTGCAACAAGAGAAGCCACCACAAGGAGAAGCCCACAGAACACAATGAAGAGTAGCCCCCGCTTGCTGCAACCAGAGAAAGCCCGTACACAGCAAGGAAGACCCAACGCAGCCAGAAAGAGAATAAATAAATTTATTGTAAAAAAAATTTTGTTAAGGTGTGTTTTATGGCCCAGAATGTGGTCTATCTTTGTGAATGTTTAATGTGAGCTTGAGAAGACTGTGTATTCTGCTGTTGTTGGGTGAAGTAGTCTATAGATATTGATTATATCCAGTTGATTGATGGTTTTTTCAGTTCAATTATGTCCTTACTGATTTTCTGCCTGCTTGCTCTGTCCATTTCTGAGAGAGGGATGTTGAAGTCTCCAACTAAAAGAGTGGATTCATTTATTTCTCTTATCAATTCTATCAGTTTTTGCCTCACATAGTTTGACCCTCTGTTGTTTGGTGCATTCACTTTAAAGATTGTTATGTCTTTTTGGAGAATTGACTCTTTTATCAGTATGTGACGCCTTTCTTGCTATTTCTGATAACCTTCCATGTGTTGAAGTCTGCTGGGTCTGAAATTAATATAGCTACTCTTGCTTTCATATTTTTTTGAGAAAACATTCTTATACAACTGAGCTATCAGAGCAAATATACCCACATCTCTTGAACCCAGCAGTTTAAATAAGGGACATTCTTCTTAGGCAACTAGCATCTGCTCCCATGTCTTGAGAATGCTCAACTACGTGAGTCTTGATGAGACCACCTCTCATTACAGAAGCCAAAAGCACACTTTCCTAACCTTTAATGTTGCTGGGGCACAGGCACGCATCCTATTCTCTTGCAATCTTGTGCACTTATGCCAGATTTTGATTTAGGAGTTAGTTACATGCAGAACTACGGCCTGTTCTATACACTTATTTCCTGAGACCATTCCTTCCTCAACTCTTCATGTTTAATGTGAGCTTGAGAAGACTGTGTATTCTGCTGTTGTTGGGTGAAGTAATCTATAGATATTGATTATATCCAGGTGATTGATAGTGTTTTGAGTTCAATTATGTCCTTAATGATTTTCTGCCTGCTTGCTCTGTCCATTTCTGAGAGAGGGATGTTGAAGTCTCCAACTAAAAGAGTGGATTCATTTATTTCTCTTATCAATTCTATCAGTTTTTGCCTCACATAGTTTGACCCTCTGTTGTTTGGTGCATTCACTTTAAAGATTGTTATGTCTTTTTGGAGAATTGACTCTTTTATCAGTATGTGACGCCTTTCTTGCTATTTCTGATAACCTTCCATGTGTTGAAGTCTGCTGGGTCTGAAATTAATATAGCTACTCTTGCTTTCATATTTTTTTGAGAAAACATTCTTATACAACTGAGCTATCAGAGCAAATATACCCACATCTCTTGAACCCAGCAGTTTAAATAAGGGACGTTCTTCTTAGGCAACTAGCATCTGCTCCCATGTCTTGAGAATGCTAAACTACGTGAGTCTTGATGAGACCACCTCTCATTACAGAAGCCCAAAGCACACTTTCCTAATCTTTAATGTTGCTGGGGCATAGGCAGGCATCCTATTCTCTTGCAATCTGGTGCACTTATGCCAGATTTTGATTTAGGAGTTAGTTACATGCAGAACTACGGCCTGTTCTATCCACTAATTTCCTGAGACCATTCTCTCCTCAACTCCTCATTCTCATCTCTATATCCAGGAGAACTATACCCATCAGTTGGGTCTATGAATCCACCAAGACAGCTACTGCCAAACACACCTCTGGCTTCACCCCTGTGTGTATTCATTACTTCTTCCTCCTCTGCTCTGCACCAGGTCACACCCCCTCTCCACTAGCTTGTCCTCATGCATGGTGTTTCTCTTTAGGTACTGACAATCCCAACAATCCTGTCACCGCTCATTTCTGAGAGAGGGATGTTGAAGTCTCCAACTAAAAGAGTGGATTCATTTATTTCTCTTATCAATTCTATCAGTTTTTGCCTCACATAGTTTGACCCTCTGTTGTTTGGTGCATTCACTTTAAAGATACTCCCCCAGCTGCTCCTCCCTGTCACTGCAGCTCCCACACTGACTCCCAGCTCTCTTGGGGCAGAATTTGCAAGCAGGGAGGCACACATATCCCTCCCGCTTTACACTCTACAAGCCCCAGTAACGTTTAATAAATTTCCCTTTTTCTAAGTATGTGACGCCTTTCTTGCTATTTCTGATAACCTTCCATGTGTTGAAGTCTGCTGGGTCTGAAATTAATATAGCTACTCTTGCTTTCATATTTTTTTGAGAAAACATTCTTCTACAACTGAGCTATCAGAGCAAATATACCCACATCTCTTGAACCCAGCAGTTTAAATAAGGGACGTTCTTCTTAGGCAACTAGCATCTGCTCCCATGTCTTGAGAATGCTAAACTACGTGAGTCTTGATGAGACCACCTCTCATTACAGAAGCCCAAAGCACACTTTCCTAATCTTTAATGTTGCTGGGGCATAGGCAGGCATCCTATTCTCTTGCAATCTGGTGCACTTATGCCAGATTTTGATTTAGGAGTTAGTTACATGCAGAACTACGGCCTGTTCTATCCACTAATTTCCTGAGACCATTCTCTCCTCAACTCCTCATTCTCATCTCTATATCCAGGAGAACTATACCCATCAGTTGGGTCTATGAATCCACCAAGACAGCTACTGCCAAACACACCTCTGGCTCCACCCCTGTGTGTATTCATTACTTCTTCCTCATCTGCTCTGCACCAGGTCACACCCCCTCTCCACTAGCTTGTCCTCATGCATGGTGTGTTCTCTTTAGGTACTGACAATCCCAACAATCCTGTCACCCCTGCGGACTCCCCCAGCTGCTCCTCCCTGTCACTGCAGCTCCCACACTGACTCCCAGCTCTCTTGGCGCAGAATTTGCAAGCAGGGAGGTACACATATCCCTCCCTCTTTACACTCTACAAGCCCCAGTAACGTTTAATAAATTTCCCTTTTTCTAAAATTAGCCAAATTTGTTTTCTGCTGCTTATACTTAAGACTACTAATTTAATATTAAGCTAAGTATCTATTTCTACCATCTCAAAACACAGCTGACATAAGACTGAACTTCAGGACCAAGTGACCTCCAAAAACTCATATACACCTGAAACTCACATGGTATCAGAGCAAATATACCCACATCTCTTGAACCCAGCAGTTTAAATAAGGGACATTCTTCTTAGGCAACTAGCATCTGCTCCCATGTCTTGAGAATGCTCAACTACGTGAGTCTTGATGAGACCACCTCTCATTACAGAAGCCAAAAGCACACTTTCCTAACCTTTAATGTTGCTGGGGCACAGGCACGCATCCTATTCTCTTGCAATCTTGTGCACTTATGCCAGATTTTGATTTAGGAGTTAGTTACATGCAGAACTACGGCCTGTTCTATCCACTAATTTCCTGAGACCATTCTCTCCTCAACTCCTCATTCTCATCTCTATATCCAGGAGAACTATACCCATCAGTTGGGTCTATGAATCCACCAAGACAGCTACTGCCAAACACACCTCTGGCTCCACCCCTGTGTGTATTCATTACTTCTTCCTCATCTGCTCTGCACCAGGTCACACCCCCTCTCCACTAGCTTGTCCTCATGCATGGTGTGTTCTCTTTAGGTACTGACAATCCCAACAATCCTGTCACCCCTGCGGACTCCCCCAGCTGCTCCTCCCTGTCACTGCAGCTCCCACACTGACTCCCAGCTCTCTTGGCGCAGAATTTGCAAGCAGGGAGGTACACATATCCCTCCCTCTTTACACTCTACAAGCCCCAGTAACGTTTAATAAATTTCCCTTTTTCTGAAATTAGCCAAATTTGTTTTCTGCTGCTTATACTTAAGACTACTAATTTAATATTAAGCTAAGTATCTATTTCTACCATCTCAAAACATAGCGGACATAAGACTGAACTTCAGGACCAAGTGACCTCCAAAAACTCATATACACCTGAACTTCAAATGGCTTCCACTCCCCCCTTCTTATTGCAAAAATTATCAGAACATAGCAGAAAGAAATAAACCAATTCCACTCCAGATAGCTCAAGTCTCATAATGTATCAATGGTAAGCAGGTATGAGTTGCAAAACATTTACTGTTTTCTCAGGTGCTTAGAAGGATGGCAGGAGAAATTATGTGACTGAAAAGGTGCTCTAGAAATGGATATGGATGTTGTAATCAATTCCTATTCGTGGCAGGGGCTGCAGTCCTTTGATATAGTCACTCGTTCTCGTACCTTTGTCTCAGTGGCAGGTGAAAAACCAAATCAAAGGCAACAGAAGAGAAAAATTAATAATTAATACACCTTTTAATAAGTACTTTAAAGACATTTCAACCATTCCCTTGTAGAGAAAGCAGATCAAGCGTTACTACTCCCATTTCAGAGACAAAGCAGTGAGGACAAGAGACTCCTGACTACCATAAGGCTCCAGTCATCTAAGTGCATTCAGAAACCCAGCAGGACCACATAGCTGAGGCAGAGAGTTGGGAATGATGTAAAGGAGCAGAGGATCAATGAAAACACCGAGGGCTGTGCCCAGGAGGTCTCCTCTCAGGGTCTTAGCGTAAGTCTGGATCTCATGCAGTCAAGCCACAGGAAAGGGAAAATTCTCCCAGTGAAGGAAGATGACAATTCATAGAGAAACTCTTGAGTTCTGGCATTGGTAAAGGTTACCTTCCCACCATCATAATCCAGAGCAGCTCCAGTCAGCCTTGGACAGTAGGACAGGATCTGGCAAGGCTCAGGGCCAGTGCATATAGACCCCAGCTGAAGTCAGCTGCAGAGTCCAGAACCCCTTCTCAGGGGTGAAGCTGAGAAACCCTCTTCTCACCACTAACTCTCTTGCCACCCTCACCAGGCAGAATTCTGGCCACATTGCATTCTCTTGCGACCATTCCCTTCCGACTCCTCCTTCTCACCTCTATGTCCAGGAGAACTAGACCCATCAGGGATGCCTAGAAATCCACCAAGATGGCTACTGCCAAACACACCTTTGCTTCCACCCCTGTATTTCTCGGCTTCTTCCTCCTCTCTTCTCCCCACCAGATCCTGTCCACTGTCACTTCCCAGTACACTTTGCCCCACGTGAAGCCCTTACTGCCTAGCACACCAGGCTCCGGATCAAATCGCTGACCATGCTGCTATGCGTTCATCCACAAGCCAGTGAATATCACGTTCTTCCCATTTGGAAACTCTGAGAGGCAGCCATTGGCTGTCTGGGAATTCAGGATGATCCTCACTGTGGGGACGAGGAGATCAAGGTGTGGCATCACAGAAGACAGCAAACGAGATTTATCCCTTAGGTTCTGGGGCCTTTATGACAATGCAGGGAGACTCCTCAGGGGGCCAGGCCAGAAACTGCTTTTGACCTTGTGCTCATACTATTAGCAACCATATCTGGAAAATGAAGAGAACACAGAAAATTCAAGGGCACAGGCAGTGTGATGAGACTTGAGAGGGAAAAACGGTCAGGACTGAGATCACTGCAGCTGCACAAATCTGGGGAAAGGTTTATGGTTTTGAAATCTGAATTCTCAGGATAAAGAATTTGGATACATTAGTCACACGAAGACCTTCCTCTTTAAAACGAAAGAGCTGACCCATAAGTAATGGAGCTTCCTAGGAAAGCTGCAATTAGCAAGCTTCAGCCACTATCCCCTCCAGATGCTTACTTGTTTTATATTCCAGATCCCTCATCGATTTTCCTAGAATAAAAGTACCAAAGGACATTAAGCAATTCTGACACCACATCTTCTAAGTCAAATTCTCTTACTCTTGGCTAATATAACTTTAGAAGGTGACAAAGCACCATGAAAACTCAAGTGAAACATAGAAATCAATTCAGGAGACACCCATGTAAGTATCCATGCCAACATCCGCTGAACCCACCTGGTGCTTCATTAAAGAGTACCTTTGGGCATATTCCCTGTTTTTAAACTAAGTCCTAAACTTCTAGTCCTAAACCACACTATTTCTCTCTACTCTCAAAGATACCTCTTTTAGAGTCATTCTCCCAGTATTCTTTAATTTTTTTTAATTTTTAATTGTGGTAAAAACACATAATATTTACCACCTTTACCATTTTTAAGTGTACAGTTCATTAATATTAAGTATATTTAAAATGCTGTATAACCAATTTCCAGAACTTTTCCTTTTTTTTTTGTATTTTAATTAACTAATTAATTAATTATTAACATCTTTATTGGAGTATAATTGCTTTACAATGGTGGGTTAGTTTCTGCTTTATAACAGAGTGAATCAGCTGTACATATACATATATCCTCATATCTCCCCCCTCTTGCGTCTCAATTTCCAGAACTTTTCCTTTTTTTTTTGTATTTTAATTAACTAATTAATTAATTATTAACATCTTTATTGGAGTATAATTGCTTTACAATGGTGGGTTAGTTTCTGCTTTATAACAGAGTGAATCAGCTGTACATATACATATATCCTCATATCTCCTCCCTCTTGCGTCTCCCTCCCACCCTCCCTATCCCACCCAGCTAGGTGGTCACAAAGCACCAAGCTGATCTCTCTGTGCTATGTGGCTGCTTCCCACTAGCTATTTTACATTTGGCAGTGTATATATGTCCGTGCCACTCTCTCACTTTAAATAAATAAATTTATTTATTTATTTTTGGCTGCGTTGGGTCTTCACTGCTGCGAGCAGGCTTTCTCTAGTTGCGGCGAGCGGGGGCTACTCTTCATTTTGGTGCGCAGTCTTCTCACTGCAGTGGCTTCTCTTGTTGCGGAGCACGGACTCTAGGCCCATGGGCTTCAGTAGTTGTGGATGACAGGCTCTAGAGCGCAGGCTCAGTAGTTGTGGCGCACGGGCTTAGTTGCTCCGCGGCATGAGGGATCCTCCTGGCCCAGGGCTGGAACCTGTGTCCCCTGCATTGGCAGGCGGATTCTTAACCACTGTGCCACCAGGGAAGCCCCAGAACTTTTCCATTCTTCAAAAGTGAAACTCTCTACCCATTAAACAACAGCTCCTCATTTCCCCCTCCTCCCAACCACTAATCTACTTTCTGTTCCTAGGGATTTGACTACTTTAAAGACCTCAAAATGGAATCATACAGTACTTGTCCCTTTGTGACTGGCTCACTTCAGTTAGTATAATGTCCTCAAGATTCATCCATCTTGTAGCATGTGTCAGAATTTCCTTCCTTTCTTAAGCTGAATAATGTTCCATTGTCTACACATTCCATATGCCACATTTTGTTCATCCATTCACACACTGATGGACATTTGGGTTGCTTCCACCTCCTGGCTATAGCGAATAATGCTGCTATGAACAGGAGTGTGCAAACATCTCTTCAAGATCCTGCTTTTACTTCTTTGGAAAGTGGGAATGCTGGATCATATGGTAATTATATTTTTAATTGTTTGAGGAAATGCCACACTGTTTTCCATAGCCTCCCAATTTTCTTTTACCTCACTGTTAAATGTGAAATATCTTTTCACCAACTCTGAGACCTATTGACTATGAATCTGTTTTCGTCTAGGTAACATTCTTAGACTATCATGTGGAATGCTCTCTGGTTTGGACTTGCTTAGATTCCCTCCAAAATGTCCCTGCGTGGTGTGAGTGACGTGCACAAGAGCAAGGAACTCTGAGAAGCCACGGCCACAATCAAAACCTAAGGAAACATTAGAGAGAAAGAAAGAAGTTTTTCTAGGCTCAGAACCCCTTCCTTTACCATGGAATCCTTTGAGTCCTTTCTCTAAAGAAAGAAGTTTATCTGAAAATTCTTCTGTCCACTTTTTGATTGGAGGACTGATAGGCTTTTCAATCCAGAACTTCTTTGGGGGATATCTAGAGAAAATGAAGTCACGGTTAGAACTCCTGAGACAAAGGCATGATTTCCCACCGTCAGCACGTGCACGTGCACAAACACCAACAATGGACCAAAGGGGCAGAGAGTAAAAGCTGCTTTTCCAGGTGGTCGGTTTCAACATCAGAGTCAAAGAGTAGATATATAGAGTTCTGAAGAAAGGGCCATGATCCAAGGATTCTCTACCCAACAATATGTCATTTACAGACAATGCTAAAAAAGAGAGAAAGCCATTTTCTGCCATTGAAAGTCTTTGAAACATGCTACTAATACTACAACCTCTAAAGAAATTACTTGAGGATATAAACTAGACAAATTAAAATTAAAATGAAGCTTTTTTTGCCTGCTTTTTTAGCTGCACTGTGCGGCATGTGGGATCTCATTTCCCTGACCAGGGATCAAACCCATGCCCACTGCAATGGAAGTGTGGAGTCTTAACCACTGGACCACCAGGGAAGCCCCAAAATTAAGCTTTAAATATACATTTTTAAAAGCTTTAAATTTAAAATTAAGGTATAGCTGGGCAGACATATATAAGCTAAATACAAAATGAAAGAAATCTGAGGTCTTGATCTTATCAAACAGGATTAAATTCAAGGCAAAAGAATATTAAATAAGACAACAGAGGGTATTCTATGTTACTAAGAAGATTATAATCCACAATTAAGATATAACTCTCTTTAAAAGAAAAGAAAGGATCAAAATATAAAAAAGCAAAAATTATAAGAATACAAGAAAAATCGTCAAAAATTCATTGCTAATAGGAATCTTTGAGTGACTTCTTTTAGTCCATGACATATCAAGAAGTCAAAAAATAAGTATCAATACAAAATACCTAAATAACAAAATTACTAAGGAAAACCTCATGGAGCTATATCAAATCCTATTCTAGGAACACAGAGAATATACCTTCTTTTTAAGTGTTTAGAACTGTACAAAAATTTACAACATACAATACAGAAAGCCTCTGCTCTAGTAGGTCTGTGTTTTAAAGAAAAAAAAAAAAAAAAAATACAGAAAGCCTCAGTAAAGTCCAAAATGATAGAAATGGCAACAAACTTGTCTGATCACAGGATTTAAAAACTATGAAACATGAAACTACTAAAAAAAAAACCCAGCGCCACTGATAGATATCCTCTTTCTTAAATCTTATGTTAAATATCAAATCAAATTTAAAATTTCAAAATAGCTAGAAAACAATAAAAATACCAAGCAGTAGAAATTTTGGCCTATGACAAAAGCAGGGCTCATAGATATACACACACAAAAATTTAAAAATATTAAAAATGGAAAAAAGAAGGGAGAGGCAAGTAGAGGAGTCAAAAGTAGAAATACACAAAACAAACAAATATATTCAGACATAAAAAAATTAAATTTAAGGACATTATTTGGCAAATTATGCAACTATTTTTTTTTAATTAATGTGGGTGAATTCTTTTTTTAAAAAAATTATTTATTTATTTATTTATTTTTGGCTGTGTTGGGTCTTCGTTTCTGTGCGAGGGCTTTCTCTAGTTGCGGCAAGCGGGGGCCACTCTTCATCGCAGTGCGCCGGCCTCTCACTATCGTGGCCTCTCTTGTTGCGGAGCACAGGCTCCAGACGCGCAGGCTCAGTAGTTGTGGCTCACGGGCCTAGTATGCAACTATTTTTGAAAATATACATGAAAATGGTGATACTCTAGGAGTTATAAATGCTAAATATTCCAATTTAAAAGTGTTAGACTGAATTTATTTAAAAAGAAAAAAAATTTTTATGTTGCTTATAAGAGGTACATAAAAATAACAACCGAGAAAGGTTAAGAGTTAAAGGATAAAAAATTAAATAGCATGCAAACACTAATCAAAAAAAAGACTAGAATACCTCTATTAATATCAGACAAAATACTTTCAGGCAAGAAGTCTTACCCATTCTGTACCACTCTCATTTCTCATATAATTACTCATCTCTAATTGTCTCTGTCTAGTCTCCCCAGCCAGAATCTGGTAACCTATCTCATTACACCCCTTTCTACCCAGTAACTGGTCCACAGTAAATGTTCAGTATATGCCAAGAGTCCTGGATGTCTCTGGGATGAACAGTGTATTATCAAAATACCTCCCTTTTATCTCTGTTCAAAGCTTCTGAGTATCATGTGGGTATAATTTTTGAAAACTGTCAATGTTAAATGCCTAAAACACATTCCCTCAGACCCACTGTTCAAGAACCCATTATCTCTATGACTCACATAGATGTCCTCTTCTTATGGTCAGGCAGAGAGCAGGAAACCATCACTAGCAAGCATGGAGGACAATCTGATGATGAAATGTGCTCTACAGAATATGAGGGAAGCTGTGGCCAGGAGAGGCAGCTGGAAATCAAGTACAGAAAGAACAAAAGGAAATCGGGTTTTAGAAACAAATGTGTATTCTAAATTTTCTCTAATACTCTCCCATAATCTCCTCCCATTTCATTTCTCCCTATCCCATTACCATCCTAACATAAGTTCCATGACAATAATTTTTCTAGAACTCCCTCCCCCATTCTATGGAATACATTTCAACTTACCCTTTCTAGAAGAACCTCTCTTCCTCCAAACAACCCCTTTCCAGCCCTTGCCACATTTCAATAAGTTATGGTGACAGAAAGAAAAAACAAAGGAACACCTAAGTGGTTAAAAAAAAAAAAGAAAAAAGCGGGCTTCCCTGGTGACGCAGTGGTTGAGAGTCCGCCTGCCGATGCAGGGGACACTGGTTCGTGCCCCG
>NC_041231.1:85918808-85950915 GCF_002837175.3 Physeter macrocephalus
GAGCCTGCGCGTCCGGAGCCTGTGCTCCGCAACGGGAGAGGCCACAACAGTGAGAGGGCTGCGTACCGCAAAAAAAAAAAAAAAAAGCAAGTAGCACTTACCTGCTTATTATGTTGCTTGGGTCCTAGAAAGGAAGAGAAGACAGACTGTCATGGAAATAAGGTTCCCAGGAGCTGACACCATTCCCTACGATGGGCTTGCTGGGGAATCGGTACATAACAGGACTGCAGAGAATTTTCTGATGAGCCTGGACCTGTTCTGTTCTCCACTGTAGTATCAGTTTATGGGGACATATGTTTCCCCGTCCTTTCCTCTATTTGAGTGCTAAACTATTCCCTCCAGGAAACCTTCCTTGATCTGTTAAGAATCCTATTGTCTACCAGGTTAAGACTGAAATCTCAGCCTGCCTTGGAAGGCCTCTACTCAGTTGACCCCATCTTACCTGTCTCATCTTCCCTTTAACTTCTTCCTCACTTAAGATGACTCCTCCAGAAAGGTAGCTCCTTTCACTCTATGTACCCTTTCTACCTTCCAACCTATCTTCCTCAGCACCTATACCCACCCTTTTATTATCACACTCATTAAGCTTATTATCACATTCATTTATTTCATTTTAACCAATGCACCTCCACCAAATGGAATGTCCAACTCCTCCTTCCTGCTAATCCAAATCTTTACATTTTCTTCAAGGCTGCCATTAAGAGCTGCTTCTTCCTTGAAGCCTTCCCTGACTAAACCTAGCCTTTTCCAGAATTCCTGGGGCTTCCTGTCTGACCACAAGATTTAAGACTCAATTATTTCTTATAATTATAAATGTATAGATCTTAATATCTCATTGTAAGATCTGGGCCTATTACAGTCCCTTGCCCACTGCAATTTGGGACTTAAAACCTATTGCTTTGCTGATTAACTTATTAAAGAACTCAACAAATGAGAACAAAAACTTGTCTCTCCTGACTCCTTGCCGAAATCTCATGCTAATGGAGGGCTACACTGCATCCTGGAGCAAGGGGACTCAGGTACAGTTTAGTTGGTCCCTCACCCGCAAAAGTTCAAGTGCTGGCTGCCGAGCCTTCTCCTCTAACTCAGAAATCAGGGTCTCAAGCCGGATGACCTCCTCAGAGCCCTTGGTGACATGGCTGTTCCTCCCTTCAGTGAGCTCTTGCTCCATCCCATCCAGCCACTCCAACAGGTACTGCTCCCTTTCTCTCAGGAACTGTTGGCCCTGCTCAAACACTGATGCTATGTCTTGCTTGTGGTTCTGGAATTTTGCCTACAGTAAAGGCAGAAAGAGGAAGAGGATTTCTTCTGAGAGGCTAGGAAACACCAGAACATTTGTGAGATCTGGGAATGAGTTCAGAACAAGAATCCCTTTCATCTCCCCATCCTTCAATATCCCCCCTCCCCCGACACACACACACACACACACACACACACACACACACACACACACACACTCTCTCCCACCCAACACAGGTACACAGAACATTCACTTGAGACTTCTCTTACCAGCAGCGCCTGAATCTCATCTTGTCCAGTAGACTGAAAATTCCGAATCCTGTCGCTGTCTCCCTTCAGAATTTTCAGATGGTTTAGAATTTTACCCTATGGAAATAAACATGGGTAATATTAAGATGAAGATGAAAATGCCCTCAATAAGAAAAGAGATCTGCAAAATGATTCCAGAGTAAAATCAGATAGTGTTTGACCTTATGTAGTATAATAAGGTAACTAGGATGGAATAGTTTCCATCCTACTTAATGAAGAAGAAACAAAGTGAGTGCTATGTTAACTTAGAGCAGTTTCTCAGAAGTGAGATAAAATGAATATTAAACTTATACTGTACTGTATGTCAATTACATCTCAATAAAACTGGAAGAAATTAAGTGAGATAAAATAATGATTTATTATCATTGCAACTACTAAGACTTATAGTGTAGTTTTTATTTATACTTACACTGTCTCTTTCCACCACAAATATAGACAATTTATATTAAAATTAATTGATAACATAGAAATAAAAAAAGAAAATCAACACAAAAAGTGAAGGAAAGTATATGTACTAACTCCAAATCATTAAGAGAATGACTAAATTGGTTTTAAGAGTCCCATCAACCAAGGAGAAAAGGGAAATAATGAATCACATTAATTCTTTAGCTGACAGGAGAAAAAAATACTAGTATGTTAGAAAAAATAATATTTTCCCTGAAATTAAATTCTGAAAGAAAACTTATACAAGATGCAATATTCTCAAAAAAATTTTTACAATAATGTGCTAGAAACACACAATTTGAAGCTATGTATCAAGAGGGCTATCAAGAGCGCTGGTATTCTATACTGCTGGTTGAGACTTGATTGATTGCCTCAGAAACTAAAACATCAGGCAATGGGACAGACTTGCTATTATAAAAGATACGAAAACAAACCAGATTATTATCCAAATGCAAAGGATAACACGTTGCCAAGAAATTTCCATGCTACAGAATTTGAACCTTCACCTACACCTGTTAGAATGGCTATTATTTAAAAAACAAAAGATAAGTATTGGTGAAGATGTGATGAAAAGGAAACCCTGCTACACTACTGATGGGAATGGAAACTGGCACAGTCATGGAAAACCCAATGGATGTTTCTCAGAAAATTAAAAATAGAACTACCATATGATCCAGCAATCCCACTTCTAGATATTTATCCAAAGGAATTGAAATCAGGATCTTGAAGAGATATCTACCCTCCCATGTTCATTGTAGCATTATCCTCAATAGCCAAGATATGGAAACAACCTAATGTCCAATGGATGAATGGATAAAGACAATGTGGTATATACATACAATAGAATATTACTCAGCCTTAAAAAAGAAGGAAATCCTGCATTTGCAACAATACAGATGGACCTGGAGGACATTATGCAAAGTGAAATAAGCCAGACACAGAAGACAAATACAGTAGAATCTCACTTATATGAGAAATCTGAAAGTAGTCAAACTCATAGAAGCACACCATAGAATGGTGGTTGCCAACAGCTGGAGGGGAGAGAAAAGGGGTGGTGATGGTCAAAGGGTAATAGTTTCAGTTATGCAAGATAAATAAGTTCTGAAGATCTACTCTACAGCATAGTGCTTATAGATAACAATACTGTATTATATAATTAAAATTTGCTAACAGGATAGATCTTATGCTAAGTGTTCTTATCTCACACACACATACACACACACACACACAATAACATAATAATAATAATAAAGCGGGTGGGAGGAAAGTTTGGGAGGTGATGGATATGTCTATGGCCAACTACTGAGCTCGTGCACCCCTAACTAGAGAGCCTGCCTGCCGCAAAACTACTGAGCCCACATACTCTGGAGCCCGCGCACCACAACTAGAGAGAGAAAACCTGCACGCCACAACTAGAGAGAAGCTCGTGCACCACAGTGAAAGAGCCCACATGCCTCAACAAAGATCCCACGTGCCGCAATGAAGACCCAACGCAGCCAAAAATAAATAAATAATAAATCTTTAAAAAAATGGACTGCAATTTAAAAAATCAGTATATTACATATAATAAAGAGTAAATGGTATTTAACAAAATTTGTGTTTTAGTGTGTGTGTATGCATGTGCATGTATATTAGGCTGGATTGTGAATTAATTTCTTCCTGTGATGTTTCAAAAAATGTTTGAAAACCCTTAGTTTAAACCATGATGATGAGCTTTTCCAGGCAGAGTATGAATAACAGACCTATGATTGAACATAGTGGTTTCTAATAATCTAACTCTCATACTCTCAAATAAGTTTTAAAATATAGCCCTAAATTTTTGTAATTCTTATTCTCTCCTGTTGAATCATTTAGAGCAATTTATTTTTATTTTTATTTTTTTATATTTTATTTACTTATTTATTGGCCGCGTTGGGTCTTAGTTGCCACATGCGGGATCTTTCGTTGTGGTGCGCAGGCTTCTCTCTAGTTGTGGCGCCTGGGCTCCAGAGTGCATGGGCTCATTAGTTGGTGCACTGGGTCTTAGTTGCATTACGTGGGATCTTTCGTTGCAGCACGTGGGCTTCTCTCTAGTTGTGGCATGCAGGCTTAGCTGCCCCACGGCATGCGGGATCTTAGTTCCCTGACCAGGGATAGAACCCACGTGACCTGCATTGTAAGGCGGATTCTTTACCACTGGACCACCAGGAAAGTCCCTGTGGTCCATTTTTTTAAATGCCGCTTATAACCCACAAAATTGATGCCATGATACAAGGTATTGCAGTCTACACTTTGAAAAACATTGATTTAAACCACAACAACTTTATCACTAACCCTGACCTCTACCCAGAAATGCAAACTCTAGGGAGCTACAGAAGCCTACTGTATCACCACTTGAATATACCACTTGCACCTCAAATTCACATCTCCAAATGCATTACCTTCCTCATTGTTCCTACTCCTCAGTAAAAGGTACCAACAACCACTCCATGACCCAAGCCAAAAGCTAGGTGTGATTTTAGACAGCTCATTCTCTTTCACTACTACCTCCAATATCTGGTCACTGAATTAAATAATACAATGTCTGAAATAAAAATTTCACTGCATGGCCTTACCAACAGAATGCAGATAATAGAAGAAAGAGCCAGTGACCTTGAAGATAGTGCAAT
The DNA here is from genome assembly GCF_002837175.3 of Physeter macrocephalus. NCBI lineage: Eukaryota > Metazoa > Chordata > Mammalia > Artiodactyla > Physeteridae > Physeter > Physeter macrocephalus. The sequence goes on from NC_041231.1 coordinate 85,923,449, forward strand.
AAAAATTATCAAGTCTTAATAATAGAGAGAAAAAAAGATTTTTTTTAAAAAAAGTAGAAACTCAGTGACCTATGAAATATCAAAAGGTCTAACATTCATGTCATTAGAGTCCCAGAGAAGGGAAAGAAATTGGTAAAGGAAAAAAAATGTTTAGAGAAAAAATGGCTGAAAACTTTTCAAATATGGCAAAAGACATAGATTTATAGATTCAAGAAGCCCAGAAAATGCCAAACAGAATGACTTTAAGGAAAACCACCCCAGATACATCATAATCTAACTGCTGCAAACCAAAGATGAAGAAAAACTCTTGAAAGAAATCAGAAGAAAATAACATATCACAATGAGGGGAAGAACGATTCAAGTCATTCAGATTTGAATCCGAACAGATTTCTCATTAGAAACCATAGAGGCCAACAGACAGTGGGGGAAACATCTGTAAAGTCCTGGAGGAAAAAAACCTGTCAATCCAGTGAAATATCCTTCAGAAATGAAAGCAAAATATAAATATTTTTAGATGAAGGAAAACTGAGAGAATGTGTCACCAGCAAACCTGCCCTAAAAGAATTGTTAATGGAAGTTCTTCAGGCTGATGTGAAATTCCAAAGGGACATTTGGAATTTCAGCAATAGCAACAGAACAGAAGAAAGAGCAACAGAAATGGTAAATATTTGGATAAATACCGTAGTCTATTTTATACCTCACAAATTCTTTAAAATACGTAGGACTGTTGGAAGCAAAAATTGTAGCATTGTTAGAGAGAAAATGTATGTAGATGTAATACATAAGACAACTCTAGGGAAAGCAACCTATATGGTTGTAAGGCTTCTACATTTTACTTGAAGTTGCAAACTTTTAAATCGAAGTAGATTTTTAACTCTAAAGTATGAATATTGTAACCCAGAGACCACTACCAAAAAAGTAATATGAAGAGATACAGCCAAAAGCCAATAGGTAAGTTAATGTGGAATATTAAAAATATTAGAATTGGGGCTTCCCTGGTGGTGCAGTGGTTGAGAGTCCGCCTGCCGATGCAGGGGACGCGGGTTGTGTCCGGAGCCTGTGCTCCGCGGTGGGAGAGGCCACAGCAGTGAGAGGCCTGCGTACCGCATTAAAAAAAAAAAAAAAAAAAAATGGTGGACCCAAGTTCAACAATGTTAATAATTACATTAAATGTGAATAGTCTAAACACGCCCATTAAAAGAGATTATCAAATTGGTTTAAAAAAAGACCAAACTATATTTTATCTCCAAAAAAACCCACACTAAATATCAATATAATAATATAGATATACTAAAAGTAAAAGAATTGAAAAAGATGTACCATGTAAACACTAAACAAAATAAAGCTGAAGTAGCTATATTAATATTAGTTAAAGTAGACTTCAGAACAAGGTATGTTACAAGGGATAGATAGGGCTATTACTTAATGATAAAGGGGTCAACTCTCCAAGAAAACATGATAATCACAAATGTGTGTGCAACAACAGAGCTGCAAAACACATGAAGCAAAGACTGATGGAACTGATCATGAGAAATAGACAAACCCAAAATTATGTTGGAGACTTCAACACTCCTTTCTCCAAGACTGAGAAAAACTAGACAGAGAATCAGTAAGGATAAAGAAAACCTGAACAACATAACAACTAACTTGACCTAATGGCAATGACAAAACACTCTGCCCAACAAAAGCAGAATATACATTCTTTTCAAGTGCATATGAAATACTCATATAAAGGAACATATTCTGGGCTGTAAAACAAACCTTAACAATTTAAAAGAATTGAAATTATACAAATTATATAAAATATGTTCTTTAACCATAATGGAACTAAACTAGAAATAGAGAACAGAAAAATATTTATAAAATCCCCAAACATTTGGGATTAAACAATGCACTTTTACTTAAGCCACGGTGAATAGTATTGTATCAATGTCAATTTCTTTGTTTCGTAAGATATTATCACTGGCAGATGATGGGGAAAAGGGTACACAGAGGTCCTCTGAGCTATTTTCATAACTTTTTGTAAATCTTAAACTATTTAAAAATAAAAGCTATTTAAAATTTTAAAAAAGAGAAATAAATAAAAACGAGTGAAGAAAGCCTATGTGATCTATGGGACACCATCCAAAGAAACAAAATCTGAATCACTGGTGTTCCAGAAGGAGAAGAAAGGGAGACAGGGACTGAAAAACTATTTCAAAGAAATAATGGCTAAAATTTTCCCAAGCCTGGGAGAAATTTGAATATTCAAGTTCGTGAAACTATTAGATCACTCCATTATTTCAGTCTGAAATGATCTTCTCTAAGACGCATTATAATAAAACTGCCAAGAATATAAGACAAAGATAGAATCCTAAAATTAGCAAGAAAAAAGAAGATTGTAAACTACAAAGGCACCCCTATTAGGCTATCAGTGGATTTCTTAGCAGAAATCCTACAGGCCAGGAAAGAGTGGGATGATATATTCAAAGTGCTGAAAGAAAAAAATTGCCAACCAAGAATTCTCTATCTGACACAGTTGTCCTTTATTAAGGAGAAATAAAGACTTTAACAGACAAACAAAAACTGAGGGAGTTCATCACCACTAGATCTGCCTTACAAGAAATGCTAAAAGGAGTTCTTCAAGCTGAAATGAAAAGATGCTAATTAGTAATATGAAAACATACATATATATACAACACACAGGTAAAGGTAAGTATACAGTCAAATTCAGAAAACTCTATTACTGTAATATAATGGTGTGTTAACCACTTAACTATAGTATAAAGGTTAAAGGACAAGAGTACTAAAAATAACTAGCTACTATAATTTTTAATGAATATACAATATAAAAAGAGGTAAATTTTGACATTAGAAGTATAAATGGGTGAGAAGTAAAAGGGCAGAGTGTTTGCATGCTAGTGAAATTAAGTTTTTGCATGCTGATACATCTAATAAGAGGTTTTATGTAAGCCTCATGGTAACTACAAAGCAAAAAAAAACTTACAGTAGATTCACAAAAGACAAAGAGAAGAAAATCAGAGCATACCACCACAGAAAATCACCAATTCACAAAGGAAGGCAGCAAGACAGGAAAAAAAGGGAACTACAAAACAGCCAGAAAGATATCAATAAGATGGTATTAGTAAGTTTTTACATATCAATGATTACTCTAAATGTAAATGTATTGAATTCTTCAGTCAAAAGTCACAGAGTGGCTAGATGGATTAAAAAAAAGATCCAACTATAAGCTGCCTACAAGATACTCACTTTCAGCTTTAAGGACACTCATAGGCTTAAAGTGAAGGGATGGAGAAAGATATTCCATGCAAGTGGAAAACAGGAGAGCGAAGGTAGCTTTACTTATATCAGATAAAATAGACTTTAAGCTAAAAACAATAACAATAGACAAAGAAGGTCATTATATAATAATAAAGGGGTCAACTCATCAAGAAGATATAACAATTATAAATATATATGCACCAGGGACTTCCCTCGTGGTCCAGTGTGTAAGACTCCACGCTCCCAATGCAGGGGGCCCGGGTTCGATCCCTGGTTGGGGAACTAGATCCCACGTGCACGCCGCACCTAAGAGTCCACATGCCGCAACTAAGAAGTCCACATGCCCCAACTATGAGCCAACATGCCTCAACTAAGACCCAGCACAGCCAAAATAAATAAATAAATAAAAATATATTTAAAAATATATATATATATATGCACCCAACACCAGAGCACCTAAATATATTAAGCAAATACTAACAGATCTGAAGGGAGAGATAGCAATACAATAACAGCAGGGAACTTCAATACTCCACTTCAAGCAATGGACAGATCATCCAGGCAGAAAATCAACAAGAAAATGTTGGACTTGAACCATACTTTAGTCTAAATGGAACTAACAGACATCCAACAGCAGAAGAATACACGTTTTTGTCACCATGCTGTATAATACATCTCTAGAACTTATTTGTCTTGTAACTGGAAGTTTGTACCTTTTGACCACCTTCACCCATCTTGCCCACCCCCACCCCCACCCCCACCTCTGGCAACCACCAATCTGTTCTTCATATCTATGAGTTTGGATTTTTTTAGATTTCTCAAACAATTAAAAATAGCACTACCATATGATCCAGCAATCCCATTTTTGGGTATATATTCAAAGGAAATAAACAGGATATCAGAAAGATATCTGCACTCCCATGTTCATTGCAGCATTATTCACAATAGCCACGATATGGAAACAACTTACAAGTCCATCTATGAATGAATGGATAAAGAAGATATGATATATCTATATCTATATAATAGAATATTATTCAGCCATGAGAAAGAAGGAAATTCTGCCATTTGTGACAACCTGGATGGACCTTGAGGCATAGTGCTAAGTAAAAATAAATCAGACAGAGAAAGAGAAACACTATATGATATCACTTACGTGGAATCTAAAAGAAAAACAACTCACAGAAATAGAGAGTAGAATTGTGGTTACCAGGGGCTAGGAGAGTGGGGGAGTTGGGAAGATATTGGTCAAAGAGTACAAGCTTCCAGTTATTAGGTGAACAACTGCGAACCGAATGCATTGCATTGTTCTTATAGTTAACAGTACTGTATTGTATAATTGAAAACTGCTAAGAGAGTAGATCTTAAATGTTCTCACCACAAAAAATAAATGGTAATTATGTGATGTGATGGAGGTGTTAGCTAACACAATGGTGGTAATCTTATCGTAGTATATGTGTTTCAGATCAACATGTACATTTTTAACTTACACAACATTATGTATCAATTATATCTCAAAAGAGTTTGGGGGAAAAAAAAGTAATGCCAAAGGTTCTACAAAAAGGAGCAGAACTAATAAATGAGCTTAACAAAGCCACAGGATACCAGGTCAATATTTTAAAAATTGTTTGTTAATACACATAAATAAATAACCTACTGAAGACTGAAATTTAAAAAACCAGTATCATTTACAATAATACCATAAAACGTGAAGTACTTAGGTATAAATCTTACAAAATATCTGTAAGCTCTCTACGCTGTAAGCTAAAAATTAAAAAAAAAATGGAAGAAATCAAAGAAGATCTAAATAAATGGTGAAATATATTAATGGCTTGGAGGACTCAGTATTCTTAAGATGTTATGTTAAACCATGGAAAGGCCAAGGAGGCACCACTGTAGAGCTGTTCTTAGGGCATCAGTTGGCCTTAACCCAGCCATGAAGCTCCCTACCACCACCACCATCACCCCCATAAAAGGGAGATAATAATAATAACCCCCACACCCCAGAGGACTGCAGAAAGGATTCAGTGAGATCAGGTAAATAAATGAAACTCACTCTGCAAAGCAAAATGCCCTATAGAATGTCGGTTATTATTTCCACACCAAGAAATGGGAGCTAATATTTCACTTTTAGCTGCCATCCTGAGCCTCACAGGGACCCCTGCTTTGACCCTCGTGTTTCTGTCTCCTTTGCAGTGCATCCATCATCACAGTGCCTGGCCCACCCTTCCGTGGCCTCTCCAGCCCAGCCCTGGACTCACTTGGGCCACCTGCCCCCTAATCGCAGACAAGGCCTCAGTCACTGGGCTCTGCTGGAGCCTCTGAGACAATTGCCAGGCCCTTCTGGGCAACCCCAGCCCTGCCTATGCCTCCGGGACCCCTGCTCCTCAGAGCCACGTCTTGGACCCTCAGGAAAGGCCTCCACCAGGCGGCCCAAGGACTGTAGCCGTTGCTCAGGGACCCGCGCGTCCACCGTCTGGCCCCTCGCGCCCAGGTCGGCAGGGGAAAGGAAGGCCCAGCAGCACCAGGGGGATTCACCAGCTATGAATGCTTTTAAAATAATTTGTGCCGTGTTGTGATCTTCAACAAGCCTGTGCGTCAGGGCACAAAGGTGCTGGTAGGCCCATTTTACAAATCAGAGCAAGGAAGGCAATGCAGCAGAGACCAACTGGCCAAGATGGCTGCCCTCACTTAGACCAAGTCCCTGTGGCCCCGGGGCGAGCCCTATGGTTGCTTGGCAACGCTGGGCACCCATGCTCCCAGGCAGGCGTCTAGTTTCCCGGACCTACAGGTGGAGGTTTTACCCTTTGTACTGGGGGGTTCACCCATCCAGCGTCAGGTGCTTCTGCCATTTTCACTATTCATTTGCTTTTGCCCTTTTGAAAATTCCAAGTGCTCCACCCCACCCCACACCCTAGCCTTTTGGAGAGGTCGTGGACCATTGGAGTTCCACGGATCTGGACAGCCATATCCACTGGTATCCCAGAATTCTTCTATATTTTCCCTGGAGGGATGTGTAAGGCCTTACCAACTCTTTGTGTGATGCCAGACACCCATTATTTTTTACCTCAGACTAGGCATGTATGTTGGCAAAGTGCAATGTCACATATAACTAACCAATCAGTGGGAACAAATCTGAATCCCAAAACCAAATAGGAGCACAAAAGGTGAAAAAGATCATAGTAGTTGTGAAAAAACATTTTTGCATGAAATTTACATCTTAACTGCTTCTAGGCCAGACAGGTTATTAGGTCTATGAGGCCAGCATTACCCTGACACCAAAGCCAGATAAAGACTTGACTACTCAGATACCTCTGCATTTTCTTGGCCTAGAGAAGTGGCCCACTCCTTCCTGTTATGGGCGGTCCTCCCCAGTGGTGGGTTGAATGGTGGCCCCCCAAAAGATATGTGTATGCTTGAATCCCCAGAACCTGTGAAGGTTAACTGATTTGTAAAAAGGGTCTTTGCAGTTGTAGCTAAGTATCTTGAGATGAGACCATCCTGGACTACCAGGGTGGACCCTAAATTCAATCCAAATGTCCTTATAAGAGACACACAGAGAAAAGGAAGAGGCAATGTGAAGACAGAGGCAGAACTTAAAGTAATACAGTCACAATTCAAGGAATGCCTAGAGTCAATAGAAGCTGGAATAGACAAGGAACAGAAGCTCTCCTAGAGCCGCTGGGGAGAGTGACCTCTGCCGGTACATTGATTTTGTTCTGATTTTGGCCTTCAGAACTATAAGAGATGACATTTGTTGTTTTAAGCTACCTAGTTTGTGGTGATTTGTTACCGCAGCCCTCAGAAACTAATACATGCGCCCTTACTAAAAGATGACACAGTGACCTCTGCCTTGCAACATAATATGTACTCCTCTCAGGACCAAGGGCTAACCTCTCTTCCTGACCATTAGATCAATAACTCTGGCTGTCAAAAATACTGAGTTGGAGAATTGTGGGCCTGCTAAGGGAGGAAAGATATTTATCCTCAAAGAGCTGAAGGATCTGGCCAAGGTGTACCAACAAGAGTCAAATGAGTTCAACAGCAGTTTAATAGTCACATTTACTCACACCCCAGGGAAAGAGAACACTGCACACCACGCAGAGCCACATACGGAGGGTGCATTTGGGAACAGTGACCAACCAGTGGCTGTGGGAGGCAGACTATGTAGTATCAAGAGGGTGAGGTGCCCCCTGGTTTTTGTGGGAGAATGTGATTGGCTTGTTTGAATAATTCTGCAGGCTGGCAAGGAACTGAAACACACTGTTCAGGGATAAGCAGGAACTATGCCTAGACTCTTTTGATAAGAGAGTCTGTTTGACTAGAGGACTTTATTTGCAGGAGCAGAGTTGGAAGGGAAACTTGTATTGGGGCCTTAGTATATGCAGAGACATCTGTTACCTCAGTTTATATTTTGGGTATCTGTGAGGCAAGATATTCCCAGAATTCTTTACACCAAAGGGGGCAACTCTTAGGCAATGGCCCAAGAGTTTGTAAAAAAGTACAGATGTGGCCATTTGCTGGCCAGGCATTCAGTGCTAAGATGACTGCCAGAAGTGTGGCCAATTGTTCTGACCCTTGGGTCCTCTCCTTTATTAGGGACATCCTGGTTAAGGGATGCAAATCAAAAATGTACCACTGAGCTCCTTTATGTATTATGGTGATGATACCATCTGCAAATCGTATAAACTCCCATTACTGTTCACTTGGTTGGTCCCAAGGGGCATCCCAGGTAGCCAAGAGGTCTGGGAGAGACGACTTCCTCTAGCACCAAGAAACCTGGCAAGGGACTGGGGACAGGGGAGGCCATCCCCTCCTGCAGGTAAATATGCCAAAGGGTCCAGGTTTGGCTCCATCCTATAGCAAGGAGGCCTGGGTAGCTATGCTGGGCTGGGGGGTGCTTTCATGATCCAAGGCATAACGGGCAGCTGGGTACAAAGGGTCACAGATACAGGGCCTGTGAAAGTTTCTGTTTCCAGAAGCACACAATAAGCAGCTAGCAGCTGCTCCTCTAATGATATATAGCACAGAACCAAGGAAGGCAAGTTTTTGCTTCAGAAACCAATGAACAACTTATGGCAAACATGGGTAGTCCAGAGACTCCAGGAGGTATGAGAGGAGACTGCTAAATCCTCTGCAGTGAAGGAGTCTCTGGAGAAACCAATAAGAGTGCCTCTTGTAGCCTGTGGATGGAGACGGCCAAATTCACTGTGGGTTGATGTGCAGGTAACAGCAAAAGTGAGATTAAGTAAAATTTGTAAATGAGGAATGAGTTGTCTACAGAATCCCCCCAAAAGATCAAAAGGTTGAGCTTTTATTAACATTGTGGATGGCAAGAGGGTCAAAGGTTTCTTAACAGTGTGTAGGGGAGGGAGCAGCCCTTGACCTGCTGAATAATTATTAGGAATTGAACAGAGGTGGTTGGCAGGGTCTTGTACTACGTGTGGGGCCACCCCTTTTTTGTGAGCTCCTTTGTTTCTATGTCCTGAATGAGTGTGTCAAATGAATCTTCTCAGAGGACGGTGTCATCAATGTAATATCATACCTGTTCTTCTGGAGAAGGGTAGATGCAGTTAAAGTCTTGCTTTCAAAGATTGTGTGCAAAGGCAAAGTACCCCATGGTACACCACGCAGGGGCACCAAGGGGTTGCACCTGGTAACACTTTCAGCAACTAGGTTCTGTGGGAGGCCAGCTTTGTAGTATCAAGAAGCTGAGTGACCCCTGGTTCTTGGAGGAGGATGCGATTGGCTTGTTTGAATAATTCTTCAGGCTGTCAGGAACCTGACACCACTCACCACTCAGGGTTAAGCAGGAACTGTGCCTGGTCCCTTTGATAAGGAGGGTTGTTTGGCTAGGGCCCTTATCCACAAGAACAGAGTGGGGAGGGGAACTTGCAGTTAGGCCATTCAGGGCTCCCCCAGTTTTACCCAATGTCAAGGCAGCGTATAATATTAAGCTCATTATAATTTTATAATATTAATTACATAATTTTAAGGCTTACACCACATCATGCAAAACATTTTTATCAGTCAGAACGTTCTAAGAGCTCAATTCCCAGGAGTTGGCCAAAGGTCAGTCGTGAAAACAGGCCCTTCTTGAGAATGTGCAGGGTCTGAGCAACCCAGGCCTGCTGAGTTAACCTTTCCATCAAAGATACTTATCTTATCAACTGCTTATCCTGCAACTTCTGTTGGTGACGACCCCCTGCCTTGTTTCCATAAACCACCAGCTTCCATCTTTCCTTACCCTCTCAACATATCTATACCTTTTTTTTTCAATAAAAGTCCTTTACCTCATATCATAATCTTTATCTATTAGCTATTTAACAAGTCTTTTAAAAACAATGCTAGTGTTTTTATTTGGATTGTTATTGATTGTTTTGTTAGTGTTAAGGTTACAAAGAAGTATACATTCTGAGTTGTCTGCCAAAACCCTATTTTCCCCATAAACCCTGTTATTTTTGTGGTTATATATTTATACTCTTTGATTATGTGAATCATGTGAGTCCCTTACTATTCAAAAAGTTTTAAACAAAGAAAATTAATAAACCACAGGAAGATTAAAAAACAAAAAAACTATCTATACTCCCAGCACAATAGACACCGTAGCAGGATGAGGATGCCTAGTTGGAGAGTGACAACTTTCCCTTTGACCAGAGGATCAGCCTTCCTTCTGGACCAGGAACAGCTTGGCAGCTGCTGTGCAAGGGGCTGTCCTGCTCCGCTGGGAGAAAGTTCATAAGGTCCAAAGCCCAGGGGCTGGCAGGTGCTGGAAGGATCTTGTTGCCAGAGACGCTGGGGAGCTTGGTCACAGTCGCCCATTGCTCTGTGAGGCCTGAAGAAGTCAGGGAGACCAACGGCAGGACTTCTTTACAGTTGCTTGGATGCTTTTGTGACTTCCTGTTACCAGAGTCCCCTTCAAATTTTGTTTCTTGTCTGGGAATTTGGTACAAAGTCAGGGAGAGTGCTGCCCCCAATGTCCAAAGGTTAATCAGATACTGGCAGGAGGGTGAGGGCACTTGTTCTTTGCAGTTGGAGGCTGTAAGGCTAACAGTTTATCTTTTCTGGGTGGTGGAGGGTCTCTTTGGGCTCTGTCTGAATGGCTCCCAAGGAAGATACAGAGCCCTGGATTTTATCCTCACTCGAGGCCCACCCAGCCTTAGCCAGGTGTGCAGCGTGAGCTGAACAGTTTCTTCACTGGGGACTGCTATCCATATAATATCAGTGGCTTACCTTGTGCTGAGCTTTATTCAACCCATTGATGGCGAATGAACAATACTTTAAAGCCCCTGTGGAAGTATAGCAAAAATATATTGCATGACTTGCTAAAGAAAGAAAAACTGATCCTGTTTGGAGGACTATAGAAAAGTAGGTGTTAGTAAGGTCCAAGGCTGCGTCCCAAAGGCCAGGAGCGGTTGTAGTTTGTCCACCCCCAGTAGTAATACCAGCATCTGTAGGAGTAAGTGGCCACCTCCTTGTATGAGCCTCCACAGTCCACAGTGGGAGGCCAAGCACCAGAGACCTTTTCCCAAGCAAGAAACAGGCTGCAAAAACTACTCAGTTGCATGTATGTGCTACCCTTCCAGAAAAAGGAAGGATGACTCTGAGGGCAGAGCCTTAGGCCCAGAGGATGGAGCTGCCAGCCACAGAATTATTTCTGGGCCTTGAAACCAAATGGAATTTTCCCTGCTGCTTTTAACATTGCTTCAGACCAGTGACTCCTTTCTTCCTTCCACTTTTTCCCTTTTGGAGTAGGAAACATAGCTGTTTCATATACCTGTCCCAGCACTGAATTTTGAGAGAAGGATAACTTGGTTTTCTAGATTCACAGGTCCATGGTTGGAGTAGAATTTTGCCCCAGGATGAATCATACCCAGAGATCACTGATACCTGGTTTAATGATTTAGATGATGAGATTTGGGTCTTCTGAGTTGGTGATATATAGATGAGATTTTGAACTTGAGTTCATGCTGTAATGGGTTGAGACTTTCAGGATGGCTGAGATGGGGTGAATATATCTTGCACTGGGGATGGACATGAATTTGGGGGGGCCAGAGGGTGGAGTGTGAGTAGGCTGAATAATGGGCTTCAAAGATATTCATACTCTAATCCCGAGAACCTGTGAATGTTTTCTTACATGACAAATGGAATTTTGTAGATGTGATTAAGTTAAGAATCTTGAGATGATGAGATTATCCTGGATTATCCAGGTGGGCCTTAAATGTGCTCACAAGTGTTCTTATAAGAGGGAGGCAGAATGAAATTAGACTACAGAAAAGAAGAAATAAAAAATTGGAGTGATGTACTTCGAAGACAGGGGAAGGAACCACAAGCCAAGGAATCTGGCCATCTGAATCTGAAAAAGGCAAAGACATGGATCCTCCCCTCAGAGCCTCCAGAAGAAACCAGCCCTACTGACATCTTGATTTTAGTCCCATAAGACTCATCTTATGACTGTTAAATTAACATTTGTTAAGTAGAGCACAGCGTGCTAGGTGGTGAGCATGGCTCAACAACAGACCACAAGAGAAATGGAAATAGGGAAGTTTATTATTCACAGGTGCTGGAGGAGGTATGTAGCATGCCTCAAGGGGCCACAGAGGAAGTTTAAGAGAGAGCGCAGACAGAGAGAGAAGCAGGACCTGGGGCACCTGCCTTATCTAAGGTGAATGGTTCTGGGAGTCAAGGGAGACTGTTAGGGAAGTCATATCAGGAACTTACATTTGCTTGTGATGTTGCACAAAATCAGTTGAGACTTTGCACAAAAAGTAGGTGCTGATGATGGGTGGCTTTGGCTCATTGTTTTGTGTTTGTTTCTTTTGCACTGGCTTTTTTTGGTTGTCTCATTACCTTCTTTCTTTTATTGAGAAGCAGCTTACAGAGCTCCAAATACAACCTTGTGCCACGGAGCACAGACTGCACCAAAATCATCATTTTCTATCACTGCAAATGGGTCTCATTTCTACTTCAAGCAGAAGACACCTAGGAAAGCTCTTGTAGGGCAGCCTAATGACATTTTTCTTCCACACTTTTGAGGGGTGCATCAGCAAAAAAATTTGTTGCCATTCCTGTGTAGAATCGTACTGCACCAGCATGTACTAGTCTCGTCCTCAAAAAGTTCATGAAGGGACTTCCTTGGTGGTCCAGCGGTTAAGACTCCACGCTGCCAACGCATGGGGCCCGGGTTCCATCCTGGTCAGGGAACTGGATCTCGCATGCAGCAACGAAGATCCCACATGCTGCAATGAAGATCCTGTATGCTGCAGCTAAGACCCGGCACAGCCAAATAAATAAGGAAATATTTTTTTTAAAACTTCATGAAAAAAAAAACAAAAAACCAAAAAACCTTCATGAAGATTGGGGTAATTATTTAATAAGTACTTCAAGATAGAGAATGTGTCCATACTGAGTGGAGAGGAAGGAGGTGGGGTGAATGGCATTGTCTATAGCATCATATTCCCGCAGCTTGCTCTGCTCAATTACATGTGGTACTTTGCACTCAGCTGCTGCTACTCAGAGCAAAACATTCACATACTGGGACAGTTGCACGCGACACAATGCAGCTTCTGCGTTATGCGGACACCATTCCCTTATTTGTCCATTTGTCTGAAGAAGCGCTCATTGCCACAGTAGAGACAGTGAAGGCTCTTGCTCCCAATCCCGCCCACCATCGGTCTAGTTCAAGCCTCGTCTCCAAACAGGAAGCCACCTTCTTTAGTTTCTTTAGTTTCTTCTTCTTCCAGTTTATGAAACTATCAAGAGATTCTTGGTTCCCTCCTCTTTTTTTTTTTTTTAACCACAAAACTAGCCTATTATACACAATGTTTTTCACCTTGCTCTTTCCACTTGCAATATATCTTGGAGATCTTACCAAAAGTACACAGAGAAGTCCTGCATTGTGATTATTTTTCATTGCATAGTACTCCTGTGTGTGTGTCTGTGTGTGTGTGTATAAAACTTTAGCCAGTCCAAAATTGATGGATGCATGGATTATTCCCAATCTTTTGTTAAGACAAACTGCAATGAACAAAATTGTACAATTTTTTTGCATGTGTATAAGCATATCTGTAGGATGAATTCCAACAAATGGAATTGTGGAATTGCAGGGTTTAAGAGTATATACACCTACAATTTTGACACACATTGCCAATTGTTTTTCAAAAGGTTTGTCCTAAGTTGGATTCTACAAGCAATAAATGAAAGGGCTTGTTTCTTCACAGTCTTGCCAATCAAGTGTATGCCAAACTTTTGTTATTCTGAAAGGTGCAAGATAAAATCCCTGTGTTATTTGCTCCTTCTTTATTATGAGTGAAGTTAAGCATTTTTTCATGTTGAAGGCTATTTTGTTTCCCTTTCTGTGTGAACTGTCCATAGGGATCCTTTATCAACTTGTAACATAACAAATATTTAATTTATTTATTTTGTCCATTATTTGTCTTCCCTCACTAGAATGTAAGCCCCCCTGAAATTTTTGTCTCTCTTGTTCTGCTGGAGCCCCAGCATCTATAAAAGTACTTAGCACAAAGTAGGTGCTCAATAAGTATTGGAGGATGAATAAATGGATAAAGAGCATATGCAATAGATGGTCCTGGGATAATCAGATAACCATCAAGAAAAGAGAAACAAATCCATATCTGGCTCCAAACATAAAAATGAATTAATCTAGGTATACTAAAGGCTTAAATTTGAAACACAAGACTTTTCAATGTTTATAAAATAATAGTGGAGATTATCTATGTGATCTCGGGACAGGGAAGAATTTATTAAACTAGACCCAGAATCCACAACATAAAGAATGATAAATTCGGCTACTTTAGAACGAAGAACTTCTCTTCATCAAAAGACACCATCAAGACAAGCAGAAACTCTGAGAAGATATGTGTAACACATACAACCAACAAAGAATTAGTCCCCAGAATATATGAAAAAACAAATATCTCCTAGAAATCCACAAGATAAATTTAAAAACAGCCCAGTAGAAAAATGGATAAAAGACATAAGAGGCATTATACAGAAGGAGACATACAAATGGCAAAAAAAGAAGGAAAAATAAAAATTCTCACCCTCATTAATAATTAGGCAAATGGAAACAAAAACTAAAATGAGATAACATTTCACACACATCAGACTGGCAAAGAGTTGAAAGTCTGACAATACCAAGTGATGCTGAGGATGTGGTTCAATTGCAACTTCATCTGCCAGTGGAGGAAGAGTAAGAAATACAACCCCTGGGAGATAGTCTTGCCTCACTTAGTAACACGACATATATGCACATTCTAAGACTCAAAAATTCCACTCTTGGTCACATACCCTAAAAAGTCTTGCAGGTGTGTGCCAGGACACATTTATGAGAATGTTTATAGCAGCATTACCCATAATAGCAAAAAGATGGAGACAGACCAAATTCCTGGAACAGTAGAGTGGAGAAGAAAAAAACGTAGACTGTTCATATTTGAAATACTACACAGCAGTGAAAATGAATGAGCCAAAGCTAAATGCATCAAGATGGTGGATCTCAAAAACAAAGACAACGAGTCACAGAACACATACAGTGTGATTCCATGTATATAACGTTCAAAAACTGGCAAAACTAGATAATGTACTGTTTAGGGATACCTACATGTGTAAAACAATTACAAAGAAAAGCTAATGACTATCACAGAAAAGCACATTGATGCTTACCTCTAGAGGAGAGAGGGAGTGATACATCCGTTAGGGGCACACAGTGAAAGATGATGGAAATATCTGATTTCCTAGAATGAGAGATGAGTGCAAATGTCTACTTTATTATCTTCCTCTTATTTTAAAACATACATGCATTATATGTACTCTTTCCAACAGATGATATATTTTGATATATTTCACAGTCTTTGAGAGGAAGGAAAAGAAATGAAGCAATCAAGTCCAAACAAGATTTCCAGTCATGGGAGCAGAGAAATGGAGGGAGGGGTTGGCTAAGCAAAAATCCTTGAAAAACTTATGGTATCAGGAGTTTGTTTTTTTTTTTTAAAGAGGGATATTATAATATGTGTGTATGCTTATGGGACTAAGTCAGTGAAAAGGTAAAAAATGATGATACAGGAGGTGGGACATCACAGAGGCATAGTCTTCGAGAAAACAGAAGGGATGGGATCTGGCCTTGTTAGTGAAGGTGCCAACGAGGCTCACTGGACAGGAGGGAAGTCAAGGTGGTTCTGCCACAGCAGAACTTGCTGGAAATATGATGCCTAGAGCTTACTGGAAATCTGCCCTCTGGAACTTCCCAGAAATCCACCCTCTTGGGTGCAGGAGAAAGCTGTTCACACCAGGGTGAGCATACCAGAACCAGGAAGCAAAAATCGTTTTCCCTGCAATGACTCTCTAGTGCCCTCTAGTGAGAAAGCTCAGTGCCTGCTGGCAAAGGAAAAATATTTAAATGGCTCAGGTGCATTTCGGAGCTGAGAAACAATAAATACATAACAAATCCCATGGGGAAGGAGTAATCAGGATGCAATATCTGAACCTTCCATCAAACTTGCCATCACTCAAAGTGGGGTGGAGATCATATATTTCTTCGTGTGATGCAATAGGTACACAGCAGCACTTATGGAATATTTCTTGCCTTAAAAAATGGGACTCAAGGGACTTCACTGGTGGTGCAGTGGTTAAGAAACTGCCTTCCAATGCAGGGGACTCGGGTTCGATCCCTGGTTGGAGAACTAAGATCCCACATGCTGCACGGCAACTAAGCCTGGGTGCGGCTACTACTGAGCCCAGGCTCTCTGGAGCCCGTGAGCCACAACTGGAGAGAAGACCGAGCGCCGCAACAAAAGATCCCACGTGCCGCAACTAAGACGGAATGCAGCCAAATAAATAAATAAATAAATATGGGACCCAAATCTGATAAAGCCTCTAGATCTAACTACCAGTTACAAGAAATACAGGGGATAGAAAAACAAGTTAATTGACACTATGAGGAAACCAGGCAAATCCAAAATGTAGAACATTTGACAGGATAAATGAACAGTTTTCTCCAACATAGTAATAGTATAAAACTAAAGGGAGGGTGGATTGCTATAGATAAGAAAAGGATTAAAAGACATAATAATAGGGGGCTTCCCTGGTGGCGCAGTGGTTGCGCGTCCGCCTGCCGATGCAGGGGAACCGGGTTCGCGCCCCGGTCTGGGAAGATCCCACATGCCGCGGAGCGGCTGGGCCTGCGCGTCCGGAGCCTGTGCTCCGCAACGGGAGAGGCCACAGCAGAGGGAGGCCCGCATACCAAAAAAAAAAAAAAAAAAAAAAAAAAAGACATAATAATAAAATGCATTGTATTGTCAAAGTATAATTTTCAAAAACAGTGGTCTCAGACAAATATAAAGAGCATTTATCAAGGAAGTATTAACAAGGGGACAGTAAAAAAGAACTATTTCAAAAAGATTTAAATAAACTTAATATACATGGGCACTGGACATACATCTTTTATATCTCTACTGACTAATATTCATGTACATTGTTATTGACCAAAATCATTTGTATCTATATTATTTTTCTATAAATTCACATCTACCCTTAAAGAATATGCTAAATACCCTAAAATAATAAGTCAAAGTAAAACCACCCTAGAGAATGAGATAATTCTTTCATGGGTCTGTTGGAAAATGCTCCAGTGTTACACAGAAAGGATACACAGTCATCATTTTGTCTATGTCCAAGTTTGGGATTTTCTTTTTCTTAATAGTATGGATTTTGTTTGCATCTGGATTCATACAACTCAAATGCAAAAAGACATCTTTAAGAAAATCAAGGAATTTGAATATGGTCTGGGTACTAAATGATATTATGAAAATATTGAATAATTAAATGAATAATTTTGCTTGGTGCAATAATCGCTTTTTGGTTATGTAAGCAAAGTCCCTATCTGTTAGAAAAGCATGTGGAAGTATTTAGAAGTAAAGTAAAACATGTCTATGATTTGCTTTAAAATACTCCAGTTAAAAAAGAAAGTCGGGGGAGGGAATAGGTGAAACAAAACAAGATGTTGATAATTGTTGAGGCCAAGTGGTTCATGATATTTTCTCTACTTTTGTGTAGGTTTGAGAAATTCCGTAATAATTTTTAAATATATAATGATAGTATTCTGCTTCACACTCTGGGGTAACTGCACCTTCACCACATAAGGTTTAGAATTCTTAATTTTAAAGTTAAAAGTTGAATTTCTTATTGTTTACTATACAGCATATTTTCACTAACTTTTGAACAAAAAGATGTTTATATAAACATCCCTAAAGTTGGAATATAAAGTATTTTAAAGAACAACTCAAGTCATATAAGAGATTGGCTCAGCCTA
Organism: Physeter macrocephalus; assembly: GCF_002837175.3. Lineage (NCBI taxonomy): Eukaryota > Metazoa > Chordata > Mammalia > Artiodactyla > Physeteridae > Physeter > Physeter macrocephalus. Next base: position 85,941,036 of record NC_041231.1, read on the forward strand.
TGCCTTCTTTCTGTTTAAAACCCAGCAGTTAATGCTGTTAGCATTCAAAATGCCTTTCTTTTTCCTTTTGAAAGGGACAGTGAAGCCTGTTATTTTTTTAGCCCATAGCCAGGTCTTAGCACAAAAGCAGTCAGTTCTTAGTAGCATACATTTATTTCTTTGTTAAACCTTTGCTAGAAAACAGACATATAGGCTTAAAACTCAGTTTAGTTCATGTAACTTTTAGCTTTTCCTTTAGAGAGAGTCATTTATTCTGGCCCTGATAACAAGGTATCCTTCATATGAAAGATTCAAATTCTTTGCCTCTTTACCAGTGGGAGCTTCATATTTTTAAGTATTTTTGTTTAGAGGCCTCTTTCCAAGCACTCTAACATTCTTCAGACCTTGAGATTTCTGAAAGCCATATTTTAACTCAATAAATATGGTAAATAGTAGGAACATACCTACTAAATTTTCTTGCTTGATTTAAGATTCTCATTTCAAATGCAAGTAATTATATCCTTTGGGCTAGTCAATACTTATAGACAGTTTCAAAGGTTTTACATGTATTATCTCATTTAAGCCTCACAATGATTCTATGAAGTGGATATAATTATTATATCTATTTTTCAGAGAAAGAACCTGTGGCACATAGAGGCTGAGCAACTCCCCAGAATCACGAAGAAAGTGGCAGAGAGGAGGATCCTAGCCCATGCAGAGCCAAGCAGAGACTTGACTCGAAAGCTAAGCTCCTAACCAGCCCCATATGATGCTCTGATCTCCACCTGGTATGAACACTGGGCTGGAGGGCTGGAGGAAGGAATTTTGGCTCTGCCCTCAGAAACGCAGGGGCAGTGAGTCTGAGCACCCAGTAGCTCTAGGGGCGGATACCACTGTGTGCGACTACAAAACTGGCTTTGACTGTATAAAGCAAGCCTTGGAGTCACCATTGCCCTTACTTGGGCTTGAGAAGCCTCATCAACCAGGGTGTAGTGTGGTGGGAGAGGGGAGTGCATAACTGACACCGCAGCCAAGCAGGGCCATAGGGCTTTAGAAAGCTTCTAGAAATGCCCAAGCAGAGCCCATCCATTCAATATACATTTATTGAATGACAGACATGTGCAGGGGAGACAGGTGATGTCTCCACCCTCATGGGGCTTACGTTGCTCAGGGGTGGGTGGCGAGTAGGGAGTATAAACACATTGACAGAGAAATGAACAAGATGCTTTGGAATGATGAAAAATGTATGACAAAAGTGAAACAGACTAGACGGTGGAGGAAGGCCTTTCTGAGATGTCAAGGGAGCAGAGACATGACTGACAAGAAGGGGGCAGCCATGCCAGGGGCTAGGGCAGGGAGTTTCAAGACCAGAGGGGTTGAAGCACAGGGATTTAGGGAGAAGTGGCAAGAAGGAAGTCAGAGTGATAATCAGGGCGGTTACGTCAGCCCCGCAGGCCCTGCAGAGGCCTTCCTGTCTCTCTAAGTGGGCCGGGAAGTTATCAGAGAATTTCAAGCAGGGGAAAGGACCTCTGTGGCTGGAGGATGCACGAATGGCCTGTGGGTGTGGCAAGTACCTCCTAGAGACTAGGAGAGAACAAATTAGTAGCACGAAATCATTTAAGGAGCATTTTAAACATTTCCTCCAAAACACCAACTAAAAGAGTAGGTAGCTGGGCCTGTGTGCTGAACGCGGTGACTGTCCCGCTGGCCCAGGGAGACTGGGCGATTTTCATGCGGCGGTGCCTGGGACACGGCAACGACTACACAGGAGTCGAGCGAGCGGCCAGGGACGCTTGGCGTCGTCAGCTTCCCGGGCCCCGGGTGGCGTGGACGCTCGGGAGCCCCAAGGAAATCTCCCCACCGAGGATCCTGGGAACCCGAGCGTCCGTCCACTTTTCGGGCTGTGTGGTTTCTGAATCCAACGCCTAAGAGGGAAACAGCCCAGGCTCCTAAGCTCTTAGGATCTCTGTCGAACGGGGACAAAAATGCCTGACTGGTTTAAAGATATTTTATGTAAAGCGCCTCATCGTAAGCGCCTCGGAAATGGTAGTTAATTTCTGCAAATAGCCCCCTGGGACTATCTGCTTGGTAAGATTCTGCCTGGTCCAGGAAGCAAATTTAGGCCACGTTGCGGGCAGAGTCATATTTAATGTTGAGCACCTGGCAAACTCGCTTCGCCGCCTAGTGCCCTCCGACCCTCGTCCAAGCCGGTGCGGGAATTGGGAGGATTGGGATTCTGGCGTTCCAGAGTCCTACGGAGGTGTCTCATTAGGCCTCAAAATTCGACTACCTTCCACCCCGTAGCGCGGGAGCGCGCACCACGCGCCAAACTCCGGCTGCGGCAGCCGCTAAGCCTCAGCCCCGCAAGATTTCAGTTTCCCTTTCTCAGCCCCTGCTGCCCCACCCACCGCTGCGGCCCGGGGATTTGCCCAGTGATCAGTGACGAAGAGGGGACTAAGGCTCCCATTGGGAGGCGGCGTTCGGCAGGGGCCAATCCGGCCGCTGGTCCGGGGGAAATCTCGGTGGAGGGCTCCAAAGAACCCGGAGATTACCGGGCGGGGACGCGCCGTCGCGCTGGGTGCTGGCGGAGGAGCGCGACCCGGAACTGACCGCCGCGGGAAAGAAGCGACACCCGCCCGGGATTCGCGGCCCGGAGCTGGGGACCGGTGAGTAGGGGGCGCCCGGTGAGAAATGCAGCAAAGCAGCAGTCACACATGCGCCCCGGGGTCCGGGCAAGCGAACGCGGCCGCGCGAGCGGAGCGAGGCCGGGCCGCCGGGCCGGCTCGGGAGAAGGGTGAAGTTCGCGGCGTCCTCCCTCCCGGCCTAATCCTCCCGCTTGCTTGGGCCTCCATTCGCTCCCTCCTCTTGGGTCTTCCTCGCTTTCCCGTGTCCAGCTCAGGCACCCATCCATTCTTGTCTCCAGAGCCAGAAGTAAGCGGGGCCCAGATGACGGTCTCGTTGCTTGGAGCCGAGTAGAGTGCCAGTCAGGCTCCAGGACCAGAGCCATGGTGTTTTGTTGTTGTTTTTTGTTTTTTAATTGGTCAGAATAAACCGGTTTAGCCACGTATACTTGGAGCTGTGCATTCACTCCCTCCTCCAGCCCATTAGCACATCAGCATTTTGCCTGCTGCTTTTCACCCTGTATAGCCTTAGAAAAGTGTGTAAATTTGCCTTTGTGGAGCTTATGAGAGGCAAACACTTCCAAATTCCCAGTACCTTCCAGATTTTGACACCACGCCGGTTTGTGTGCACTTCCAGAGAATGATATTCGTTCGTGCATGCAACAAATATCAGTGTCAGGGACCGTGCCTGAGCTAAAAATCAATCCCTAGAGTTACTCACCCCCCAAGCTTAAAAGAATCAGCTTTTTTAAAAAATAGACTTTATTTCGTATATTCCTCAAACTGCAATTCCATAGTTTTGAAAAAAGACTATTTTTTAGAACAGTTTTAGATTTATAGAAAAATCGTGAAGCTAGTACAGAGTTCCATATACCCCAAACCTTTTCCCCATTCATTTATTAACACCTTACATTAATATGGAACATTTGTTACAATTAATGAACCTGTATCGATACATTATTATTGGCTGCATCCATAATGTATTCAGATTTCCTTAGTTTTCACCTAAGTACTTTTTCGGTTTCATGATCCCACCCAGGTTACCATATTCCAGTTAGTTCTCATTATGCTCCCCGTGGCTGTGGCAGTTTCTCAGACTTTGCTTTTGATGATCTTGAGAGTTTTGAGGAATACCCCTCATGTGTATTATAGGCTGCCCCTCTATTGGAATTTGTCTGTTGTTTTTCTCCTGAGTCTGGGCTTATGGGTTATTGGGAGGAAGACCACAGAGGTAGATTGCCGTTTTCATCACTTCACATCAAGGGAACATGCTTTATAACTTGATGCTGATCTTGATTACCTGGCTGAGAAGTCAGGCTTCTCCACTGTAAAGTTACTCTTCCTCCCCTCCCCCCCGTGTCCCCCCACCCCCTTCCATACTGTACTCTTTGGAAAGTAGTCAAACTGTGTGCAGCCCTGACCTAAGGAGTGGGATTATCTCCTGTCTCCTTAAGGGCAACTCCGTACATATATTATTTGGAATTCTTCTGTGTGGGAGATTTGTCTCTTTTGCCTTATTTATTCACTTATTCAATCATTTATTTGTATCAGTATGGACTCAGGGATATTTATTTTATACTTTGGGTTATAATTCAATACCACTTTGTTTTGTTACAGCTTTAGCCATTGCGAGTTCTTTTAAGTTGGCTCCTGTGCTCTTTTCTAGCATATATTTTTATAGAGTTTTTTACTGTTGAAAACACTTTCACTTATGTGACCTCGATTGAAGTTCAAACAGCCTGGCAAACTTGACAAGACGTTATTCTTACCTTGTTAAGCAGTGAGGAAACTGAGGCCCACTGGCAGTAGGTGACTTCGTAGATGTCACTTCCCCCAAAGGGAGTGATAGGCTGGGCTCAGACTGGGGTGACTGCTGCAAAAGACACTGCGAGCTGCAGAGGAGAGCCTGTAGTTGGAATTGAGGCTTCTTGGGGTGACTTCAGACTTATACCCCCCAGGATCAGAATAGGAAATGACATGGAGAATGGGAAGAAATTGGTTTCGGAAAACAAAGGCTTAATTTGGCTGGCATCCAGGGTGAATTAAAACTTGCCAACTTGGTAGAAATGCAGTGACCTTTCCCCCCAAACTGTATGTGCAGAGGGAGGAGATCTGGGTAATGTTTGTGGCCAAGAATGTCTAATCTGAGGGGAGCCCTTGGTGCCTCCTGCTGAAGCGAGATTGCAAAGTGGGAAGGGGAGTGTGGTGAGGGGGAGAATGAAGAAGATATGGGGCTCTGGAATCATGGGATAACATTTAGCCTCACAAACATTTACAGACTTTGTGCCCGATACTGCAGATACGAAAAGATCGGTGAGACATGACCCTTGGGTTCACATCCTGGTTGGAAGAAAGGTGGGTAAAAATATCAGTTAGGAAGTGGTATGATAGTGCTATAAAAGAAATGTAGTATCTGCAGGAGCTTCCCGAGGGAGGGAATTCATTCAGCTCAGAGGTGGGATGGGCACAGGAAGACCTCACAGATAAGGGGGCATATCTGATTCAGGCTTTCAAGGATGAGCTGGGACTGAGAAGCTCATGTACAAGAGCAAGGGGTGGGGAGAGGGGGCGGTGAAGAAGGGGTTGTCTTTCCAGTTCAGTGTCTCTGCGTTAGCATTCAAGGCTGGATGGGTAGGGGTCCTGTGTGCCCTGTTGTTCAGCTTTGACCTCAGGAGTTTTGAAGCAGGAGGGTGACAGGATGAGTTCCATGTGTTAGAGGACCCTGGCAGCACTTTGTACGAGATATGCTACATTTCACCACATCTAAGATGTCATCAATTATTTTATTTCCACATAGAAAAAATATTTTGCCAGTTAAATTATGGCATGCCATTTATCACATTTCAGAGATGCAAACATGTAATGACATGGGTGTCTCAAATTTGATTAAAGTAGTAACTTCCTAGCTGGTGGCTTAGGGCCCTCCTTCCTCTGGGGAATGAATGGTTAGACTGTCTCCATCTCACTAACCCATAGATTTTGAGTTCACTGACTCCATTTATGATCTTGAAGAAACTAAATTTGATAAACTGGCTTTTTGCTGCCTGATAACCAATTGTCAAAACAAACAAGCAAACAAAAAAACAATAAAACTGGGATACCTGATCCAAAGATATCATCTCTGTTTATTCTGCTTTGGTGGCTCTTGATCACAGCAGTGACTTTATGTTGCACAATAAATATTCTGGTATGCTTGCCAAACCTTTATTTCAGTTTGTCCTGTGAATTGCCTGGATGTTACCTCCTACCCCTATTACTTCATGGTGATATTGAGACCCAGAAAAGTCAAGAATCTAGCCCTGGGCTGCACAGCAGAGTAGCTGAGGCTGGGTGATAATCTGGGTTTTCATCCTAACCCAGGACTCTTCACTTTAGGCTTTGATTAGAATGACAGCTGGGGTGGAAGAAGATTCTGCCTGCTCCTTACCCACAGTGGAGCAGGTTGGAGATCTGTTATGTCCTGGCAGGTTGTATTCTACCTGTGGGGCCCAGAGAGAACAGAATTGCCACTTAGTATCTACCTTTGCCCAATGTTTTGTCTAGATGAAGAGGCTGATTTTTCTGCATAAGCTCTTTGTATATTTCAGCCTAGTAACCATCAATAACTTCCTCTGCTGTATCTGGCAGGAATTTGGGGTGGGGATGGGGGAGGTCACATGATAGACAAGTCCAAGCTGGCTGGGCAGAAAGGGCATTTATTGGCATTTATTGGCTCCGGTGACAGAAAAGTTCAAGGTTGGGCTAGCTTCAGGCACAGCTCGATACAGCTTTCACCAGATGCCATCAGGACCTGGTTTCTTTCACTTCATCCCTGGGCTGGCTTCATTCTCAAACAGGCTAACCGTCTGGCTAGCTGCTCTAGCAGCTCCAAACCGTTTGACCTCACTTCTTGCAAGTTCTAGAGAAAAAGTTCTCAAGAATCTTTCTTCCCCCATGACTCAACTAGGTCTCCTTGTGACTGGCTGCAATTGAGTCATGTTCTCAACCCTGAAGCAAGCACTGTGGCCAGGGGGGCTTACGACTCTTTCTCTTGTTCCACCTCTGAGCTGGGGGGAGAGCTCTACCCCAAGCACATGATCCCCAGAAAGGAACTGGGTAAAGTTAGCAGAGGAAGGAAGCATGGAAGCTGGTGGACCCCTTCCTGCAAAAGATAAACGTTTACAGCACTTACTAGTTGGATCAAGGGACAATCTGATCTGCTGCTTTAAGGCTGATTCCCTGGCCTGTTACTGGGCCTTTCTTCATGCTGTTTCTTTTTATTATTTTTTTAAAGCATTAAACATACATACACATACATACACACAATGGGATTCTATTTCCCATTCACCAGATTGGCAATTTTTTTTTTTTTTAGCGTGTGAAGCATCTATTACGTATTTAATTGTTTTTTTTTAAATTGAGGTATAATCGATATATAACATTACATTAGTTTCAGGTGTACAACATGATTATTTGATATTTGTATATATTGCAAAATGATCACAATAGTCCTGTTAACATCTGTCACCATGTATAGTTACAAAGTTTTTTCTTCTTGTGTTAAGGGCTTTTAAGATCTACTCTCCTAGCTACTTTCAAATATGCAATTCAGTATTATTACCTATAGTCACCATGGCAGAAATTTAAAAGATGAAAATATCAGGTATTGGTGAGGCTTTGGAGCAACATGGGTGCTCGGAGCCTGCTAGTGGGGACACGCGGTGGTACAGCCCCTTTGGAAACAGTTTGGCCTGATCTAGTTAAGTTGGGGATGCATCCTGCTTGCCTGGGTGTACTAGGGCATGTGAGCAGAAATGGTCACAGAGCAGTGTTTGTAATTGTCCCAAACTGGAAACAACTCAGGGGCCATAAGAAGTAGACTACATCAGGGAGTTCCCTGGCGGTCCAGTGGTGAGGACTCAGCACTTCCACTGCCGAGGGCTGGAGTTTGATCCCTGGTTGGGGAACTAAGATCCTGCAAGCCGCATGGCGTGGCCGAAAAACAAAAATAGGCTACATCAGAGGTAGAATTATGCAGTCATAAAGCAATGAAAATGAACAAAATCGGCTCACAATCATGTGAGTGAACCTCACAGACTTGACTTAGATAGTCCCCCCCCACCCGTCCCCCCCACCAAATGCAATATGATTCCATTCATTTGAAATGCTCAAAACCAGGAAAAATAAACTGTTTTGTTCATGGATGCATACCTAGTGTAAAACGAAAGGAGGGAAGGAGCGATTATCACCATTATAATCACAACCATTTCCTGGGACATAGCTTTTTCTTCTCCTGGTTTCTGTACGTTCCTGGAGCCAAACCTTGGATACCATGACTGGGGGTGTGCTGGTGATTACAGCCCACTGTTCTGTAGGAAATCTGAAGAAATCACTTCTCTCTAGTACTTTCTCATCTTGCTGGAGGGAAAGGACAAGTGGCTGAGATTTCTTGCACTCGTTCAGCAGATACTTAGGAGGCATTTTGTGGGCATCAGACGCTCTGTGCGTGTGCTTTATTCACTCCCTCAGCCAGTTTTTCATGTTTCCTCTGTGTCAGGCACTGTGCTAGATTCTGGGGATAAAGTGGGCACAGTCTCTGTCCAACGCGGTGGGAAAAGCTGGTGTTAAATAAGCAATTATTATAATAAGTAGGGACTCACGATCGCATAGAAGTATCCAGTGCAGTGTGGAGTGCTGGGGGGCTGTATAAGGGAGAGAGCATGTGGACTCAGTGTGACAGGTCAGGAAAGAGGAGGTGGCTTTCAGCTGAGACTTCAAGCTGGAAAAGGAGTCTACTAAGAAGGAAAGGAATGGTGTTCTGTTCAGAGGGAACACCATTTTCAAAGGGTTCAGGCAGGAAAGAGCATGGCACTTTTGGAGGCTTAGAGAGGGGTTTGGTTTGGCTGTGGGGTCGAGTTTGAGGTGGGCAATGGCAGGAAATGAGCCTGGAGACAAGGCCTGGGCCGAGATTATCGGCGACCTCACAGAGCATGGGAAGGAGTTTTCACTTTATCCCTGGAGCCTGGGAATTAACCAGGGTGGTTACATGAGCGAACCTGTGTTTTAACACGTGACAGGGTATGTTTGAGGGACGAAAGGAAGGCTGCGGTGCCTGGAACACTAGGCAATGAAGAGAGGAGGTTTAAGTAAATCGGGAAAGCCTTGAGGATTGTATAATCCCCACAGTTAGCTCTGATTGCAGCTTCCAAAGGATCACTCAATTATGTCATTAGATGTAAGCTCTGGGTCCCATTTTTGTTCTCTGTTGTATCCTCAGTGCCTGGCCCTTAGTAAATACCTATTAACTGTTGAATGAATTTTGACACCCTCCTACTTAAAAGCCTCAGCAGCACTTCAAAGCCTTGTCCCATCCAACTCCCAGTAGCTGCAGCTTCCATGCCCCGCCCTGGGCCCTGTGGGGATTTCCACCGTTCAGAGCATGTCAGAGCCTGTCTCGGCCTGGCCCCGGGGGTTTGCGTGGCCTGCACTGTGCCTCAGAGCACCAGTGATGCTTGACCTGTGGGGGAAAAGTAACCCACGTGTGACCTCAGCAATGGGCCCACCGAACTGGCATCCCCTGAGACTGCCTGGTGCCCAGCCCACAGCCAGGCCTGTAAAGATCTGGGGGGTCCAGCTGTCGGCAGCAGGGGCACGGCCACTCCTTCTAGTATCCAGATCCAGATCACTTGCTTTTTGCCCTGAATTCTGTCCTTTCCTGCTTTGTTAGAGGTGTCTCACAGAAGTTTACTTCTAGGAGAATTTGGTTATTTCAGATTAAGAAATGAGGCGTAATCTGGAGCCCCAAAAGCCCTTAAATGGCCTTCCCACAGGGCACGGAGCCTTAGGCTAAACACTTTAGGATCACAAGGAAGAAGGGGCTCTTGTTTGGAGCCCCATGTGTGGACTTGAGAAGCAGCCTGGAGGCCAGGGTGCAAATCCAGCCCCCTCTATTCACCTCCCTGGGCCTTGGAGTCCACATCTGGGATTCGGTGTCTTCTAGGGTCCCTTGCTGTGGCATGTAGGAGCCCAAGGCAGCAGGAAGGAGGGACGAAGGTGTGGGGCATCAAAAGCCATGGGAAGTTGAGGGAAAGTTTAGAACCTGCTAGGGTAGAAGTTGGCAACTATTAAGAAACAGGGGTCTACGGGCTTCCCTGGTGGCGCAGTGGTTGCGCGTCCGCCTGCTGATGCAGGGGAGCCGGGTTCGCGCCCCGGTATGGGAAGATCCCACATGCCGCGGAGCGGCTGGGCCCGTGAGCCATGGCCGCTGAGCCTGTGCATCCGGAGCCTGTGCTCCGCAACGG
>NC_041231.1:85951169-85998309 GCF_002837175.3 Physeter macrocephalus
GGGAAGATCCCACATGCCGCGGAGCGGCTGGGCCCGTGAGCCATGGCCGCTGAGCCTGTGCATCCGGAGCCTGTGCTCCGCAACGGGAGAGGCCATAACAGAGGAAGGCCCGCATACCACAAAAAAAAAAAAAAAAAAAAAGAAACAGGGGTCTAGAGTTAGATCCTTTCCCTCTGGAACTGGACCAGGGCAGGGGTGGGTGAGGAGTGTAAGTACCTGTCCCTTACAGGGTGTGGGCATTCGCAGCGATGCTTCCCTCAGCTAGTTTTTTTTTTTTTTTTTTAAGCTGAATCAAACTGTTTATTAAAATTACACATAATACATCATAATCAAGTAGGGTTTATTCCTAAATAAAGATGGCTTATAAGAAAATATTTTAACACAATTCATCACATTAATGAATTTTTAAAAACACGTGACTATATAAAGAAGAAAAAATCATGTATCAAGTTATATATATATATACGTATGTATATATATATATATATATATATATATATATATAATTCTCTAAATAGTAGGAATAGAAGTTTCTTTTCATAACTTGATAAAGTCTATCTACCAGAATTCTAACCATGAAAAGAGAAACCTCAGCTAGTTTTTACAAGTCACAGTGGTTCTTGCAGCCAACACTTGTGCACGGCATCCACATCCTGAAATGTGTGCCAGAAATTACGTGGTGTCACCTCAGCCAGTCTGTTGACATATGTAGAGTAGGTATTTAGGAGATGCGGAGAGCTGTAGGGGACAGGTGGATTGTGGGGCAAGGGGAACTCAAAAAGGTCGGGAGTGTCTCCAGTTCTGCCTGGTTCTGTGGAATTGAAACCAGCTTCTGGTTTATTGAAAGGACAGAAGACCTATCCACCCCAGAGCAGGGGTGAGTGACCTCTGGTAAAAGGTAATCCATGAAACGACTTCCTCGGGTTTCAGAATTCTCATTTGGGTAAAGGAAGTAGGGTGGACCATGTCGTTGTGAAGACTTTTTCTGGCTCTGGCTTTCTGTGGTTTCTGTCCACCCGAGAGCCAGGAATGGAGAGGAGTGTGATAGTTTTGCCCCTTATTGTGAAAACCTGTCGAGATCATCAGCATATGCTAAAGGCAAAAATGATAGAAAAGGCAGAATCACAGGGGAGCGTGGTAAGTTGGGGAGGGGTTTTGGAGAGGGTCAGTTTTGCGTCGGCTCGAAAGGGTTGGCTGTGCGGTGTGAGCCCAGGTCCACCCGCATCTCATACAGGAGCCCTGCTGCCTGTCGAATCTGAGGCAAGGGTGCTTTCACTCAGCGTCAGCAGTAATACATGCCCCTTTACTTTTGTCAGCGCTCTCCAGTTGACAAAGCCCGTGCATTGAGATGACCTCATCCGAGCTTCCTGACAAAGGAGCTGGTATTAGGCCCCGTTTTACAGTTCGCCTGGGCAGAGAAGAGAGTGTAATAGATTGGGCTGAGGCATCAGCACCAGACACTGCTTCCTAGCCACGTGCTCTTGGGCAAGTTGCTTCCCTCCCTGAGCCTCAGTTTCCTCAGAAGAGTATCCTGAGCATTAAATAACATAAGATGTGTAAATGGCCGGTAAGGTGGGTCCTACAGAAATGCTGTCACCAAGAAGTTGTTAGTCGCTGGGCTGTTGGGTTAGAGCCCTAACTTGAACCTGGTTTCAACCCACAGATTTACACCTCGAGTCTTACACATAGTCAGCAATGCCAGAGTAAGCCATCTTCAATATTTGTTATATATTCAGGATGGAGCCTATATAACCAAGCAATGGGATTGAACATAGGACTGTACTGTGTTTCATTTGTTAGTTTCAGCAGACTCTCAAACAAATGCATGTGCAATTAACATTGCCTTCGTTCCTCTGAATCCATTCATTTGTTCAGCACCTATGTATTGAGCTTCTGCAAGTGTTGGGCACGATCATCTCTCTATTAGAGATTTTCAGCATCTTTGGTAGTTACAGACTCTTGCATAGATTCTTTTAAGAAGGATGGAAAACTCTAGCCCCTCTCCTCAGAAAATTTTTCTGACTTTTTATTTTGTTTTGTTGAACCATTTAAAAGTAAGTTGTAGTCATACAGTCCTAAATACTGCAGCATGTGTTGCCTGAAAATATGTACATGCTCATACATAACTTCAATAAATGCTATTAAAAAATCAATAATAATTTCTTAATATGATCCAATACCTAGTCTTTTGTCAAATTTCCTCTAATTGTCCCCAAACTGTTTTTAATAGCTTTTTTAAAAAACCAGGATCCAATCAAAGTATTTGAGTTTGATTGTCATTTCTCTTTAGTCTTTTCAAATCAAGAACAATCCTGTTTTATTTTTCATGACTGACTTTTTAAAAGTCCAGGCCAGTTGTCTTCTGGAATATCTCCTATTCTGGATTTATCTGTCTCCTGATGATGGGCTTTAACTCATTCTTCTAACCCTCATATTTTCTATAAACTGGAAGGTAGGTTGAAAGACTTGATTGGATTCATTCACATCAAACTTTTTTAAATTTTCTATTTTTGGCTGCATTGGGTCTTTGTTGCTATACGTGGGCTTTCTCTAGTTGCGGCGAGCAGGGGCTTCTCTTCGTTGCGGTGCGCGGGCCTCTCATTATGGTGGCTTCTTGTTGCAGAGCACAGGCTCTAGGCTTCAGTAGTTGTGGCACGTGGGCTCAGTAGTTGCAGTGTGCGGGCTCTGGGGTACACAGGCTTCAGTAGTTGTGGTGCACGGGCTCAGTGGTTGTGGTGCGTGGGCTTACTTGCTCTGTGGCATGTGGGATCTTCCCGGACCAGGGATCGAACCTGTGTCCCCTGCACTGGCAGGCAGATTCTTAACCACTCTGCCACCGGGAAAGTCCCACCTCAAACATTTTTGGCACGACTACTTCAAAGGTGACATTGTGCAATTCATATGGCGCCACATTGGGAACCTTATGCCAGAAACACTTGTCCCTCTATTAGTGATGCTGGATTTGGTCACTGACTAAGGCCATCACCAGATCTCTCCCTTATCAAGGTACATTAGGGAGTAACCCACTGGGTGGTACTTAGTACCATGGGACTGTCCTGTCCCCTAGCACGTCATGGTTTTAGTATCTGATGAAGATCCTCGTCTTATACAATGGAGCTTGCAAGATGGTGTTTTTCTAGTTCTATCATCCCTCCTACACTTACTCACCAGCATTCTTCTGTAATCCCTGGACAGGTCTTTCATCTAGTACATTAGTGACCATTTTCATACAGTGTTGGGGGTTTAAAGATCTGTGAAAGTCCAGCATGGAGCCTGGGTTAAGAACTCCTGCTCCAAGTGATGAGGGCGCCTGATTGTGTCAGGTTTTGTGTGGACGGGGAGCTGTAGCTGAGCTCTTCATAGTCCTTTTATTCATCTGGTCATTTGCAACAGAATTAAATTCCCAGCCCCGAAGATAAACACATGCCATCCCCCTACAACAATAAAAGAAACAAATAACCTTAGCCTTTGAACTTCCAAGCCCCTCAGCAAAGTGAGTTGGTGAAGGGCTCCAGCACCCACAGGAATCACCAGCACCAGGAGCCTTTCCTGTGTTCCACCTCCAAGTTGCTGGGTCAGGCTCGCTTCCTCAACAGACAAACCAGGGAGTTGACCAGGCAATTCCTAGGATTTTTACTACCCTTATTAACATTCTAAAAACTTTATTACCTTCATTTACCAGTTAAATTCCTTAATTCTTTCATTTGAGCTTTGTAGGTACAGGTCTTTTCCACACTCTTAAAGTCCCACATCTCTAAATCCATTGGAGCTTCCAGTTGGAGTTCATTGTCAGCAGTAAAATAATCCCTTACATTTGTACAGTACTTTCACTTTATAAAGCACTTTTTATGTATTGCTGCGTTAGATCCTCAAGAAGTAGACTTTGTATTCCTGTGTCGTTTTCTCTTTGGGGCTTTATTTCTAGCTCATTCATGTCACTACAGTGAAAGACCTTGAAGGCCACTGAACTCTGCTGTAATGGACTTTCATGTACATAGTCAGTAATCGGATCGATTTGCCTGTGGTTCCAAGGGCTTCATTCCAGCCTCGCAGTTACCTGCGCGCCCTGTCTGCTGGCTGTCTTCCCAGCGACTGCTTATTGCCTCCCGTGGGTCCTTCTGTGGGTCTGCGGCAGAGCAGATTCCCCAGTTTGCCCCACGAGTCTCTCGTTTGCTTTAACTCTGGAGCTCGTGTGTCACTGTGGCGGTTCATCCTCACTTTAAATTTCCACTCTTGCTCTACTTGTGCTTTGAACACTCACTGGATTTGGGAACCGCAGGTTCTGGGTTCTCTCCTAGATTCCCCCTCTATACTGCGCTTATGCTTAGTATTTTCAACATAATTCTTTTACTCAACCCACTTAGAAACCCTTGAAGGTAAGTATCACTCTCCCCATTTTACGGATGGATAAACTGAGGCTCAGAGTACTTAAATGAGTTCTCTCTTGTCACACAGTGTCAGGGGCAGGAGGAAGCTGTTGGGTTAGGTGTGCTGAGGCTCCTAACCTCAGACAGGAAGTGGTCCAGGGCTGCAGAGGTAAACAGGACTAAAGTCCTCTCTGTGCTCAGCTTCTGTGCTCCCTCTTACGGCCAAGCCCTCATCAGCACATCACGGTCGCAAGCCACCTGAGGCTTCCTCCCACGTTGGTCTCAGTCACCCTTGTTAGCAGTAGAGCAGCCAGGCCAGCTGCACAGGGAGGCACAGCGGAGAGCGAGTCTGGTGTGGTCAGGCTGTGCTCTGCCGGCAGGCTGAATCTGGGCAGACACCTGCTTTCTGGGGGAAGTGAACCCAGCCAAAACTTCAGCACAGCCCAAGGAAACATCTATAAAGGAGGACACCAGAACTCAGACTCTTGACGCTTCTTGAGTCTTGCTAAAGAACCTCAGTGCGCTTAGTCCTTGATACCTGAGATCTACAGGGAAGACAGAGGAGTCTCCTGACTCTGTCAGGGCCCCCCATGAACACTTGTGCAGCCCATGCACTGCAGAAGTGAGGCAGCACTGTACACATAATAGACATTGTAGATTTGTATATTATGACAGTTTTTCAGCAGGTAGTTATCTGGTGCCTTGTTCTATCAAAATTGGTATATTAGAGCAATTTCCCAACAGATGGAAGGAAAGGGTCTTGAGGTAGGAGTGCTTTCCCAACAGTGTGGCATGGGCTGGTGGCAGCTACCCTCTCTGGGCCTCAGTTTCCTCATCTATAAAATGAGGGCGTTGGACTTGAGGATCGGTAAGGTCCTTTCGCTCTGATTCTGTGTGAGCCTCGTAGGAGCTGCTAAGTATCTATTGATTGACTGATCGATCGCTGGGGCTGGCAGCTTTGTGCAAGGCTGCCATTTCTGCCCCTCTGCTGTGCCTGCTCTTGACTCCGTGTCTGGTCTCCAAGGAGGAGACGTCCCCACCAGTGAACAGGGACCCCTCTGAGCTCAGGACACCATGGCTGCGTTGGCACCACTGCGGAGCCTGGAAGAGGAGGTGACCTGCTCCATCTGCCTCGATTACCTGCGGGACCCGGTGACCATTGACTGTGGCCACGTCTTCTGCCGCAGCTGTACCACCGACATCCGCCCCGCATCAGGGGGCCGCCCTGTCTGCCCCCTGTGTAAGAAGCCTTTTAAGAAGGAGAATATCAGGCCAGTGTGGCAGCTGGCCAGCCTGGTGGAGAACATCGAGCGGCTGAAGGTGGACAAGGGCCGGCAGCCGGGGGACGCGGCCCGGGAGCAGCAGGACACGAGGCTGTGCGAGCGGCACCAGGAGAAGCTGCACTACTACTGCGAGGACGATGGCAAGCTGCTGTGTGTCATGTGCCGGGAGTCCCGGGAGCACAGGCCCCACTCGGCTGTCCTCGTGGAGAAGGCGGCCCAGCCCCACAGGGTAAGCCCTCCTCACCCCCGCAGGGAGGGATGCTCTGCTTGGCACCCACCCGGAGGCGAGGCCTGGCGCAGACCCCTCAGAAGGCTTCTCGCT
Source organism: Physeter macrocephalus (assembly GCF_002837175.3). Taxonomy (NCBI): domain Eukaryota; kingdom Metazoa; phylum Chordata; class Mammalia; order Artiodactyla; family Physeteridae; genus Physeter; species Physeter macrocephalus. The sequence continues at coordinate 85,957,142 of NC_041231.1, forward strand.
GGCCGAGGACTCAGCCCGAGTCCTCCCTCCTGCCTCAGCCCAGAGCATCCCCACTGCTTGTCTTTCTACAGGAAAAAATCCTGAACCACCTGAGTACCCTAAGGAGAGACAGAGACAAAATTCAGGGCTTTCAGGCCAAGGGAGAAGCTGATATCCTGGCTGTGCTGGTAAGTGAGGCTGTTGAGGGAAAGCTCTGAGGCAGGCACTTGGCATGCGGAGCAGGAGCTCTTGAGCTTGTAGAGACACAGCCGGCAGGCAGCCGGCTCCCTGGGAGAGGGAGCCCCGACCGGACTGACGGCCGGGAAGCCTGGCTTGTAGCCCAAGCCCTGCCTGTCTGAGCTCTGTGGCTTTGGCCTGCTTCCTCGTCTCACAAGTGACTGGGTTGCCTGGATGTCAGCTAAGGTCCTTCTCCTTCTGTGACTCACCTCAGCTGCAGGGCGTGTCTGCTCAGCAGAGCCAGAGTGTAGGGAACTGAGGAAGGCCTGGCTTCGTTCTTCCTTTCAGAGAGAGGGAGAAAGACATGGTTCCTGAGAGTGAGGGGAGCAGGGGGTTTGGAAGGAGGGGGCTGGCTCCAGGACGAGAGCTGAGAGGGGTGGGCTAGGCAAGGCCCGACAGCTCTGAAGGCGCTGTGTCCAGCGAGTCCTGCGCCTGTGGTTGCCAGTAGTTAGGAAACAGGCAGCACGTTGTGTGCTTGATGAGAGATGGGATCAGAGGGAAAAAACTGATAAGAGGTTCCAGTTTTCTGGGGGAAAGTCTGTTGGGGAAGTGAGCATTGGAGGGTGGAGGGACGCTGGGGCCAGTCCCGGCGGTGAGCAGTTAGGCCCTGGGAGAGGGACAGAGTGAAGCAGGAGACGGCCCAATCCAAGGAGTGCCTCCAGGTGCTCAGTGTGCGAGGATGCTGACCAGATCCCAGCCTGGACTCGGCAGGGAGACTTGGGGGCAAGAAAGGACATGGTCCCTGAGCTTAGACATTCCACGGTTTCACTGAGGGAAGAGGATATAGTCCTACATGGCAGGGATGGGGTACACACAGATATTTTACACATAATGGGGAGGATGCTGAAGAGAGGATTGGTCAGGCTTGGATAAAATTAATCAAGGAAAACTTCCTGGAAGAGGCAGCACACGGCGATGGGTGTCCAGGAGGGAAAAATGTGTTTGCTCATAATGTTCCTCACAGGGCCCCAGAACATACTGGTTTACCTAGAACAGATAATGGCAGGCAGTCAGGGTTCCAATCCCATGGTGTCTGTGGGAACTGACCTGACTGACTTACCGTGTCTTCTTTGAGGAAAGGAGGTTGCCACAGGAGAGCTCTAAAGCCCCTTCCAGCCCAAACACTGTAGAATTCATGAATGGGGTCAGCGAGGGGCACGAGAGGCAAAGAGCCAGCCTGTGCACCCCTACACCAGATCCTGGAGGGATCTTCTACCCCGGGGCGGAGGTGTCACCCCCTTCTCCCCCTTCCCACCCCTGCAGAAGAAGCTCCAGGACCAGAGGCAGTGCATCGTGGCTGAGTTTGAGCAGGGCCACCAGTTCCTGAGGGAGCGGGAACAGCGCCTGCTGGACCAGCTGGCGAAGCTGGAGCAGGAGCTCACAGAGGGCAGGGAGAAGTACAAGACCAGGGGCGTCGGGGAGCTTGCCCGGCTGGCGCTGGTCATCTCCGAGCTGGAGGGCAAGGCACAGCAGCCGGCTGCAGAGCTTATGCAGGTGAGAGACCTCCCTGGGGCAGGGAGCCGGGAGACCAGGACAGCAGGTCTTGGCCCTGCCACTCACTTACAGGACGTCTGGAGAGTCACCTCTTCTCGGGGCCTCAGTTTTCTCATCTGAAGCATGGAGATGATAATCTTTATCCCCACCACTTATTGCAATGATTGCATGAGCATAAAATAACTGGCATGTTGTCACTTCAAAAAGTAAATTTTCTACATGAAAGAGTTTAAAATTTTGAAAGTGTTGTAGAAATGGAAGAGAAGGTTATTAGTATGTTATTAGTATTTTCGTTACTGTCCTCCATGCTCATCACTACCGTCACGAGCCTGTCTTTATCAAGTCATTGGCAGACAGCGGTCCAGGGGAAGCTGTTTATGGTTCTGGAGATGCAGAAGCCTGTGGGGTCAGGGGTCGCTGAGGGAGGGCTGAGCACGGGTTCTGTCAAGAACCCAGAGGGTATGGAGGAGATGGGTAGCTGGGGAAGGGAGACTTCTCGAAGGCAGAGGTTTTCTCTGGGACTGTGGAATCAGCCTCAGAGAATAAGGTGGAGAGCGGGCAGGGTGCCTCCGGAACACCTCCCGGAAGAGGCAGCTTTGGCGCCGAGAAAGGGAGGGTCATGGATTGGAGAAAAGGCTGCCACGTTGAAATGACACCACAGCGCCTTCCACCCCAAGCCTCTCAGAGGAGTCACACTGCCTTAAACAGGGCTCAGCGGCCTTTGGAGGGAGCATGCTCGACCTTTCTGCCCTTGCAGGCCAGGAGAAGGCCTGTGTGAGGAGCTCCTCCACTTGCATGGTGGGGCTGCTGGCCGGCAGCGGAACCGCCCAGGACCTCCTCTAGGGAAGTGCTGTCCCTGGCCAGTGGCAGGGCGAGTCAGAGGCGGGGTGCTGGGGAGAGATGGCGAGTCCGCCGGGTACACGGGCCGGCACAGGCAGCCTCTGCCTGCCTCTCCATCACTGTGAATTCTGACTCATGCCTCGGGACTGGCGGGGACGTAGAACTCTTCCGGTCGAGCCCCCACTGATGAAGTCCCTGACGACCAGAGAGAGGAAAAGTTTGTCCCAGGCCGTGGGGCAGGTCAGGAATCACGTCAGAGCTCCAGCTCGGGTGTCCTGACTCACAGGCCTCTGGCCTCTTGCTCTTCTTTTCTCTCACTTTGTCCGGAATGTCTCTCTGGTTCCTTCCTTTCCTCCAGAAGTCATTCTGTTCCCTAGAAGTTCTCTCTCCGACTCTGACTGGGTCACTTGCTGCCTCTCCACCCCCTCCCCCCTCTCCAGGGGTGCGCATCCTTCCTTTCCCCACAGCCGCTGCCACCGTGTGGATGTGTACTTGTTGTGGAACAGAGGGGGGACATAGCTGGGGTACTGGGGGGGCTGAGATCCAGCCGTGTCTGCCTGGCGGGCAGCCTCTCCGCGGTCTGCCCAGAAGAGCTTGTGGGCCAGCAGAGGCCCAGCCTTCAGTGCCTCTGAGACCACTCGGATTGAAGACATCCCTGGGGCCAGGTGGGAGGAGGGAAAGGAGAGAAGGTGGGTGTCTGCTGAAAGTCAGTAAAGGAAATGTTGGTGCTGGTGGGTTTTGTCTGTGTGTTTTGTTTGGGTTCGCTTTTGCTGCACGGGAACTGGACCGCTCACTCCTGAACTGTCATTAGTATTTTACCAGAGATTAGTTGATTGTCAACGGAGAGTAAAGATGAGGGCCTACTAAGATAGGGGCCCTGATGCAAAAGTCTGAGAGAGGTGAGAGAGAGAAGCAACAGGACGAGAGATAAAAACAGGGAATTCCCTGGTGGTCCAGTGGTTGGGACTTGGGGCTCTCACTGCCTAGGGCCCGGGTTCGATCCCTGGTTGGGGAACTAAAAATCCCACAAGACATGCGGTGTGGCAAAAAAAAAAAAAAAAAAAAAGACAAAGAGAAACAGAGGCCTTTTGACAGAGGCGATAGAAAAGGAAAGATCTCTGGACTGGGACTATCGGGAAGACAATAAAGGGAACTAGGGGATAGGAGAGCCCCTCTGGAGGGAATTATGAAGCCCCCCTGGTTCAGCCCCGGGCACGCCTTGCAGGGTCTGGTGGCAGGTCGTACCTCTGCCTGTTCCACTGTCGGTCGCCATCCACACCCATGAAGAACCTTAGGGTTCTTAATACCCAGCATTGCTGTGATTCCTGCCCCAGCCTCTCTGCTCTGACTGCCTCTTTCACCACAGCCCCAGGAGTCTGGGGGGTGAGAGGCCCTCCAGGAGCCTTGGGCAGGTTGCGTCCCTCTGGAGGCCCAGTGTGTGAGGCTGCAGGTTGCCTCGGGACTCCCCAGTCTCCCCTTCTGCGTCCTTTGAGAGAAGGGTTCCTGCACTGGTGCTCCGGGTCCCACCCTCTGGGCCACTCACAACCTTCAGCCCTTAGATGGGCCTCATTCTCTCTCCGTTCTAGCAGCTCCTGTGTCACAAAATATGCCCTCTTGGCTCCCTAACCGCACCCACCTACTGCCCATTTATTTGCCTTTTTATGTCACGTATCCCAGCAGAGCTGTTGGCATACACTGTCTCAAGGTTTGTCCCCCCCGTCCTCTGAAGCTGGCTTGGACTTACTTGTTTTGAGGGACAGAGTAGAAGGATTTGCCAGCAACTCACAACCAGTCTCTGGTCAGTTGCTTCACGGTGGGGGCGAGGTGTAGCTCTGACCTCTTGGATGGCCTCCCCTCCAGCAAAACCCCAAGTTGTTCCCGAGACTTGCTGAAACAGTCCGCAGCAGCCACAGTTTGGCGATCCCATTTGTTTCCCAAATCCCACTCTCAAAGAGGTCACTCTGCCCCCACCCTTACCCAGTCCCCCTCCACGCTACTGTCTTCTTCCTATAGCACCTATCACTTAATAGCATCATATAATGGATTTGTTACGTTGATTCTTTGCTCTCTGCTTCCCACTGCTAGGGATTTGTGTGTGTGTGTGTGTCTCTCTCTCTCTCTCTTTTTTTTTTTTTCCTGCTCTGTCTCAGGCTTCTAGAGTGGTGTCTGACACGTAAGCACTTAAAATTTATGGGATGAGTAAAAGGAAGGCAAAAATTACTATAGAGTATTATGGAGGATTGAGACTTATAAAAGAGAAATAACCAGCATCTCGCAAGAACCTCCTCCCCATTCTACCCCCTCCTGTCACTCAGATAGCACCATCCTCCCTCCTGTGCAAGCTGTGGCCTGTCCTTGATTATCTTTTACCAGTATGCCCAGTCTGTCTCAAAAATGCCTAGATTGTGCTGCTTCCCTGGCTCCACTGTACTGCCCTAGTCAGGGCATCGTTATCTCTTGCCAGGTCCATAAACAGCCTCCAGACTGCCCCCTGTTGTTGGCATTGCCTCTCCATTCCGTACAGGATGGCCAAGTGATTGATCACTTGGGATTTTGGCTAGCGACTATATCAAACAAGTTATTTCCCTCCCAGAAACAGTTCAGACACGAGGGGTCTAGAGCTGTCAGGGCAGCTGTCCATGAGGTCATCCAGAAAGCTGGTTACTTCCATCTGGTTGTTTCACTAACCTCAAGGGACGTTGTCCTCAGCTGTTTTGTCAAAGTTGGGCTCACCATCATATCCAAAATTGAGCCAAGGAAAAAGAGGAAGTAGAATGGAATTTCTTTTTTTAAAGGATGTGACCCCAAAATTATAGTCATTGCTTCCTTTTGCATCCCATTGGCTGGAGATTAGTCACATGACCAAACCTGGTTACAAGGGAATCTGGGAAGTGTAGTTTTCTGTTGGGTGGCCCTCTGCCCAGCTATTACTCCACAGGTTCTATTACTAAAAGGAAGAAGGGAAGAATAGATCCTGGAGGATACTTAGCAGTCTCAGCCACTTAAAAGCAGATCATATACATCACTCCCCTACTTGAAACACTTTGGTGGCTTTCTACTGAACATAGAACAAAATTTGAACTCCTTGCTATGCCTGTCCAGCCCTGCATGATGTGGCCCCTGCCCCCTTTGCCAAGCCCTTTCCCACCTTGCTTTCCTCCCATTCTTCACCTGGCCAGTACTGAGTTCTTCAAATCTCAGCACAAGTGTCATCCTCAGAGAAGCTGGCCTGTCATCCCCTTCTCCTACTGCCCCCCCCCATTTGCTCTGTCATTGTGATTATTTTGTTTGTTTTTGTTTTATCCATTGCTGCCACTAGAATGTCTTTTCTATAAGGAAGAACCACATTTGTTTTGTTCACTGATGTGTCCCGGTCTCTAATAGTGTTGGTACATATGAATGAAGTCTTCTTTGATTCACATTGACTCTTGTGCTTTCTTCCCTTCCAGGACACCAGAGACTTCTTAAACAGGTAAAAGAGTTTCCTTTCCATGGTGTACCTCATTCCCCTGTGCCTTTGTCCCCTCCCCTGTTCCTTGACCATGATCCATCTGAATTAATGGCTGTGTGATATGAGGCCAGAGGTTCCCACATTGCATGGTTCATCCTGATAACCTTCTCTCCTGGGAAGCAAGAACACGTCCTTGAGAACTGGTGGAGACTTGCTCTGCACCGGAGCAAGTTCTCTGTATAATCCCCACTCCTGTGTCCACTATCCTTGTCTGAGACTGGACAGGATGGTATGAGAACACATGTTGGTAGACAAAAGGGCTCTGAATGTTGAGTCTTCTGGTGGTTGTAAGTCTTGGCTCAGCCTTGGGCAGTTCACTTAGTACCTCTGAGGCCCTGTTTTTCCATTACCTGGGGATAATCATACCTTTCCCTCCCCCTTCATAAATTGTCATGAGGATTGAGAGAAATGTAGGAAGAGCTAAGTAGCAGGTTTGTCTGTCATCTTCTCAGGTATCCACGGAAGAAGTTCTGGATTGGGAAACCCATTGCTCGTGTGGTTAAAAAAAGGACAGGAGAATTCTCAGATAGACTTCTGTCTCTGCAGCGGAGCCTGAGAGAATTCCAAGGTAGGGGTTGGGGAGGGCCTTGGGGTGGGAGTCAGGAGCTGGGGCGCCGCTTTGAGAAGAGGGTACCTGGCTCCTTCGTGTCGGATTCTCTGACCTCATTCCTCTGAGGTCTCCTGGTTGTTTTTCCCTTCTTGGGATCTCAGGGATGGAGCCTTGTCACGGAATTAATACTGACCAAGTGAGAAACAGGTTCATAGGTTTGCTGGGCTTGAGGGTCATTGCTCTCCTTTTTTCTCCCCAGGGAAGCTGCTGAGAGACTTAGAATATAAGACAGGTGAGTATCCAAAGGGTGGTTCCTAGATTTGCCTCAGATAAAGAATACTCTCCCCACAGAATCCTGCCTCCAGGTGGCCCGTTCTCTTGTACAGCAGGGAGAGTTTTCCCAGCTGCACTTCTGAAGTCCCCACCTTGCATTTTCTGACTATTCTGCTACCCTTCGTCTGCAGTAGAGCCCTCCACTGGAGCCTCTGACCCTTCCTGCCCATGTTTGCTTATTCTGTCCTCAGAGGTCCTGCCGCCAGTCCTTTTCCCTGTGACCGAGTTCCTTCTCATCTGCCCTGTCACGTGGCTCCTGTATTCGGAGCTAACTCTCTGCCCCAGGCCCGGCTGCTGTGCTGCTTCTGTCCCTGCAGTCGGGCCGCGAGTCACATACCCTTGAGGGGCCTGTTCACGCTGCCACAGGTGTGGAGCGCACCCCTTGGATCGTGCAGTGTGGCAGCCCTGCTGTGGAGACGGGGGGGCCCCTCCTGGTCCGCCGGCAACACCGCTACTTCTTCCTTTGTCCCCACAGTGAGTGTCACCCTAGACCCACAGTCGGCCAGCGGGTACCTGCAGCTGTCGGAGGACTGGAAGTGTGTGACCTACAGCGGCCTGTACCAGAGCGCGTACCTGCACCCCCAGCAGTTTGACTGTGAGCCGGGGGTGCTGGGCAGTAAGGGCTTCACCTGGGGCAAGGTCTACTGGGAGGTGGAGGTGGAGAGGGAGGGCTGGTCCGAGGATGAAGAGGAGGGGGACGAGGAGGAAGAGGGGGAAGAGGAGGAGGAGGAAGAGGAGGCCGGCTATGGGGACGGATATGATGATTGGGAAACGGATGAGGACGAGGAATCGTTGGGGGATGAAGAGGAAGAAGAGGCGGAGGAGGAGGAGGAGGAAGTTCTGGAAAGCTGCATGGTGGGGGTGGCCAGAGACTCGGTGAAGAGGAAGGGCGACCTCTCCCTGCGGCCGGAGGACGGCGTGTGGGCGCTGCGCCTCTCCTCCGCGGGCATCTGGGCCAACACCAGCCCCGAGGCCGAACTCTTCCCGGCACTGCGGCCCCGGAGAGTGGGCATCGCCCTGGATTACGAAGGGGGCACCGTGACTTTCACCAACGCAGAGTCGCAAGAACTCATCTACACCTTCACTGCCACCTTCACCCGGCGCCTGCTCCCCTTCCTGTGGCTCAAGTGGCCGGGAACACGCCTCCTGCTGAGGCCCTGAGCCCCGACTCTCGCTCCCGGCCCCACACCCACCGATGCTTCACTGCTCTGGAGTTCCTGGGCTCTGACGGGAGAGGAGGTACCTGGCTGGAGCACCTGGAGCAGGCAAGGGGAGGGACCCGTGTCCGCTGCCGCTCCCTCCTTGTGGCTGTGGCCCCCTTGGGACCTCGCTCAGTGCTGTTCCATCCGTCCTGCCCTCGGGCTCCTCTCCCGCCTCCTGGGGTTCCCGTGCTGACTTCTGACCCTGAAGTCCACAGGGCTTCTCCCTCCCTCCTGCCCACTGCCTTTGACCCAGCTCTGCCCTCTCCTTGTTGAGTAAGAGGCGAGGCAGCACTTTCTTGCCCTGTGTGGCATCCCATGCCAGCTGTTCTTGGGAGAGACCAGCTGACTATTACACCCAAGGCCATTTTACTGCCCTCCAATCCCATGGCTTCTCCTTTGCCCAAATCCACTCTGCTGCCTACCTCCCCTGGCACTTTAAACATGCCTACTGCCACCCCATCGCGGAGTTAAACATACATGAAAATGTTGGAAATGAACTGAATGAAAATCCACTGAGGCTTCCCAGGCCGTTTAAGTCGCCTGGAGTGCGAGTGGAAAGCATCTCCTCATAAGGTCCAGAGCGGAGTCCATTCTTCTCTGAGACCAGGGCTGAGCATGTGAGGTTTCCATTACCCGGAGGTGGGACTCCCTGAAGCCATCTGTGGTCTGAGGGGAAGGATCTAGATATATGTGGCTTTGGGGTAACAGTTGTGATTGGTGATCAATGAATTATCTCTGGGTTGGTCCTCTTGAGGAGAGTTTTTAAAAGAATCCAAAATACCCTCCTCTTGGTCAGTTCATATGAAAGCACCAGGGCAAATATCCAGTCAAGCAAAAACTCCCCTGCCTTGGAAGCCTTGATCAGTTTTTGCAGCAGGGTATGTATTAAACTTCTGTCACTGGCTCTACTCAACATCCAGCTTCCATTTGTGCCAGGAGAGGAGAGGAGGGCAGCAGGCGTCCCCAGCAAGCCACCAGGTCTTCATATCAAGAGAGGGATCAAAGCGTATCCTCACTGCCCACGGGCCCAAACCAAGTCCCAGCCTCTGTCCAGGCTCCGCTAGTGCCCACAGTTTAGCACAAGCTCCTGCTCCAGCTAGATTACCTTGCAGCCTTTGTCCTTGCCCATTCCAGGCACTCTGCCAGTCCCCGGCTTAGCCAGTTTTAACTCCTCCCCTGCTCTAAGAGACTCTTCCCAGCCGCTGTGGATCTCGGGCATCTCTTAGCCACTACATTATCTGTAGTTGTACTCTTTGTATATATCACATGCTGCCTGAGTCACATGTACATCTGATTTCTGCCTCTAGTTTTGTAAGCTCCTTGAGGGTGGACACTGTATCTTATACTTCTCTTGTATTCTCCATGGCACCTAGTGCAGTGCTGGGCACAGAGTAGGTGCTCAATAAAAACTTGGTGGATGAACAGCCCGGATTCGTATATATTTTATTGTAACTCAGATATTACCGACCTTCACAGTCTATGGCTACAGAGAGGTTCCGTCGATAGCAGTAGCCCAGGGTTTTTCTACTGTGCCCCTTCTGGGTCCTTTAGAACTCTGCAACTTTGCTTGCACACATGCTGTCATTTGTGGAAGTCCCCAAATAAGAGCTCCCCATGGGACACAGATCAGCTAACGCCAAGGTTCCAGCTTGCTCTTCCCCTCCTGCAGTCGTGGCCCTGCGCTGAGATCCAGCACCTGTGGAGCATGGGGCTCCTGCGAGAAGGGTAATGTCCAGCACGGCACACCCACAGTCCTTCCCTGGAAAATAAGCAGTGCCCCAAAGGAAATATAACCTACAGAGATTCAATTCTGTCTCCTAACATTCAACTATCTCACTATTTTTTGTCTGTTCTTTTTGGTTTTTTAAAAAGTGCCATCTGAAAGGTAGAAGAGGGAGGATTACAGAAAGTACCTCTAATATTATACTACTGGCAAAGAGCATATTTCCTCCCTGTGCTCTCATTTGTGGACTCATTAATGTTTTCCCTCTTAAATTTATTTTTTCTTTCTAAATACAAATATATGAAATGTGTCGATTATTAGAAATAAGACATGCATAATTATAATGAAGTCTGAATTCACGTTTGAATCTTGAGAGACAATATTTATTAGCATAATCTGTTTTAAATTTTTTATTTTATGTTGGAGTATAGTTGATTCACAGTGTTGTGTTAGTCTCAGGTGTACAGCAAAGCGATTCAGTTATACATATACATATATCTATTCTTTTTCAGATTCCTTTCCTGTATAGGTTATTACAGAATATTGAGTAAGGTTTCCTGTGTTGTACAGTACGTCTTTGTTGCTTATCTATTTTATATATAGTAGTGTATATATTAATCCCAAACTCCTAATTTATCCCTCCCCGCCCCTTTCCCCTTCGATAACCATAAGGTTGTTTTTGAAGTCTGTGAGTCTCTTTCTGTTTTGTAAATAAGTTCATTTGTATCATCTTATTCCACACATAAGTGATATCATATGATGTTTGTCTTTCTGCATCTGATGACTAGCATATTCTTGAAAATTTAAATTTATTTTGTTGGTTGATGTGAACTGTCCCCTAAAATTATACACTACTAACCCTTTATTTGTGAAAGAATTTCATATTCTCAAAATGCCTTTTACCCTTTCTTGGAAAGAGTTTTTATACAACAGTGAGGAATTTTTGAAACTTTTAGGTGATTATTGTATAATTAAAATAGTTATTAAAATGGGAACATTTCCATTTGAACAAAGTATTAATGCATTCAGGTCATTGTTGCTTTAATGAGTTTTATGAGTGTCATACTCCTAAAATAAACTGTAGAAGATAAAAAGTGTCAGCGTAGAAGACCCTTGCAAAATAATAAAAATGTGTAATAATAAAAATGTATGATGCCATCCTAGTACAGAAAGTTGCCAGTAAGATTTATTCAACAGATTTAAAAAATTTTTTATATTCATATTTTTAAGTTGTTTTTTATGAGCTACACTTGCACATATGGTCAAATATATCTACAGTGCTTATTACAGATGAAAAAAGAACAGTGCCCTGCCCTATTCCTCTCCCCAGTCGCCTAGTTCATCCTTTTTTAGCAGACTATTTTGGTGTTCACCTTCATTTTTTGTAAATAACATGAGTTTGGGGCATTATCCTCTAATTTTACACTGTGGAGAAGGAAGATTTAGCTCTGTTCTCCCTGTTTCTCACCACACACACACACACACACACACACACACACACACACACACTCCCCACGCATTCCCATCCCTTCAATGTAGACCTAACATCAGGTAAGTATAGGGTTGGTCAAAAAGTTCGTTCAGTTTTAAGTAAAAATAAGACATTTTTCATTTTCACCAAGAACTTTCTTGAACAACGTATTCATTAACTGAACGAACTTTTTGGCCAACGCAGTACTTGAATATGTTCATTACCATGTGTATGTCCAAGCGATTTACACCATGAGGTAAACCATGATTACTTTTACTTCTCATACAGGTTTTCCTTCATATTTAAAAAATTTTTTTTCTTTTTAAAAAAAAAATTATTTTTGGCTGTGTTGGGTCTTCGTTGCTGCGCGGGCTTTCTCTAGTTGCGGCGAGCCGGGGGCTACTCTTTGTTGCGGTGCACGGGCTCCTCACTGCGGTGGCTTCTCTCGTTGCGGAGCACGGGCTCTAGGCGCGCGGGCTCAGTAGTTGTAAGACATGCATAATTATAATGAAGTCTTAATTCACGTTTGAATCTTGAGAGACAATATTTATTAGCATAATCTGTTTTAAATTTTTTATTTTATGTTGGAGTATAGTTGATTCACAGTGTTGTGTTAGTCTCAGGTGTACAGCAAAGCGATTCAGTTATACATATACATATATCTATTCTTTTTCAGATTCCTTTCCTGTATAGGTTATTACAGAATATTGAGTAAGGTTTCCTGTGTTGTACAGTACGTCTTTGTTGCTTATCTATTTTATATATAGTAGTGTATATATTAATCCCAAACTCCTAATTTATCCCTCCCCGCCCCTTTCCCCTTCGATAACCATAAGGTTGTTTTTGAAGTCTGTGAGTCTCTTTCTGTTTTGTAAATAAGTTCATTTGTATCATCTTATTCCACACATAAGTGATATCATATGATGTTTGTCTTTCTGCATCTGATGACTAGCATATTCTTGAAAATTTAAATTTATTTTGTTGGTTGATGTGAACTGTCCCCTAAAATTATACACTACTAACCCTTTATTTGTGAAAGAATTTCATATTCTCAAAATGCCTTTTACCCTTTCTTGGAAAGAGTTTTTATACAACAGTGAGGAATTTTTGAAACTTTTAGGTGATTATTGTATAATTAAAATAGTTATTAAAATGGGAACATTTCCATTTGAACAAAGTATTAATGCATTCAGGTCATTGTTGCTTTAATGAGTTTTATGAGTGTCATACTCCTAAAATAAACTGTAGAAGATAAAAAGTGTCAGCGTAGAAGACCCTTGCAAAATAATAAAAATGTGTAATAATAAAAATGTATGATGCCATCCTAGTACAGAAAGTTGCCAGTAAGATTTATTCAACAGATTTAAAAAATTTTTTATATTCATATTTTTAAGTTGTTTTTTATGAGCTACACTTGCACATATGGTCAAATATATCTACAGTGCTTATTACAGATGAAAAAAGAACAGTGCCCTGCCCTATTCCTCTCCCCAGTCGCCTAGTTCATCCTTTTTTAGCAGACTATTTTGGTGTTCACCTTCATTTTTTGTAAATAACATGAGTTTGGGGCATTATCCTCTAATTTTACACTGTGGAGAAGGAAGATTTAGCTCTGTTCTCCCTGTTTCTCACCACACACACACACACACACACACACACACACACACACACACACACTCCCCACGCATTCCCATCCCTTCAATGTAGACCTAACATCAGGTAAGTATAGGGTTGGTCAAAAAGTTCGTTCAGTTTTAAGTAAAAATAAGACATTTTTCATTTTCACCAAGAACTTTCTTGAACAACGTATTCATTAACTGAACGAACTTTTTGGCCAACGCAGTACTTGAATATGTTCATTACCATGTGTATGTCCAAGCGATTTACACCATGAGGTAAACCATGATTACTTTTACTTCTCATACAGGTTTTCCTTCATATTTAAAAAATTTTTTTTCTTTTTAAAAAAAAAATTATTTTTGGCTGTGTTGGGTCTTCGTTGCTGCGCGGGCTTTCTCTAGTTGCGGCGAGCCGGGGGCTACTCTTTGTTGCGGTGCACGGGCTCCTCACTGCGGTGGCTTCTCTCGTTGCGGAGCACGGGCTCTAGGCGCGCGGGCTCAGTAGTTGTGGCGCACGGGCTTAGCTGCTCCGCAGCATGTGGGATCTTCCCAGACCAGGGCTCAAACCCGTGTGCCCTGCATTGGCAGGGGGATTCTTAACCACTGGGCCACCAGGGAAGTCCCTTCCTTCATATTTTGATGTCTGAAATAAAAATTTGAGGTCTGATTACAATCCCCTGCATTGGCAGGGGGATTCTTAACCACTGGGCCACCAGGGAAGTCCCTTCCTTCATATTTTGATGTCTGAAATAAAAATTTGAGGTCTGAAAACAATCTTGTACACGCCTTGTCTTAATATGCCTCCAGTTAGCCACTGTTATCGTTGTTCTACGGACTTAATGCTTCCTCCTGCTTCTCACGTGTTCGTCAGTACCCCTTATGGCTGCCTCTTGCATCCCCGCACCTCCCCCCCACTTCCTCCTGGCTTTAACTTCCCTCTTCCCGAGAGGGAAATGTGAGATCTCTCAGCAGAGGTTTGTGGTAAACTGCCTTTTTTTTTCTCTGTGAATTTCATTTCCTCCTCATTCTGGAGCTAGAATTTAACTGAGAACGGAAATTTAGTTTAATGGCAATTCTTTCAGAAGTTCGAGGGTCAGCAGTGCCACCGACGCGTCCTGCCTGCCAGGTCCTTGACCGGAGTGGGGCTCCCAGGCTTCCTCCGTGTGACCGCGAGAAACTCCCTGCACTCCTATAATGAGCCCGGCACAGTGGTGAACCGCTTTCCCTGTTGTCCGTGTCCAGGTGAATCTTCCAGACAGTCCTAGAGATAATGATGTTTGAACTGAACAATTGAGGGTTCTGAAAAGTAATTCTCCTTAGAGATGGTGGAGTTGGAAGAGTTCTCTAATGAACAGATATGTGACTAATAAGTTTGATACCCAGCTCTTCCATACAATAGATGTGGAATTTTTAAGTAAAGATTTGGAGGTGGATGGACATTTTGTTACCATGCAGATTTGGGACACGTCCGGTCAAGAGTGATTCAGAAGCCTAAGGACGCCATTTTACAGAGGTTCTGACTGTTGCCTGCGTCGATGATTCTCAAAGCTTCCAGAACTTGAGTAACTGGAAAAAAGAATTCACATGCGGATGTGAAAGAGCCCAAAAGCTTTCCTTTTGTGATTTTGGGTAACAAGGTTGACATCAGAGAGCAGCAGGTGTCTGCAGAAGAAGCATAAGCCTGGTGCAGGGACAACGGCGACTATCCTTACTTTGCAACAAGTGCAAAAGATGCCACGAATGTCGCTGCGGCCTTTGAGGAAGCAGTTCAAAGAGTGCTTGCTCCCAAGGATAGGTCAGATCACTTGATGCAGACAGAGTCGGTGAGTCTGCATCGAAAGCCCAAGCCCAGCTCCTCTTGCTATTGAAGTTCGAGAGGTTGCCCGTGCGATCTAACCAGCTCACACACTTGCACAGATAAGCACAGGGTGGAGAAGAGAATTAGCGTTTGCAGCAATGGATCATGTACTCATGAAATTAAACTAACCATATTGCTGCCTTGTTGGTGGGAGAAGGGACACATCCGCTCACAGGAGAATCTACTTACTCAGTAATGGCACCTTACCTTTATAAATTGTTAACGGTTGTCTAATAATGTTTAAATATGCATGTTACAGAGCTAATAAATGAGATGACCAAGGCTTTATAATTAAAACAAAACACTTGAGTATTCTAGAAGTTACTGTTTTTTCCCCGGGAAAATGGAGAAGTGGGATAAAAACAATGGGAGCATCTTTTGTTACAATATTTGATCTTTTGTCCTCAGTTCCTGAAAATGCTTCAGAACCATAAAGGTGAAATGGGTGGCTTGTTATGAATAACAAGTGGCTTTATGTTAATGAGGTGACTTTTGGAAATCAACTAAGGATGGGGGCTGGTTGCCAGGGAAACCAACCAGGAAAAGGGGTGGAACTTTCAGTCTCTTCCCCTGATTTCCAGGCAGGGGAGAGGGCCTAGAGGTTGAATCAATCACCAATGGCCCGCGAGTTAATCAATTGTGCCTGTGTGATGAAGCCTCCATAAAAACCCAAAGGGGAGGGAGTTCAGAGAGCTTCCAGGTGGGGAACAAGAATGCTTCCATGTGCCACTGTGCTGGGCTCCAAACTCCACAAGAACAGAAGCCCCTTTGTCCGAGACCTCACCCTATGTATCTCTTCATCTGGATATTGATTCATACCCTTTAATATCCTTTGTAATAAATCAGTAATCTAGTGAGTGAGCAGATTTCCTGAGTTCTGTGAGCCACACTAAAACGTTGATTGAACCCAAGGATGGGGTCGTGGGAACCTCTGATTTATAGCCAGTGGGTCAGATGTACAGGTAACAACCTGGACTTGCAACTGGCCTCTGAAGTGGAGGATGGTCCTGTGGGACTGAATCCCTAACCTGTGGAATCTGATGCTATCTCCAGGTAGATAGTGTCAGAATTGAGGGCTTCCCTGGTGGCACAGCGGTTGAGAGTCCGCCTGCCGATGCAGGGGACACGGGTTCGTGCCCGGGTCCGGGAGGATCCCACATGCCGCGGAGCGGCTAGGCCCGTGAGCCATGGCCACTGAGCCTGCGCGTCCGGAGCCTTCGCTCCGCAACGGGAGAGGCCACAACAGTGAGAGGCCCGCTCACCACACACACAAAAAATAATAAGAAGAATTGAGCTGACTTGTAGGACATGGGGCTGGTGTCCAGAGAATTGCTGGTGATGTGGGGAAACCACCCCATCCCCCCGCTGCTGCCCCACATTGGAATTGGGTTCCAGAACCAGAGTACGTTGATAATCCATTTAAAACTCATAATAATCTGATAGAACAGGTTTTTGGTTTTTTTTTTTAATCTCTTTTTCACTTGAGGAGACTAAGATTCAGAGACATTGAGTAACTTACCAGGTACCTTGTCCACAACGATTGGCCCTGAGATGGCTATCTTATCAAGTGTCATCCAGACACACTGGCTAGTGACTTGCAATCTGGCACAAAAATCAGCACTGAGCCAATCAAAAGCCTTTCTCTGGAATTTGGAGTTGGAATAGCTACGGTAGGTTGTGAAGGGTGAGAGTTGTGATCTTGTGGTGGTGAAAAAGACCTTAAAAACATAAATCACAAAGTGAAAATTTATGAAATTTATTACAAAATTCGAGATTTTAACCTAATGAATAACATCATTATCAAAGTTAACAAATGAGTCGTATTTTCAAGTCTAAAATGAGCAGGTTAATGTCTAAACATGCAAGAAATTCCTGGAAGTCAACAAAAGGAAGATGGAAAACTGAATAATGGGTAAAAGACAGATAGAAAATTCCAGAAGATAATGCACCCTCACGGGAAGTCAGAAAAAGACAAAAATAAAACAGTAGTGAGAGATCACTTTACAGTCAGCAGGTTTCCAGAAATTAGCAAGTTTGATAGCACCTATTGTTGAGGTGAGGTGGGGTGTTACCGAGCCCAAGCTCCCGCTTGGACCCCCCACTACAGGCCAGGAGGCGAGGTGTTGCGGCAAAGAATACAACTATTCGGAAAGCCGGCAGACTGAAAAGATGGCAGACTAGTGTCTCTGAAAAAGCATCTTATCGGGGTCTGGATGCCAGTTTCTTTTACAGAATCAGTCTTGTCTTGACAAAAACACTAGCTCAGGGCAGAGAAAATGAAACAAAGCCCCATCATGACCTGTCTGTTTGGAAAGTCTGAGCTTCTTCGTAAGGTCACTGGACTGAGGCACCGAGGACGAGGACCTGCGGATTCCACTTCCTGAAGATTACAAAGACCAGCTGGGAAACCTGTCAGACAAGTTCCTTTAACTTGTGCCAGTTTTCTCAACCACAGAATGAGAAAAACAAAGTAAGTCCTCTGTATTTCACAGGTTTGTTA
Organism: Physeter macrocephalus; assembly: GCF_002837175.3. NCBI lineage: Eukaryota > Metazoa > Chordata > Mammalia > Artiodactyla > Physeteridae > Physeter > Physeter macrocephalus. The sequence continues at coordinate 85,974,459 of NC_041231.1, forward strand.
AAAGGTTCAAAGGAAGATGTGTATTTTTGAAAAACAACTTTTGACTTGGGTAATGTTGACAAGTGTTACAATGAGGCATGTGCTGCATATCGTTTTTCTTTGAGGGGGAGGATTGCGAAGAGTATTTATGGTATAATCTCATATTTGTTAAAAAAAAAAGCTAAATACACTTGTCTACAAAACTGGCAGGATAAACAAAAATGTTTTACCAGCTGTTATCTACAAGATGTGATAAGAGGAAGTGAAGTGGAGAGAGGAACTTTTCACTCTTTGAAAATGTTTGAATCTTTTTAAAACCAGGAGTACATAGATCTATACTAGAGGGAACTTGACTAGGGATGAATGTAGATTTTTTTCGGAGCTTGGGGTGGGAGGGTGGGAATGTTAAGTGTTAAACTTGAAAGAGAGCTAGAATCAGAAAGGGTGGAGGTGGTGTGAGAATCATTACAGAGATTCATACTTTGTGAAGGTATTTTAATGTGTGGTTAGTTTCTGTGTCCAATAATAGTAACAACAGTAACAATAATAAATATTTAAGAGGTTAGTTAGAACTGAACACAAGCCTCGCTTTACTGAAGAATGGGATCTGGCTAGACTGCCCTCAGGCGAGTCCTGAGTAAAAGAACCGGCAGGGTGTGTCTGGGTCACAGAGATTCCACTGGCCTTAAGCCTTTCCTTCAGCCCCACCAGCACTGATTAGACACATGAAACGCAGGAGTCTGGGTGGGTGGTGCACTTAATTAGGACATTCTCTATGAGAAAGAGAAACAAGTAGAAAGGAAGGTGACCTGGGTCCACCCCGGGCTGGATGAAGAGGCCCTAAGGTCTGTAAAGGCAGAAGTATCGCCATGTGTAAGCCCAAATAAAAACAGGCAACTGAAAAAATTAGTGCAAACTCCACAAAATTCTGCTTTTTCCCATGACGGTTATTTTGAAGCTTTAAACAGTTTTATTTTAGATTTTTTTCCCCTTAAAAACCCACTGGCTCCCCAGCTTTGCTGGTGTCCTGGGCACAGCCTCACCTGCCTCTGGTTCTCCACTCGGAGGTGCACAGAAGGCAGGATCGTCAGCAGAGGGGACCAGGAACGTCAGGGAGTTGAAGGACATAAGATAAATAAAGTGAAAAAATTACAAAGCCACAGGGACTCGGAGATCCCGTGTCCTCCCGCCGTCTTGGTCGCCCAGGGGTTGGAGCTGGATCCCCGGGCGCTGCACCGCCCTTCGGACGCTCAGCCTCAGCCTTTCAAAGTAAGGCAAGAACCTTTTTTTCCAGACAGCGAAGAAAGGATAGACTTTGCCGGAGAAGGAGGCGGTGAAGGTGAAGATGGACGCCTGGGTCTCGGCGTTGAGCAGGGCCAAGCGCCCCGCCTCGTAGTCCAGGGCGGCGCCCACGAGGCGCGGGATCTCGCTCAGCGGCAGGTCGGTGCCCGGCGAGGTGCTGGCCCAGCACTGCTGGTGGGAGAGGATCACCGCCCAGACGCCCTCCTCGGAGCTCAGACCCTGCTTCCCTTTCCTCCTCACCTCCTCCCCGACCACCCCCACCGTGCAGCCGCCGCCGTCCCCCAGCTGCACTTCCACCTGCCAGCGGTGGCGCCCCGAGGAGAAGCCCGGGGAGCCCAGCACCACCGGGAGACCCTCGAAGCTCAGGGGCCTGTCGGGCAGGTTCTGCTTCCGCCGGGCGTACTTCACAGACTTCCTGTCCTCGGGGAGGACCAGGCTCTGGCTGGCGGTCTGAGGGTCCAGAGTGACAACCCCTATTGGGAGGAAGGCGTGGCCATCAACAGAGCTGGCGGCACAAAAAATGCCCCTAGAGCACGTGTGCTGTGAGTGCGAGGCAGAAGGAGCATCGGCCTTGTGCAGCCTGCCATTGTCCCGGCTTCTCAGAGCCTCAGCTCCCCCTTTTGTTGCAGGAGGCAGAGGATGACAGCTGTGGTGCTGTGCTATAAGGCTTTGCTTCTCAAAGTGAAGTCCATGGACCAGGGGCCTCCGCTGTGCCTGGGAGCTTGTTAGAAATGCAGAATCTTGGGCCCCATCCCAGACCTAGTGAATCAGAATCCGCATTTTAACAAGATCCCCAGGTGAGTTTTCTGCACATTAATTTGAGAAGCAGAATGAGGTGATGTTTTGGGAATAGTTTCTAAATTAAGCACCAATTTAAAAGTAAAAAATTAAAAAATTGTTATTTAAAAAATTGTTCAATATTTGTCCAAGTCAATAAAGAGTCCAGCACAATGCTGGGCAAAAAAACCCAAGCACTTGATAAATATTTTTGAATAAATAATATCTATACAAGTAACTAATATTAATTGAGCACTTACTATGTGCCAGGTATTATACTAAGCTTTTTGCATACATGAATTCATTTATCTTCAGCTACTTGTGGGGTGGTACTATTATATTTTCTGTTTTATAGATAAAGAAACTGGGACAAAGAGGCTTAATGACTTGTTAGTGTCTCATAACGAGCAAAAGCTGGAATAGAGAACCCAAGCAATCGGGCTCCAGAGTTCATATCTTTAATTGCTCTGTTTGCTGCCTTAAATTGAAAGGATGAATTCACAAACGGATAAAGGAAAGAACGGCTCCCGAAGCCACCAAGTGTTTACCTGTATCTGTTTCCAGATGATGCACCAAGCTTTCTGAGGGAAGCAAAAATAGAAAGATCTGTGACTTATTATTTCTTATAGGCACCCAAAAGGGCGGTGTGGCCTGGGAACAATGTGAGATCAGGGGCAGGAGAAGGCTCGGCTTCTGCTATGAAAGAGATGTAGTCCTCACCTTCCTGCCTCTCAGTGCAGTGCCCGTCCTTGGGGAGAGGAGATGCTTGAGGGAATGGTCTCCCTGGGCAGAGTAGGATCACTAAAGGAAGGCCTAAGGGATGGAAGATGTCTTGAGCCAGGTTTGGAAGGTGGGGAAAGATGTAGCTGGATGGAAGGCAGATGGGCAACTGATGGGAATGGGGAAAGCTGCTGCCCCTTCCTGTGTACCCGAGAACGCCCTCATCATCTCTGGGAGGGTGAGTATTTTCCTGTGGAGATCGCGGATCTTTTTGACAAGGTCAGGAGAAATGGCCTCTGGACTCACAAAAGTCTTCATCTCATACCTGCAGACAAGTTGGTAACCAGTTAGGTTCTAATTCCAAAAATAATGGTTGGGTCATCCAGACCCAATGAGGCTAAAATCAGACTAAAGAATCGTGGCATCAGTGGTGAATAATTAGATTGAGTATCATCCCTTTATCTTTGCTGGAAATGTGTAGCTACTAAAGCAAGAGCATTTCAGCTAGACCTAAGAGGAACAAATGGTAACCACTGAATTAGAGATAGGTGCTTTAAGAGAATGGACCTGTGGGGACCAAAAGGAAAGAGATCATTAGCCTCTAGAGGGCGGTACAGTACCATTTGAAAAACAGCCTTACGCAGTCTTTCTAATTTGTGTGCTGTTCAGTACAAAGGGAAAGGGATTGTGTAGGGATGAAAAAAGGAGATGAAAGAAATCCTATAGTGAAGTGAAAAAGCCCTCAATTCTGGTTCCAGCTCAGTCTTTGCTTGTCAGTCTCTGTGTGACCTGGAGCAAGCACTTCCCCTCTAGGTTTCAGCTTCTTCATCAGACCAGAAGACCTTGAAGGCCCTTCTAGATCTAAATCTCTGACACTCTTTGAAAGTATGTTTAGAGAACTTCCTGATTCATGGACAGCTGAGTTCAGCCCCCCTACACATACATGGGCACACAGTATATGAGAAGTCTTCCCTAGCTGCTGTGTCTCTGCTTAGCCCACGGCAGACTGCTGATGCTTAGAAAGGAAAGGAGCCCTGCTATTAGTAATGCCTCTCAGCTGCTGGTAGCTGTCCTTTTATTGTAGCATTTGCAATTTTGAAGAAATGGGAAAGTTGAGTGGGAAAAATGATTGAAAGAACAGACTGGTCTTCCCAAGTTTTGTGCTTATCATATTCTATACAAAATATTTCCCCTTAGGCTATTTTTTTATTTATTATTTTTTTTAGACTGACTTTTTTTTAAAATTAATTAATTTATTTATTTATTTATTTTTGTCTGTGTTGGGTCTTCGTTTCTGTGCCAGGGCTTTCTCCAGTTGTGGAGAGCGGGGGCCACTCTTCATCGCGGTACGCGGGCCTCAACTATCGCGGCCTCTCGTTGCGGAGCACAGGCTCCAGATGCGCAGGCTCAGTAGCGGCTCACGGGCCCAGTTGCTCCACGGCATGTGGGATTCTCCCAGACCAGGGTTCAAACCCGTGTCCCCTGCATTGGCAGGGGGATTCTCAACCACTGCGCCACCAGGGAAGCCCCGTAGACTGACATTTTAAACGGTATTAAATACTGACTTAAGCACTAATAATTTCAGGGATTAAATAAATGTTCCTGGATCAGCCTAACGTAATTATTATTTATAACTTCACTTCTCAGGGAAAAAAGTGAGTCCCCAATACCAAACAATCAGTTTAAAAAGGAACCTTAGAATACAAACCTTAGTAAATTGGGGCTGTTTATGTGTGAGTGGATGAGAGAGTGTATCTGTCAGAGTGCTTTTGCTTTTCTGAGTAGCCACCTGTGGGGGTGGGGTGGGGGGAGTCAGTGAGTGCCCCTCCTCCTTCAGTCTCAATGTCAAGTGTAAAGCAGGTGGGCCTGGGCAATGGGCCCTACCTGCTCTGGGTGACTCTGACATCCTACAAAAGAAAAAGATACACTTAGTTTTCACACATCCTTCCCATCAGGGATTCTGTACATCCTTTCTTCCTTAGCATATCAGCTCAAAACTCTCCTCCTCCAGAGAGGTGTTCTTTCTAATTACCTGCTCATCAGACTGTTCATTTACATCATGCTTCCGTACTAATGTGGGACTGTGTTGTCAGTTCATCTGAGCTGCTTTCTCTGTCTCAGCCTCATCCTAGGAGTGTGTTCTGCCTCCAACAATTAGGAGATGGTGGTTAGCAGGGACCAGGCCTTCAGTTATCAGCCAGACCTGATGTGAAACAGGATAATATAATGATAATCACAGCAAGCACTGTTTACTGAGTCCTTTCAGTGAGCCAGGAACTACGCTAAACATTTTGCATGAATTTTTTTTTTTTACAGTCTTTGCAACAACCCTATGAGGGAGGTGCTATGATTATCCCCATGTTTAGAGAGGTTACAAGATTTGCCAATGTCACACAGCTAGATGAGCAGACGCTCAAGCCCTTGACTACAAAGTTCACTCCAAAGCCCTTGGCGTGACCATGGTGCGTGACATGGGAAAGTCATCCGACCTTTTTGGGACTACATCTCCCTAACCTCTCTGGGCCGAAGGAACCCAGTAACCATCAGTCCCTCTCATTAGAAGTAATCTCCGCTTCCCTTTCCTGTCTTTCTCCAGCATCTTCCAGCCCCCAGCATGGTGTCCCCTTCCTGTGGACTCCCTCTCCTTTCCCACGAGCTGGTGGGCTGTCTCTCACTTGTAGAAGCTCACTTGCTGGTTGCTGACACTTCTCCTCCAGCTCTTTGACCTGGGCTCCAAGCCGGGCAACTTCCTCAGAGAGCTTCGAGATATACTCATCCCTCTCCTTCTAGATCCGCTGCTCCAGCTCCTTCAGCCTGGCCAGCAGGAGATGCTGATGTCCCCCCAGCTCCTGCTGCGACCTCTCAAAAGCTGCTTCCACCGGCTACTTCTTGCTTTCAATCTGAGTCTACGAGGGGTAGAAAGACAGGCATGGTTAGGGAGAAGCTCGCAGAGCTGGGGTCCCAGAGGATCATCTATGAACGTGATTAAAAGGGATAGAGAGTAACTAGTTCCAAGATTCATTCTCCCAAATAATACTGTGGTACCAGTAGGTAGGTGTCAGGATAAACTTACCAACGATGAGGGCGATGCTCTTGTCTCACCTAGAGATTCTAATAATAATGCACATTATACTCTCAGAGCCATGTTGAACTTTTCAAACATCCTTCCACATCTGCAGTACCATCCTAACCCTCCCATCCCATCCCTAGAGTCAGGTGGAGATGATCTCTTCGAGAGCAATTGAAGCGAAAGGAAGCTGTGATTAGAGCATGGTGTGGCATTGTTCTTAGCCACCGAGGTCGCCATCTACGGGGCATATTTTGATGGGAGTTGAGGGATGCTGGAGACATCTTCCTGTCCCCAAACTCTGTCTCCTCGGTCAAGGGACCAGAAATTCCCACACTGTGGATTTCCTCCCGGAAAATTTTGTAGCATGAGAGAAGAGATGGGAGGGAGGCAGATATCGCCTCACCATCAGCGTACTGTCCTCGGGGTCAGCCTTGTGGTCAGTACTGGAATGCAGACACTGATATACACTTTCTGGCCCCAAGCTTCCTATCTGAAGGCAATGCTTTCAGGCAGACAGACTGTAATGGGAAGAGCAATGGACTAAGGGTCAAGAGACCCAGGTTCTAGCCATTTCGTTATGAGACGGCTTTGCCGTCTGACCTTGGGAGCAGCACTTTCTGGACATCAATTTTCTGCTCTGAAAAATAATGGCTGGCAAGATGGATCCGGGATTAGAAGATGTCAGAACCACTTCCAGCTCTCATGTTCTGGGATTCCATAACCTTGACCCCAGATGCCCTTCTGCAGAGGCAGGGAGGTGAATAAGAACAGTCGGCCCGTTCTTCTCAGCTAGGCAACGGATACTAGACAACAAGCTTCCCCAGAGTCTGTTAAGAAAACCTCTAAATGGGGATTTCCAAGTGGGAGAAATGGGTAAATTGTTTTTGTTTAAATAAAGTGAATTTTAAAAACAAATAAATCAAGTGTCAAATAACTTTATTCTGAAGTTTGACTAGTCAGGCAGACTTATGAAACGCATTTTTGAGCACTAAACGGAGTATGGACATAATTTTCAAATAATAATTAAATTAAGTTATTAAATTAAATGATTATTTCCAAATAATATTATTTAACATTTAATATTTCAGAAAATATTATTTAACATTGCGAGGTTTTAGGCCTGAAAAATGTGCCATTAACTTATGAAATCCTACAGGTCATATTTTCTCAGCACTGGGAATAATAATTTTAAAAACCATCAGTTAATGTATAACCAATAAGTACTACCTAGCTGTATGAAAATTGAATTTAGGATCATTTTAAATAGCTACTGGATTAGACAGAAAATCCATACTGAGATTACTTTTACAGAGTCAAAGAAGTGCTAAGGAGGAAGCATCGAAAGTAGAGACAAAAGACTAAATTCACCTAATTCTACCAAAACTACCTTAATGTTACAGGAAACAATGTATACATATGTCAAAACATCATGTTGCACACCTTAAGCATATGCATTTTTATTTCTCAATTATACCTTAATAAAACTGGGGCTGGGGGAGAAAAATGCACCCTTACAAGAAAGGAAAGAAAAACAGTAATTCTGGCCATGTACATGTGTTATTCATTAGAGTGGAGGATTATCACTTCAGAAATTTGTGCAAAACATAAAAACGCTTTCGAGAATTAGGAAAATAGTTACACTCTACAAATAACGACGTTATCATATGATATATGGGGGGGAGTGGTGTTCTAAATGAAGAACATCAGGATTTCTTACAAGACAAATGTCTGTGTGAAATATTTTACTCATGGATGCTAGGTGGATATTTGATGTTTTAGAACAAAATTATATATATTCCCAAAAGTCATTTAATGCAGACAACTAAAAATTCTCAAAAGTTACAGGAATCCTTAAAATGCCCAACAGAGCTGATGGGAAAGTTTGGGAACTTCTTAGGACCAGAAGTAAACAAGAGAAGGATCCAGAGGAGTGATCAAACTGAGAAGCCAGTGCTCCTTCCAGATACTGGCTGATCACATGGCCCTCACTCCTGTGTAGATCGTCCACCCTGCCCCCTTGGAACAAAGAAAGAAAGGTGCTGACTGGAGACATCCAGATGTGGGATCCCCAAATGTGAGAACCGCAAGGAAAGCTCACAAGAAAATAAGCTAACAGGATGAAGGGTCAGAAGAAATTAAACATCACATAAACTTCAGATATTAGAAATATGTTTAAAAGGTTTAAAGACAATGGGAATAATAGGAAAAATAATTAATTTGAAAGAGCAAAAAAAAAAAAAAAAAGAAAACTGAAAAAGCATATTTGGAAAACAACCAAATAGAAATCAAACAGTTGAAAATTAATTTAAAAGAAAAGAAAAAAAAAGAAAACCCCCAAAGGAGAAGGAGGCCAATGATGTGGCCTTTACCAGGAGCACTTGGAGCTTCCGGTCTCCCCGGCTCTTCATGTCTTCAATCTCATCTCTCTGCATTCTCAGAGCTTCCAGCCGACTCCTGAGACGGTCCTGTGGAGAGAAGAATGGGCAGAAAGAGGTGGCTTAATTCATAATTCAACTCACAGGTATTAATTGTCTACCATGTTCCAGGCACACCGTTAAGTGCTGAGGAACTCAAAGGTGAAAAAGGCCCAGTTCCTGTCCCTACAAGACCACCATCGGGACTTCCCTGGCGGTCCAGTGGTTAGGACATGGTGCTCTCACTGCCCGGGCCCTGGGTTCGATCCCTGGTCGGGGAACTAAGATCTCACAAGCTGCACAGCACGGTCAAAAAATAAAATAAATGAACAAATTAAAATAACTAAATTAGAAAAAAAAGACCACCCTCTAGAGATGGAGTCGGTTACAAGTGATTAAAATACAAATGGACAAATGCAATAATCAAGGTGTGCACGCAGTGAGATGGGAGCACAGCGGGACAATTCTGCCTGTAGGGACAAGGGAAGTTTTTCGAAAGCAGAAACCGATTACAGTGGGCCTTGAAAGATAAATTTCCAGTTGGGTAAGAGAGGGGCAGGAGAGTACTTAATGCTTCTGAACTGTACAGTTAAAAATTGGTAAAATGGCTTAAAAAAAAAAGAGTCAGGGGAGAGGAGAGCTTTCCAGGAGGAAGAAACTGCATGTGAAAAGTATTAGAAGCAGGAAAGAGTGTTAATTCAGCCAACAGCAGGTACATAACGGTCAGTTTGTCTGGACACATGGTGCCCGGGCAGGGTGGCTGACAGATAAAGGCAGGATCCCGACTCCAAGTGGCCTTGAAAGCCTTGCTAAAGACTTGAGATTTCTTTGGGAACTAGGGAGCCACGGAACGATTGTGAGCAGGGCAGCGACATTTTGGGCTTTGTGTTTTGGGAAGCTCTGCCTCGCAGCAGATTGGAGGGTGAGGGGAAAGGTAAGAATGCAGACAGGGACCTTGTTGGAGCCTCTGGGTGACAGACGGTGAGAGCCTGGATTCGGCAGTGGGGGAAATACAGAGGGAAAGATGAGAGATGTTTCTGAGGAGGCCACTTCCAGACCTGGTGACTGAGTGACAAGAGAGAGATCTGAGGGGCATACAGGAGTGGATAATGTCCCCAAGACCAGACGGGCTGCTGTACTGCCACACCTCCCTTTCTCAAAAAGAAGAGCAGTGCTTGTTGGATGCCTTCCCCAGCCCTGTCTTCCCTCTGAGTTCCAGCAGTCAGGGCCTTGCTAGACCCCACATCCAGTCTGGATCCAGGGAGACAAAGGCCACCCTGCCCATGACCTGCAGGACAGCCTGCTCTCCTTCCTTCCCTAGAGAGTGAAGCCATGGCTACAATTCTCTGTGCTCCATCACCGCGAGGTCTTCTCGGGGCCGGAGCTGAATTCCCCCAAGACGTGAAAGGCCACGCATCCAGGTGGAAGGAACCACGTCCCCCTCAGTCTGAGATTGCTCCAGGGTCCCAACAGCCTTGGGGTCCCCTGATGTGGAAGCTGTGCCCTTCTTGAAGATCCCCGCCCTATTCCCTTCACCACCTTGGGGTACTGTCCTGCCTCAAGCAGCCCCAAGCTGACCCTACCCTTCTTACCCGGTAGGGCTGAATGGCCTCGTCCAGGAGGCCCACGACGTGTGCCTGGTGGGAGGGACTCTCCCGGCAGAACACACAGAGGAATTTGGCATCATTCTCGCAGAAGAAGTAGATCTTCTCACCATGCTCCTCACAGTAAGTCTCCCCCGGAGGCCCCAGGGGCACGGGGACCAAGACCGTCTAGGTCTGCTCCTTCTCCTTGCAGAAGGGACAGAGCAGGACCCTGCCGGAGGGCTGGGCACCCATCTGGGAGGGTGGGGGGAGACAGTGCCAGCAGAAGGTGTGTCCACAGGGGGCGGTCACTGCACCCTCCAGGGGCCTTTTGCACTCAGAACAGGCGGCCCCTTTGTGGGAGGGGGTGGAGGGCATCATGGTGCCTTCCCCAGCCCATCCACTGAGGCTTCTGCCTCAGTCCACACGAATCCTCTTTCCCTGAAATGGAGTCACTTTTACGAGTCACAGAGGGAAAGGGGTGGGAGGCTGAGAGAGGGGAAGGCAGGAGTGTCCGGACAGAGAAGCCACCTGGCTTCACCTCTTGTGCTTCCCAGAGTCCTGGCCACCACCTATCAGCTGAGCGGGTCCAAACTCCAGGGCATCTCAAATTACCCAGCATTTCCCAACAGTGGCCCCGTCAGCCAGTTCTCCACTCCTTCTGGTCCTTCGGGCTCCTGGGGTGGGGAGCAGAGCACGCCATGAGGTCACAGGGAGATGGGATTTCCTGGAACCCCTCCCTTGACCACAGTGGTGTGGGGGGAATTGGGGAGGAGACGCTGCTTCCTGTCCGGCTGAGCAGGTGGGAGCCATAAACTTCTGGCTTTGAGCCATAAACTTCAGCAGCAAAGTCCAGCCGGAGTGGGAGGTGCTGATTTCCGGGGGACTCTGTTCCGGGGGCTCTGCTCAGATGCCGCAGGTGTGACGATCACTCACCGGGTCCCTTCCTCCGCCCTCCTTTCCTTGTCTCAGCTCCTCGACTCTGGCTGGTCTCTCCTAAACTCCTACCCCCCACCACGTCCCAGTGCCAGCGTCCCCACTGGAGTTTGGGTAACATTGTACTTCAATTTTAGTTTTTAACTGCAGCGGGGAGAAGGCAAGAAGGAGTAACGCAATGTTGATATAATTTAGAAAACAATTAATCAAAAAGATAAACAGGTTCAACCACATTTATCTAAGGCTTAGTATTTTCGTATTATTACATCCAATCTGAAAACAGTGCTTGGGGGCAGGTGTTGATTACAGGAAATGTAAACTGAAAGGTAAAGTGACTTCCCCAGGGTCACAGAGCTAGAAAGTTGCAAGGCTAGGGTCAATCCAAGTCTCCTGGCTTCCAGCCCGCGCCCTTCCTGAACTGCCAGCCAAGACAACGATCAAACAGCCATGGTTCTTCATCGCACTCACTTTCATCTGTGGATAAAACCAAGGAAATCTCCTTCCATTCTCCCACTGGATGATCAGCACCCCACCGTGTTTCACTCCCTTTCCACTCCAGCTATTTTGTACATCACCTTCCCTCTGGCCCAAAGAGTGCAGCCCCTGGAGCTGCACTGTCCAGCACAAGAGCCTCCAGCTGCATGAGGCTGCTGAGCATTGAGATGTGGCTGGTCCCGTATGTGTAAAATATGCCCCTTCTTAAAGACTTTACACCAAATAAAAAGGATGTAAAATGTCTCATGACTAATTTTTTCTACTGATTACATGTTGATACTATTTGGGGCTAAATAAAATATTAGTTAATTTCACTTTTTACTTTTTAAAATATGGCTACTGGGAATCTTTTCATTGTACACGTGGCTCACATTGTATTTCTGTTGGACAGCACGGCTCTGAGACTCACAGATCTGAGTGTAAATTATGGCCTCCCACCTCCCTACCTGTGTGCCTTGAGCAAGCTAAGTAACCTGGCTGAGCCCAGCTAATATCTTAATAGCACCAACGTTACAGAGCAGACAGGAGGAATAAATAAGATCGTATGTTTAAATTGCTTATGTTAGCGTGAGGAATATGGCCATCGTAAATAAATGCTGCCTGTTGTTATTTTTCTTTCTCCTCCCCCAGACAGAGTACATTCCAACCCCTTTGGAAGCCTATGACAGGCCGGTTGGTGAAGTTGCCTGTGCCCTGTCTCACCACCCCTGCCCTGGGCACAGCGCCTTATCTGGGTCCCCACACTCCCCTGGGTTGGCGGATACCTCCAATCTCCCTGGAGACAGCTGGTCATATTGCAGGGAGGCTGGGGTGGCATTACTGCTCTGTGACCCAGTCTCCCTCCTGCTCCCAAAAGAAGAACAGTCTCTTCCAACTGTGGATGGTTAAGCTACGACCACTTTCCTTCTACTGCGAGCGTCTCCGGATGGACGGGAAGGAGCAGCAACCCCCAGGTCATGGGCACCAGTCCAGAGAGTAAGTGACGTCATCTCTGGAATGCTGTGACTGCTTCTTCTGCCCCCCCTCTGCTATTTCTCTGTCTCTGCTGTTGGAGGGTGTGTGTCTGTTCCTTTGGGAGGGGGACAGCAGAACCCTGGCTGCCAGAGATGCAAGTGGGTACCTTGCCCTGTGCGCACACGTGTGTGTGTGTGACCACGAGGGTGTCACTGGCTACGTAAGATGCCCCTGTGTCTGGCCACGTGCACATGTAGGTGTGTGAGTGTGAGGTGTGTGTCCTCATTGTTCTCCCAGCCCTTCTCCCCAAGCTGAGCAGAGAGGGTGACCTTGAAGAGGCCACAAGCGCAGCAGCACTATGGCCTCGGCTGCCTCTGTGACCAGCCTGGCAGATGAAGTCAACTGCCCCATCTGCCAAGGGACCCTCAGAGAGCCGGTCACCATTGACTGTGGCCACAACTTCTGCCGCATCTGCCTCACCCGCTACCTTGAGATCCCCAGCCCGGACCCTGAGGAGCCCCCAACCTGCCCACTCTGCAAGGAGCCTTTCCGCCCAGGGAGCTTCCGGCCCAATTGGCAGCTGGCCAGCGTGGTGGAGAACATTGAGCGTCTCAAGCTGGTGTCCCGGCTGGACATAGAAGAGGGGGACATCTGCCCCGAGCACGGGGAGAAAGTCTACTTCTTCTGCGAGGATGATGAGATGCAGCTGTGCGTGGTGTGCCGGGAGGCCTGGGAGCACCGTGCCCACACCGTGCGCTTCCTGGAGGACGCGGCTGGGCCCTACAGGGTAGGAAAGGGGAAACTGAGAGGTTCCCAGGGTGGGTCTGGGATTGGACTGGACTGAAAGAATCAGAGCAGAGTTGTGGATTATTTGGGCCACTCTGAAACTTAATTCCATCTCCCTGCTTCTGTGATTACCCAGGCAATAGACCCAGGCATGGAAGATCATGTGTTTGTGTTTTAAGTAGGTCCTATGTTGTTTACTTATGGCCAATACATAATAGTAGCTCAATAAACACATGTAGAATGAATGAGTCACCAAAACATGAACGTTAGTGTCTGAGCCATGGATCAGTCGGGTGTGTCTGAGGATGTCTGGGTTTGCACTCGAGGAAATGATTGCACAGTGTGTATGTGTATTAATGTTTGCATGTTTACCAGCGTGTGCAGTGTGTTTGGGGGGATCTGACTACTTGAGTGTGTATGTGTAACTGAGTGCTCGTGTTTGTAGGTAGATTAGTGTTTACATATATGCAGGTTGGGTAAATATATGTGGTGTATAATTTTATCTGTCATTAAATGAGTGTGTGCTGGTTTTAGTTGTTTATGCATTGTGTTTGATTACCAGTGGGAGGCTATGTATATGTGTCAATTAGTTAATTAGCATGTATTGTTAAGAGTTCTAAATATATTTTGCAATGTGCTTATATGGACATTTATGTGTGTATACCTGTTCTTTATTCTACAGCAAGCAATTTTTGTTGTTGTTGTTGCTGTTTGTTTGTTTTGGGGGGGGTGTTGGCCACACCTTGCGGCATGCGGGATCTTAGTTCCCCAACCAGGAATCGAACCTGTGCCCCCTGCAGTGGAAGCTTGAAGTCTTAACCACTGGACCATCAGGGAAGTCCCCTAGAGCAAGCAATTTTTTTAAACAATTCATTGGTTATTTTTTGCATTATCCAAGTTTCTTGTTCCCTCCGGAATCATACCCAGAAAGTTGATTCCATTTATAAGAGAGCTTGTTTGGATGTGTTCTGTTTGGGATATGTGAGAAAGTTGGGATAATTTCGAAGAAGGGCATATCAAGCTCAGGACAGATCCTAGATCCTATTCATTAAAGGCAAAAGAAATTAGGGTGTTTAGCCTGAAGACAGGAAGGCTCAGGTGAGAACACAGAGTCATAGCTTATGATGGCACAGAGATAAAAGCAGAAAGCCCTAATCAAAATTCCTGGAGGGCAAAACAAGAGGAAGAAGACCCAAAGAGAGTAAGCTGTCAAGGACCATAAAGGCCCAGGCTTTGTCAGCTAAGAGAACGACTCCTTCCCTTGGGTCGTTCCATTCCTGGAGGCAGAGCTGACATCTCTTAACAAATCATTGTTTCCGTCTTAAATATTTTTAAAAAATTAATTGAAGTATAGTTGATTTACAATGTGTTAGTTTCTAGAGTACAGCAAAGTGATTCATATTTTTCAGATTCTTTTCCATTATAGTTTATTACAAGATATTGAATTTAGTTCTCTGTTCTGTACAGTAGGTCCTTGTTGTTTATCTATTTTATATATAGCAGTTTGTATCTGCTAATCCCAAACTACTAATTTATCCCTCCCCCCATCTTAAATATTTTATGCTCCTTCTTCCCAGGAACAAATACAGAAGTGTCTTGAGTGTCTAAGAAAGGAGAGAGAGGAGATTCAAGGAATTCAGTCAAGAGAAAATCGGAGGATACAAGTCCTCCTGGTAAGTCATCATCCTTTCCCTGGTTCTCTTCCCTCCCTCAGGGTCCAGTGCCTTTCTGAAACCAAGGCAACATAGCATATAGGGCTCTGAAGTCATTCTGCGCTTTTGTTTTATTATTTATTGATTGATTTTTGGCTGCGTTGGGTCTTCGTTGGTGCGCGCGGGCTTTCTCTAGTTGCAGCGAGCGGGGGCTACTCTTCGTTGTGGTGCGCGGGCTCCTCGCTGCGGTGGTTTCTCTTGTTGCGGAGCATGGGCTCTAGGCTCATGGGCTTCAGCAGCTGTGGCACGCAGGCTTCGCTAGTTGTGGCTCACGGGCTCTAGAGCGCAGGCTCAGTAGTTGTGGCACACGGATCTTCCCGGAACAAGGCTTGAACCCTTGTCCCCTGCATTGGCAGGTGGATTCTTAACCACTGCGCCACCATGGAAGCCCCATTCTGAGTCTGAATCCTGAAATGAATTAGCTCTATGACCTCAAAGAGGTCTCTATGCTCAGTTTATTTTTCTGTGAAGTGGAGATTAAAAATCATCACTATCTCACTGAATTGCTGTAAGGACAGTAATGTACCTTAGCGCCCCGCACATTGTGTGCACTTTGTAAATGGCAGCAGGTGGGGTGTCCTCACCATCTCCCCTACACCTCCTCCTGGAAATGGCGTGGCAGGTGTAGAGGAAACTATGCCATGGTTCCAAGTCTATCTGGGGACCCGGGGAGTGAGGGGCTCTGACTTTACCACCAAACCTCGGAGAATGTGGATCTGGAGGGAGACGGGAGTGAATTAAGGAAAAAGAAGGAAAAGGAAGCGGAGGAAGAGGAGGAATAATTTCCTGCCCTCTCATCCTGCCCCCTCAGACTCAGGTGGCCACCAAGAAACAAAAAGTGATTTCTGAGTTTGCACATCTGAGCCAGTTCCTGGAGGAACAGCAGAGCATCCTCTTAGCCCAGTTGGAGAGGCTGGATGGGGACATCTTAAAGCATCGGGATGAGTTTGATGTCCTGGTCACTGGGGAAATCTGCCGGTTTAGCACCCTCATTGAAGAACTGGAGGAGAAGAAGGAGAGGCCGGCAAGGGAGCTCCTGATGGTGAGATCTGAGCCCCGCCCCCATCCACCTGTGCTCACCTCTGATTTGTTGCATCTTTACCTGTTTAAGCCATCTCTTCTTCACTCACACATCCTTGTATCCCAAGTGGAAGATGGGTCACAGGACCAGAAGTTCTGAATTCTAAGAGTCCTTGCTTCCCCAAGAGCTCCCTGGTTGCTTTGCTCTCTGGTCTTGGTCTCTTCATCCTACCATCCATCAGATAGGGGAGATACTTTATTTATCAAGTGTCGGGTGCTATTTCCGAGGCAAACTATTCTCTGTGTCACCAGCCGCCAGCCAGGAAGTTCTTCTTGTTCTGTTTCTCTTCCTCACACTGGAGAAGAGATTCTGGGGTCCCAGTTAGGTATCAGAAAGGTAGCATGATTTAGGCGGACACGTTGGGGACTGAGAAGCTGGAGACCTTGGGATGGGACTTGCCTTTGCCTCTAAGGCGCAGGTCAGTCACTTCACTGTCTGGGTCTTATAAAATGAAGGGGTTGGGCTCTAAGATCCCTGAAGCCTTGTAAAGCTGAAAACGCTGTGACTCCATGGATCTGGTGTCCTTTTTCTATCTAGGGCTGAGAATATGGTATTTTGTCTTTTCTTGTGGGAGGGAGAAATGGAAACTGAATCCCTGCTTTCTCTCTCTTTCTCCTAGGATATCAGAAGCACTCTAATAAGGTAAGATTTTCTCTTCTCTTTTCCCACATACATAAACATACACGCACCACATGCCTGGTTATTACCACACAAATATACATTCTCACATTAAGGATAACAACTCACATGTAAACTTTCACATACTCAAATGCATTCCCATGTACGGCCAGCTGTAGATACACACCCCTGCATGACACTGCCCAAGAGGGGACAGGGCGGGGAGGGGGTGGGTCCATCCCAGAGGAATCATGTCTGTCCGTGGGAACTGGCACCTCCAAGACAATTAGAAGGCGACCAGCTGAGTCTAGAGGCATCACTAAGAAGGATAATTCCCAGACCCCGCCATTTCTGTGCCCCTAGATGTGAAACCAGAAGGTGCCGGAAACCAGAGGCTGTATCCCCTGAGCTGGGCCAGAGGATTCGGGACTTACCCCAGCAGGCCCTCCCGCTGAGAAAGGAGATGAAGATGTTTCTGGGTAAGAGGACCCCACGAAGCCTGGGTTTAGGAAAAGCCTCCATGCCCCACTGCCCGACGTTTGTGTGACCTTTGACGAGGCTTGCACTCTCCCAGTGCCTTGATTTCCTTATTTGCAGATCTTTATAAAATCTGCTTATCAGACGTGACAATGAAGTGAGATAATAAAGGTGAGGATTTCCGGAAAAAAATGTAACTGGTTTGAAAAATAATGAAACAAATAGATCTAATCACTTGTCATGAAGTGGTACATAAGACAATGATTAACAAAATCTGTCATTGTCAATAATTTTAAAAATCCATAGGGACATTTGTAATACATGATAAGTTTTTGATGATGAACCTTGTTAATTAATAACCAGCAAGGGTATTTCTCTGTGCCCTGTGGTAGCGGACTTCCCTCCCTCCTCTTTTCCTTGGCTTCCCCGCCCCTGTTAGTTTGGTCCTCAGAGTTGAATTGCCCCTGTGGGGACCATGACCCCCTTTTCCGGGACAGGGAGTGGTGGTAGGAGAGGGTGTGGAGGGTTTGAAATGAGAGTCAGGAATGTGGCTCCTCGCCAACACTTCCCCCTCCTCCTACATGACATCACGAATGATGCCACCTAGTTCTAAATGACCCACCCACAAAAATGTCACCTTAGAAGAGCTTTCCCCCAAGTCCACTTCCTACAAGTAAATGGCCTGGCAGTGAAGGAAATTTTTACCCTAATCAAAGGCTGACCTTTGACTATCCCCACAATTATTTCCAAGCAGAACGAGAAATAAATTAACCCACTTATCTGTTCATTAAGTAGTTGTTTCTTGAGCATTTACTGTGTCCTAGGCTCCGTGCAAGGCATTGAAGGTACACATGGTCACTGCCCGCTCAGAGCTAGGCAGTGCGGCTCAAAGTGGGGCTCCCAGCCGGCAGCATCAGAATCCCCTGGTAACTTGCCAGAAATGCGAATCTCAGCCCCACCCCGGGCCACCTGAATCAAAAACACGTGTGTTTTAGCAAGTGTTCTGGGGACTCTGATGCAAGTTCAAGATCAGAACCACTGGTCTAGAGGATTCCAGCTTCCATTCCTCTCTTTGTCCCTTCCCTTTTGGGGCCTCAGTTTCCTCATCATTAAATGTTCTATGGTTTGGTAAGACTAATGAAATCGCATCCTGTTTTATTTCCTCTTTACAGAAAAACTCTGCTTTGAGTTGGATTATGAGCCAGGTAAGCAGCCTATGTCAGGATGGGAGGGAGTGAGGATTCTTATCTTGAAATGGGCAGATGATTTTGCAGGGTTCTACACTGGGCACTGTAATAGTCAAATACAAATATATCACATATATAAATGTACATATACACATAATGTCACACGTGACACTGATATGTGTCACTGCCTTTGTAATGCTTGCGGGAGAACCGTGAAGAAGGGAGAGGCACACACACATACCACATCCCTGGCAGGAAGCTCATGTTCTGATCTGCACGTGATGATGGGATAGAAAGGTTAAATCAGAATGGGACAAGGTCTATCGGGAAGGGCTTCCTGGAGGAGCGGAATTTGATCTGGGTTTAGAATCACATTCTTAGAATTGTCAGGACCCCCTACTCTCTCTCAGGTGTTATTATATTTCATAGATGATAGGAGTGCAGCCTGTAGGTGGGAAAGGAATGAAGAATGGACCCCACTCAAGGGTGCTGTTCCCAGTCTATCAGCCGAAGACCCTGGGAAGTCACAGAGCTCTTGGCAGGGACTCCTAACTCATGGACATATCTGAATTTATGAATTTGTCCCAATTTATGGATACGAAAAGTAACACTATGCAGGGGTCTGCAGAAGTTTTTGTTGTTAAAAAGTGATCCTCAGACTCTGCTTGATTTTAGAATTACTGAGGCAGAATGAATAACCTGTGGGTGAGCCAGAGAGTCTGGGGGGAGTGAACACTGTGTAAATGAGTCATAAATGCCCAGGGAGTGATCATGAACTTTGGACTGAGGGCGGAATGTTTCCACCCTCCGAGATACAGAAGGGGGAGGACGTGATGTGTCAGCAGCAGGAGAAGATCAGAGCAGGCATGCACAGCTTTGGGAGTCAGCCAGTTTGCAGCTAGAAGAAGTGCTTTCCAGGGGATGACACAGAACCAGATGAGAGCCCGGATGTCCGAACTAACGAACTAACCAACTAACTAACGCATCCTCTGAAGCAGGCGTTAACAAGCACAGGAATCAGTTGCGGATCTTGCTAAAAGGCAGATTCCATCTCAGGTGGTTTGGGGTGGAGCCTGAGAGTCTGTTACTAACAAGTTCCCAGGTGATACCATGCTGCAGGTCTTTGTAGGCACTATATACGTTGTTGGTAGTAACGCTAACGCGGGTGTCAAGGGGAGTGTTTAGGCCTTTCCTGAAGGTGATAGCATGTCTGCTGACATCTGTGGCCCTTTTGGTTTTCCCCACAGCTCACATCTCTCTAGACCCCTGGACTTCCCACCCGAAGCTCCTCTTGTCTGAGGACCACCAGCAGGCTCGCTTCTCCTATAAATGGCAGAAGTCACCAGACAGCCCACAGCGTTTCGACCGGGCCACCTGTGTCCTGGCCCATGGTGGCTTCACTGGGGGGAGACACACGTGGGTGGTGAGTGTGGACTTGGCTCCCGGGGGCAGCTGCACCCTGGGTGTGGTCAGTAAGGACATCCGGCGGAAGGGGGAGCTTCGGCTGCGGCCAGAGGAGGGGGTGTGGGCGGTGAGACTGGCTTGGGGCTTCGTCTCAGCCCTGGGCTCCTTCCCCACCCGCCTGGCCCTGGAGGAGCAGCCCCAGCAGGTGCGGGTGTCTGTCGACTATGAGGTGGGCTGGGTGACCTTTGCCAATGCTGTCACTCAGGAGCCCATCTACACCTTCACTGCCTCCTTCACCCAGAAGATCTTTCCCTTCTTTGGGCTCTGGGGACGAGGGTCCAAGTTCTCCCTGAGCTCCCGAGAGGGTGCAGCTACCCTCCCCTAAGCACAGGGTCCAAAGAGAGGACCCAAGGACTTGACCCTGGCTGGGTCGCCTGTAAGATTCAGAACAGTAGTTACTGCTTTAGATGATGTGATAGAGTCAGGACTTTGGCAAGGGACAGGTGGAATGACCTTCAGTCTGCTGATCAAGCCCTTTCCTCAATGCCCAGTGGATGGGACTCAGACCACTGCCAGCCCTCCTCACCACCATCCCCACCAGGCACAGAAGTAGCTGTGCAGAGGAAGGGATACTGGATTTGGGGCCAGAAGACTTGGGTTCTAGATCCAGCCTTGTAATCAACTAATTATATGATCTTAAACTAGGCATCTCACCTCTCTTCATCTTGTTTTCTCCCCCCAAAATATTAGAGTTAATTTACTCATATCCTTAAGAGATATTTATTGTGTGCTAATTATGAGCCAAGCAGTATGGTAGCCACTGGTGATATGAAAAGAAAAAGAGAAAACATTTTGTCCTGTATCTAAAGGAGCTCAAGAGAAGAGACAGAGACATAAGGAGGAAATGACAGCACAGTGTGATGGGTGCTGTGATAGGGGTCTGACCTGGATACTAGGGAAGCCAAAAAAAAAAAAAAGACTCAGGAGCCAACGTGAAGGGTTAAAGATGGGATACTTTTGGCACGAATAAGGATAATAACTGCAATTGATTGAGACGTCATATATGCAAAAAATTCCATCAGTTCATCATGACAACTAAAAACTAAACTCATTGGTCATTTTTGGAGAATGCTAGGAAACTATACCACTTTCTGAACACTGGTAAATACTCAGTTTTGTTTTTTGTTTTTTGTGGTACGCGGGCCTCTCACTGCTGTGGCCTCTCCCGCTGCGGAGCACAGGCTACGGACACGCAGGCTCAGCGGCCATGGCTCACGGGCCCAGCCGCTCCGCGGCATGTGGGATCTTCCCGGACCGGGGTACGAACCCGTGTCCCCTCATCGGCAGGCGGACTCTCAACCACTGCGCCACCAGGGAAGCCCTATACTCAGTTTTTTATGCTATCATTCTTGTACAAATATATCTAAGAATACCAAATGGTTGAGGGACAGTTCTTTATTACAAACTCCAGCTAATAAATGAAGACAGAATGGAAGAATATCATTCTTTTGTAACACCCAATGAAATAATGGACCTATGCAATAACCATCAACAGCTGCTAGAAGCATATGTGAAAAGCCAATGGGGAATCTTACAATGATGAATCAGGCTGACAGCACCTGAACCCACTGATCAATCCTAGCATCATAAAAAGATAGACAATCCAACATTATGTGCCTTCCAATGTAATACAACAGGAGGTAATGACTTGATACTTGCCAAAAATGATGAATCTAAAACCCATCACAGTTCTGGATCTACCAGAATCATTTAAAAAACGCTACAGAGATGCAGTCAACAAATCCCAGTCTGGGAAAATTCACAGGGCAAAGGACCAGTTTTCTTCATCAGATAAATTTCCAGAAGAAAAAGGGTTGGGGGGGGTGATGAGAGAAAGGGAACCTAGACATTAAAAGAGACTTAAAGGACATATCAAAAGAACGCAGTGGTAGACTTGTTTGCATCCCAGTTTGAACAAATTAATTGTAATCTAATGTTTAAAACATGAGACAGAAATTTTAACATTGACTGTACATTTATATTAAACCTCTTGAAAAATGAGGTTTTGGTATACTGAAGTTTTTTTTTTTTTTTTTTTAGGCTCCTCTGGGTCTTAGTTGTGGCACGCGGGATCTTCCTTGCAGCATGCAGACTCTTTAGTTGTGGCATGCATATGGGATCTAGTTCCCCATCCAGGGAAGTCCCTGAAGTTTTATTAATAAAATATGTCTGAGATTTGCTTAAAAATAACACACTGGGAAAAGGGGAAGGATGAGTAGGAGGTAATTGATGAAATAAAATTGGTCATGGGTTGATCATTGTTGAAGGGGTTGATGGGTGCACAAGAGTTCATCATACTATTGTCTCTACTTCATGTATGTTTGAATTTTTCCATATGAAAAAAGTTGACACAAAAATTTAAAGACATCCTGTAAGTGTGGTCTCCCACAGTCAATACTTAGGAGTGAATCTGACTCAGAACCCAAACATCCTTTCAAAGGTGCGAAAAGATTTTGATTCTTACCAAAGATTGGCTTAACTTCTTCCTCATACTCGGAAACCAAAATTAATCTCAGGACCAGATGCATCCTCCTCTCTAACCCTCACCACCACCACGCGCAGCAAAAATCTTTCTATAGCGTTGTCACGTGAGGGATCGAAGTTTGACTCAGAGAAGGACCGCCCCTGTTTCCAGGATGATCCCGAAAAAGTAAAAGGGGCGAGAGGCTTAGGAAACCCGAGCCAACGGGGTGACAAGGTGGCCTACGGAGAGCAAGACCCAGGATTTGCGCCAGAGTTCAAGATTATTATCGGTTTCCTCCTCTTCGACTCCCTTCAACCGGGTGGAGGGCGGGGTAGGCGGATGGGGCGGGCTTCACGGGCATTTACAGCCGCCCGGTTCCAGTTGGGAGATGGCTGGATTACAGGAGGCTTGGCGAGCCGCCCGCCGACCGCTCGGAGGCCGCGCGCCAGTCTCCGCAGTGGGAGGGCGGACCCAGGTGTCGGGCCTGGGAGAGGCAACACCCCAGCGCGGATTCCAAGAGCGCGCACTCAGCCCCGGCCCGGCTCGCCGCTCCTGTTCCCCCGGTCGCCCGCGAGGCGCCGTCGATTATATAAACAGCCGTCATCTGCCTGTTAGGTGACGACTGGGGACACGGGGACCAGGACACACAACCCTCAGCCCCACCCCCGGACATTCATTCAGAATCATCCCTGACACAGCCCACATTCGCCATATCCGGTATTCAAAGCCCGAGTCGTTGACGTCACACACTTTATCTCGTAGTTTCCTTTAATTGTACGCAGATTTAGTTTCCTTGCTAGAACAGGGGAGCTTCCCGAACTGATGTATGTTGATTTCATACTTTCTTTCTCCCTCCCCTAACCCCTGACGCTTAGCGCAGATCCTCAGTGAGGTAGCTGATAACATTTACTAAATTGAAACCATCCTCTAATTCCTCTTTCCCACAAAGGACGTCTTGGCAATCCCACTCAGCTGTCGTGGACCAGCTTCACCTCACCTCCTCCAGGATGCCTTCCCCAGTCCGGTTCCCGGCTCCTTCTGTAGGAAGGTGCACACTCCCAAAGTGGTAGCACTGACCTCAGAAGACTGTGAACTTGAGGGCAGAAGCAGCCTCTTACTCATTCTGGCTTCACCCTCCCACCCTTCTTGCACAGTTCTTAGTGAATGAAGGGACACTCTGTGACACAGTTTAAACCTGGGGAGGTCTTCCCCCTTGATCCCTGACCTTGAACTGCGACCACTCCCTCTTTTGTCCCTTTCCGAGAGGAGCACTGTTGAATCCTTCAGAAGCTGACAAACCTGAAGAGGGTCCTGGCCACTCACACAGTGATATGGCTGGGAAGTCAAGTGGTCACTGAGGTCGAGGGCCTAGATTTCCATTCTCTAGTTCAAGGTGTTTTCTGCTCCTCCGCACGCTGATAACAGTACTAACAGCAACTTGTTTACAGAGTTTAACAGTTTACCAAATAGTTTCATACACATTACTCCATTTGTTCCTCACAACCTCTTGAATTAGGTTTCATTACCTCCCCATATTCCAGATACGGCACTGATGCTCAGACTCAGGTCTGTTAACCCAAAGCACATACAAAAGCCATCTTTTTTTTTTTTTTTTTTTTTTTTTTTTTTTTGCGGTACGCGGGCCTCTCACTGCCGTGGCCTCTCCCGTTGCGGAGCACAGGCTCCAGACGCGCAGGCTCCCCGGCCATGGCTCACGGGCCCAGCCGCTCCGCGGCACGTGGGATCTTCCCGGACCGGGGCACGAACCCGTGTCCCCTGCATCGGCAGGTGGACTCTCAACCACTGCGCCACCAGGGAAGCCCACAAAAGCC
>NC_041231.1:85998319-86081635 GCF_002837175.3 Physeter macrocephalus
CCGGCTCCCCGGCCATGTCTCACGGGCCCAGCCACTCCGCGGCACGTGGGATCTTCCCGGACCGGGGCACGAACCCGTGTCCCCTGCATCGGCAGGTGGACTCTCAACCACTGCGCCACCAGGGAAGCCCACAAAAGCCATCTTGAAAAGATAAAATACTATAAAATATATGATAGCATGGTATAACAAATAATAACCTTTCCATGGTATTGCCTTCTACCTTGACAGCCTCAACTCCTGTATTATTTTCTTTGGTCTGCTATAACAAATTGCCACAAACTAGGTGGATTAAAACAAGAAAAACTTTCCTCTCACCGTTCTGGAAGCTGAATGTCTGAAATCAAGGTGTCAACAGGGCCATGCTCTCTCAGAAGGGTCCAAGGAAGAACCTTCCTTGCCCCCTTCAAATTCCTGTGTCCTTCCCTGGCTTTCTACAAGCATCAATCCAGTCTCCCTGCCTCTAGACTTACCCTGCTCAATCCATCCTCCATGACAGAGGCCAACATAATTCCCCCCTCCCCAAATTTTATTACAAACATTTTCAAACAGAAGAGTTGGAATATTTTACAGGGACCACCCAAATACCCAGCACTTAGATTCTATCATTAGCATTTTACTATAATCACTTTGTCAAGTGCTTTTTCCATCTATCCGTCCCTTTATCCATCCATCAGTCCATTTTATAATTTTATGCATTTTCAAGTAAGTTGCAGACATTCAAATGATGTGTAAAAACATAATCTCATGATGTCAGGACTTGCAGAACTTTCAATGGACTTCCCATGATGCACCCTTTTGCTAAAGGTAAAGCCCAAACACAACTCCGTATCATGATTGTAAGTGCCTCCAGCCTAATTCCTCCTGCAATGTGCTTCCTACTTTTCACTCTAGTGGGATCAAAAAATTCCCCACTCCCCATCTAGTTTGTCACCTCCCTGACCTGCTCTTCTTGTCCCTTCTCATGAGATTGTCCTCAGCCTCCAGGACCTCAAGTATCTCCTTTCCCAGAAAGCCTTTCCTGATACCCCACCTGCCTTTTACCACATTAGTGTAGATGCACCTCTTCTTGAGCAGGCAACAGTCCCCAGGGCATCCCTCCCTCAATCACTGCACTTAGCTCTATAAATCATAACGATCTGTTTATGTGTCTTTCCCACCTCTGCCCCCACATGAGAGCTTCCTGAAAAATCATGGATCCTGCTTTATTTGCCTATTGTCCTTGGCACCTAGATCGGTGTGTGGCATATGTGGGTGGGTCCCCAATAAATATTTGTTGAGTGAATGCATGTTTTGTTTTGTCCCTTCTGACAGCACCTCCTGCCTTTGTACCATCTTCTCCCACACAGCCTGGGTCCAGATCCTCAAGGTAGATCTCAGAGGCTAAGAATGAAGAAAAGAAACACTGGATGTTATCAATGTCTTCCAGCCAAAGACCCCCAGAAACACACCTGTAGTTGAACATGTTGGGTTTATTACTCTCGGCATCAAAAGAGAATGCACACCATAGGGAAATGTGGGACAACTCAGTAAGAGAGTGTTAGAACGAAAACCTATAATAGGATTTGGGCTTTGGTTAGGTGATTTAGGGGAGGGTCTGAGGAAGTAGGGGTTTGCTCTAGATAGAATGCTGTCAGAAAGCAGGGTAGATTCTATGACTATCTCAGTCAATCCTCTCTACAGGGAGGGGAGATCAGAATGAGGGTAAAGACGTAACAGCATTTTTTTTTTTTTGGCCAAGGGAAGGGGTGTTTGGTATTTTGTGGGTGGCATAGTGACTGTTTTTTCATCTGTGCTCGGATAGAATTATGAGCTGGGCTTGCTTTGTCTCATATGATTTCAGAGTGAACTTGTCTGAGGTCATCGTTTTGTAAGATAGTTTATGCCTAATAGAAGAATAACGTGGTTTACCTGTGAGTGTCAAGCCAGCTTCTGAATGTCAGAGGCGGCTATTTTGTTCATTCTCCATGTTTAGGTGGGGAATTGGGCAAAGGATGAATTAGTGGCGCTGGGGCATGTGTGTTTATCTTTGCAGAATCCAGTTCAATGCAAGAAACTTCTCAAATAGAGCGAGGCTTGCGTTTCTCTCCAGTGTCCAACCCCCAACTCAGCCATATGATCCCAGGCCACAGGGCTGACACATTCAGCCCTCACGGCCATCAGCCCCATGGCCATGGAGGGGACTGGTAACGGCCAGCACTGGTGAAGCTGAGTAGTGATTAGAGAGGGGCCGGCTGCCTTGGATGGCCTTGGCTGCGACCTCTCCCAGACATCCTTCATTCACCCAGGACAGAGACTCTGCAGCTTGTCTCCTTGGCCTGGCTGTTTTTGTTTGTCATCGACAGCCTCACAGTTACTCACCTACCTATTCATTTGAGCCCTGAGGAAAACCTATCAGACATGAATTTTTTGTTGGTTTTGTGACAGTGGCCTCTGACCAGACAGGTTGAACTCCCTGGACCCCAAGGGCCTTGTTGTCTCTGCTCCCTGCCTTTTGATGATCTCACTCATGCCATCAGTTTCTGGGATCCAGTGACTCACTGCAGATGCCTGGCACCTGAGTTCTCTGGGGATACTCTCTAAGGACAGGCGGGCATGAGGCTGTGACCTTGCCTCCTTCAGTCCACTGCTTCTGTCTATTAGTGAGTCCTCTTCCCCCACAGAGCCCTTAACATCTACCAAACAACAGCTAGGATGCTACTGCCTCCGGCCTTCTGCCTTCTTGATGCCTTTCTGCCAAAGATGACACCTCTCCTGTTAAATGTCCCTGGCTTTCGCTTTCACTTCCTTTTGTCTTGCTCTGATGCTTGTTCCTTCTCTTCCTTCAGGCTCAAGTGTGGTTTTTCCCAGTTGTGCTTGCTTTCTGTAAGACTTTGAACAGATTAATTAAGTCTCTGGGATTCAGTTTTTGCATCTGTAAACTGTGGGTAATGATAATTACCTCTTACTGTTGTTGTGTGATTTAGTTTTTTTAACTACACACGTCATTAGTGTATACATTCACTTGTAAAGAATTTAAACCAGACAGGTAGAATGAAAGTCTCCTTTAGTCAATGTCCCCCTAGATCCTAGTGAGATGTGGTCCTTCAGGACATTTTTCTGTGCATTTACATACATATTTAGGTGAATGTGTGTGTATATATTTTTAAAACAGCTATAAAGTGAGGATGGTGGGGATGGTGAGGATATCTGTTTGTGGACCAAGTGAGGTTGATGGTTTTAAAAAAAGCTGTGTCTTTGTAAAAGCAAATCAATAGATCATGCCTAAAATGGAAAAAGCATGCAGTAATAATATAATCTTGTTTACAGATATGGAGACAAATACCAAAAGGCAAATCAGCTAAAAGAGTTGAAAGTGGTGGATATGGGTGGGGCTGTGAGTTTTTCTCATTAACTCATTGTTTGCCTTTTCATGTGCAGGTATAACTTCGATCACACTCCCCCATAATAATCTGTGTTCTGTGTTCCTTTTTTTTTTTTTTTCTCTCGATGTGGAGATCTGCTGCCCGCTCACTCCCTCAGACCAGTTCACACACTTCCTTCCTCCTCCTCCTCTCCATTCCCACGCTCCAGCCTTGTGCAGCCCTCGTGATCTCCCTCCCCGCTCTGGTCCATTCTCCACCTGCAGCTAGAACCCTCTCTGTAACATGCTTCATCAGGGTGTGTTTCTCCCCACTTAAAAATTCTCTGAAAACAAACTAGTGGTTACCAGTGGGGAGGAGGGAAGAGGGAAGGACAAGGTAGGGGTAGGGGATTCAGAGGTACAAACTGTTATGTATAAAATAAATAAGCTACAAGGATACATTGTACAGGGATTGTAGCCAATATTTTATAATAACTATAAATGGAGTATAACCTTTAAACATTGTGAATCACAGTGTTGTACACCCGTAATTTATATAATATTGTACATCAGCTCTATCTTAATTTTTTTTAAAAAGTAAAGAAAAAATGTCTCTGAGGCTTACCTAGGAGAGCAGGGTTAATATTAAGCCTTTTGCATGGCAAGCTCCATGTCCCTCTCAGCTCCAGCCCCAGGCACGAAAACATCAGTACCATACACAACATCAAGGTTAACTACCTGCCATTCTCCAGACACACCTTGTTCTCTTGGGCTTCCCTGGCTCTGTACTCCCTGTTCCCTCTGACCAAAACTTCCCTGTGTGTCTTTAATATGGATCATAACTCATAGTGCAAAATCTCTTGCACTTTTATATTTTAAATTTTTTAAATTAATTTTTATTGGAGTATAGTTGAGTTACAATGTTGTGTTAGTTTCAGGTGTACAGCAGAGTGAATCAGTTATACATATACATATATCCACTCTTTTTTAGATTCTTTTCCCATATAGGCCATTACAGAGTATTGAGTAGAGTTCTCTGTGCTAAGCAGTAGGCCTTTATTAGTTATCTATTTTCTATATAGTAGTGTGTATATGTCGTTCCCAATCACCCAATTTATTCCTCCACCCTTTTCCTCCCTAATAACCAGAAGTTTGTTTTCTACATCTGTAACTCTATTTCTGTTTTGTAAATAAGTTCATTTGTACCATTTTCTTTTAGGTTCCACATATAAGCGATGTCATATATTTGTCTTCCTCTGTATAACTTACTTCACACAGTATGACAATCTCTAGGTCCATCCATGTTGCTGCAAATGTCATTATTTCATTTTTTTTATGGCTGAGTAATATTTCATTGTATATTTGTACCACATCTTCTTTATCCATTCTTCCATCAATGAACATTTAGGTTGCTTCCATGTCCTGGCTATTGCAAATAATGCTGCAATAAATATTGGCGTGCATGTATCTTTTTGAATGATGCTTTTCTCCAGATATATGCCCAAGAGTGGGATTGCTGGATCATATGGTAGCTCTATTTTATCTTGCACTTTTATTTTATTTTATTATTTTATTTTTTTGGCCACACCACATGGCATGTGGGATCTTAGTCCCCAAACTAGGGATTGAACCCATGCGCCCTGCAGTGCAAGCATGGAGTCTTAACCACTAGACCGCCAGGGAAGTCGCCTATCTTGCACTTTTAAGCTATGGGTCTTAGAGATCTTCACAAGTCACTCCAAAGAGGTCTTCCACATCCTTTTTAATAGCTACATGAATTGCATTAGATAATGTATGTGAAAATGCTTTGCATGCTATCTGGCACATAGAAATTCTCAATGAATGTTTCTTTACTTCACTTAAGTTCCTATTACTCCAACATAATGGAGAAGCACTCTCACTTCCCCTTCACTGTATAGTTGTGAGATCCCTCATCAACCCTGACAAGAGCTATGCAATGGTTTTTTTTTTTTTTTTGTCATTCAGTACCTGGTTTATTTTACTTATCATAATGTCCTCCAGCTTCATTTATGTTGTCACAAATGGCAAGATTTTCTTCTTTTTTATGGATGAACAACATATATTCTTTATCCATTCATCTGTTGACAGACACTTAGGTTGTATCCATATCTTAGCTATTGTGAATAGTGTTGAATGTGATGAAGCTATCTCTTCAAGACATGGATTTCCTTTCCCCTGAATATATATCCAGAAAGGGGATTGCTAGATTGTATGATAGCTCTATTTTCAATTTTTTGAGGAACCTCCATAATATTTTCCATAATGGCTGTACCAGGTTACATTCCCACCAACAGGGTTCTCTTTTCTCCACATCCTTCCCATCACTTATCTCTTGCCCTTTTTTTTTTTTTTTTGCCTCACCCTGTGGCTTGCAGGATCTTAATTCCCCCACCAGGGATCGAACCTGGCTCCCCTGCAGTGGAAGCACAGAGTTCTAACCACTGGACTACCAGGGAATTCCCTTGTCTTTTTTTTTTTTCTTTTTTTTTTTTTGCGGTACGCGGGCCTCTCACTGGTGGGGCCTCTCCCGTTGCGGGGCACAGGCTCCGGACGCGCAGGCTCAGCGGCCATGGCTCACGGGCCCAGCCGCTCCGCGGCACGTGGGATCTTCCCGGACCAGGGCACGAACCCGTGTCCCCTGCATCGGCAGGCGGACTCTCAACCACTGCGCCACCAGGGAAGCCCATTTTTTTTTTCTTTTAAAATTTATTTTATTTATTTATTTTTGGCTGTGTTGGGTCTTCGTTGCTGCACGCAGGCCTTCTCTAGTTGCGGTGAGCAGGGGCTACTCTTTGTTGCTGTGTGCGGGCTTCTCATTGCGGTGGCTTCTCTTTGTTTATGCAGTGGTTTTAAATAGATCGTGAATTAAAAGTTACTGATCTCCATCCAGTTCCCCTCATATCCCTCCTTTGTTCTCTTTTAACCCACTCAACTCCTTGGAGCTCTCCCAGACACTGTGTTTGCTTGCCTATGCCTCAAAGGCCCTCTCCCACCCACCTTCCCTCTATCCACTGGGGAAATATTTCCCTTTTTCCGAGACCAGACTGTATCACTTCCCCTGTGAAAGCTGCTCTGCCCCAGAGAAGAGCCCTCAGTCATCTGGGCTGCCTTCCTGTCCTATTTGTACTGCTCACATTACTCCTCAATTAGCTCAGCCTTTTAAAATTATTTATTTATTTATTTTTGGCTGCGTTGGGTCTTCGTTGCAGCGCACAGGCTTCTCATTGCGGTGGCTTCTCTTGCTGTGGAGCACCGGCTCTAGGCCCTCTGGCTTCAGTAGTTGGGGCTTGCGGGCTCTAGAGCGCAGGCTCAGTAGTTGTGGCACACTGGCTTAGTTGCTCCGCAGCATGTGGGATCTTCCCGGACCAGGGCTCCAATCTGTGTCCCCTACATTGTCAGTCAGATTCTTAACCACTGTGCCACCAGGGAAGTCCCTAGCTCAGCCTTTTGAAGGCAGACTGTCTTAGCATCTTCAGGGCTTAGCACATTGCCTGGCACATAAAAAAGGCCCCATAAATATTTGTTGGATAAGAATCTTCAACTTTCTAAAAGTCTAATCTCTCTTTTCTATATAATATGCCACATACAGAAGCAGCAGCACTTATAGTATAAAGGATAAAGGAGACCGTTTAGAGCCTTACTAGCTGTGTGATTTGGGGCAAGTCACATGACCTCTCTGAGCCTCAGTTTCTTGACCTGTAAAAGGGGGGTAAAGATATCTACTTCATGAGGATGAAATAAATTAAAATATATAAAAAGTGCTCTAAAAAGTAACAAGTATTATTATTGTCCCTTCTCCAAACTCATTTCCATCTTAGTTCTGACAAATCTTTTCCCCAGGTCTAGTCACTTCTGTGAGACCATCTCTCTCCTCTCCATCTCTGTTCCCCATTCATTCCTGGTGCTATTGTTTCACTCTCCAGTCCCCTTCATCTAAGTTGATGGGCCCTGTTCTCCACTAATTCCTCCTGTGACTTCTCTGCAGCCTTTGCCTTTCCCCTCTTACGTGTAAATGAATCTTTACAAGCCTTGTCTTTTCATTCTCTTAACAGTGTCTTTCACAGAGCAGAAGATTTTAATTTAATAAATTCCAAGTGATTAGTTTTTCTTTCAAGGATTATCCTTTTATTGTTGTATCTAAAAACTCACCATAAAACTAAGCTTATCTATATTTTATCTTATGTTGTCTTACAGAAGTTTTATATTTTACATTTAGCTCTATGATTCATTTTTAGTTAATTTCGTGAAAGATGTAAGATATATGTCTTGACTTTTTTTTTTTTTTTTTTTGCATGAGTGTTCAATTACTCCAAAACCACTTCTTGAAAAGACTATCTGTTCTCCATTAAATTGCCTTTGGTCCTTTGTCAAAGAAAAAAAAAAATCTTTACAGCTTCCTCGGAGCCATCCCACGAACTTTGGTGGGGTCCTTTTCCTCCACCTCCTGGAAGCCCCTCCCTGTCCTTCCTGCCACACACACCACCCCTGGCGGGCGGGGGTGGGGGGGGGGGCGGCGCCGGGCGTGGCCGGTGGATGCCTCTACCAAGCATTGGTTTCAAGACACTCGCAAAGGTGCTCAGAGATGGGAGGTAAAACGGTGTGAGATGCCACGCTCTACACAGGGACGGGTTTGATGAGGGGAGCCGCGGAGTCCGCAGGTCCCGAAGCCAGCTTTCCTCCCCGAGACGCAGGGCAGGGCAGGACTGTGCAGGAGGGGAGTGTTGAAGGAAGGGGATGAACTCAGAGGGAGAGGCTCCTGAACTAATTGGCAGGCTGGATGCCAGCAGCATGCCAGTGATGTTTTGGCGACAGGTCACCTGGGAAGAGGAAGGGAGGGAGGGACAGTCCGTCATGTGGGTCAAGACCTGAGAGGCACGTGGGGCTCTCTCAACGGGTCTCCAGCTCATTAGGCTTTTCTAGGTCACTCCCTGCGCTGCTGTCTCCCTCAAGGGCGCACCTGCCCTGCCTCACGCTTGCTTTCATGTCTCTACTTGGTCTCCGTGACTCATACATAGTCCACGTGTCTGACTCTCATTGTGTCTCTCTTTGTGTCTCTGTCCCTGGGAGTCAGGAATCAGGGTTCTAACACTGGGTTGGGAGAGGAAGCCCTTGAATCCCAGTCTTGACTGTGTACCTCGGCAGCCTTGACCTTGGGCAAGTAAGCCTGGGCCCTGCTTTCGTCCCTGTAATTCCCCTGGAGTGGTTAGTAAAATTTTAAAAGTAAAAATAAGAAGAAGCTTTAAAGATTATAAATTTCTATATAAACATGAACTATTCTTTTTGGTTCTGTCCCTGCTCATAATGTCCTACGCTTACCTAGGGCTTGATGGAAGAAAGGTTCACATGTTGAGGTAGGGGGAAGTCACTCTGGCTTATGCATGATTTGCTTGATCTTATGTTAACTAGAACAGCCTGTCTTACAGCCTGTCAAGCATGCATCTGCTTTAACCATTAAGGAAAAGAATGCATTTAAAAACCAAAAATGGAGTAACTGTGGTTCAGGCATTCAAAATGGAACAAGGTGGCCATTATGACTGTGGTTTCAGACAGGTTCCTGCATTACTGAGAACTTGAATTTTCTCAACTGTATCAAACCCAAGGACACCACCAGCCATTTTCAAAATAATATCTGCTAGTAGCTGCCAGCTGCAACCTTATGGTCTCAAGTTCTCCCCTTGTAACTATGCAACCATTTTGGACCCCAACCAATCCTTCTTGCCAGCTCCAATCCTAATTCTTGACAAACAACTTATGTAACCTTGTGGTTTTTGCCTTTATAAGCCGCCCCCATTTGTAGTCCGTGCTTTGAAGTCTGTGTTTCCCAGGCCATAGTCCTCAATTTGGCTTGAATAAAACTCTTCTATTCTCTTTATAGATTGGTTATTGATTATTTCCGTGGACACTGCACAGTTCACAAAGCAGTGGGACATCTGACAGTCAGCTCAGCTTCACATGCCCACCGTTGAACTCCCGACCGTCAGCCCCTCACCTCTCTAACTACCTACCACTCTCCCCACTGCTCCATCTCCTCCAGCCACATGGCCTTCATGCTAAGTCTCACACATCAGTAGCTTTTGCCCCTGACTTTCCCTCAATCTGGACCACTCTTCCTCCAGATAAGCAATTGGCTAATTCTTTCACGTGCTTCAAATCCTTGCTCAAGTATTACCTATTGAAATTATAACCCTGCTCACCCTATACTGCACCTCTATCTTACTTCCAAGCTTTATGTTGTTTTATGATACCTACCATACATTTCACTTATTTATTTGTTAATTACCCGTTTTCCCCATTAGAATGTAATTCCCATGGGGGCAGATTCCTGTCTGCTTTGCTCTCTGCTGAGTTCCCACCTCCCAACAGCATCTGGCACATAGTAGGTACTTAGTAAACATTTGTTGAATAAATGAATATAAATTATTTCCTTTGATCCTTAAAACAATTATTTGATGTAAGCATAATTGTTTCTACTTTATATTCACAAAAATAACAAGAGTAGAATCAAATCTTGAAAACCCCACTGTTTCCAAGTGGGGTGTGTGTTCCTTCATTCTCTGCAGGTTCTTACCTAGTTTAGTCAGAGTGAGCAAAGGTCTCAGTTTTCTCAGTTCAAAATGAGGGATTTAGACTAGTCGATTTCCCATCTGCTAGAGAATGATGCCTCCTTAGCTGCTTCAGTCCAAGTTCTTCTCTCTCCTCCTAGCCTCACCCCTTCCTGGGTCCAGGGAAGAGAGGCTAAATGGTTTACCAGGTCCACTGGGAAACTGTGGACCACAGATTCATGAGAAACCTTTTCATTTCTAGCTTCCTACACTCCACCTATCTCACTGGTTGACTCTCTGATTCTGTCCAGGAAATAGGATGACTACAAAGAAAAAAAGAAAGAGAGAGAGAATAAGAAAGAGAAAATGATGCAGGAGAAGGCAGAGAAGGAGGGAGAAGGAGTTGGCAGGTAAGTGGATGTTTGGAAACATTCTGCAGAGAGAGGCAGTGGTTGTGCACTGTTGTCCAACTGAAACAAGATATCTTATCACTTTGTCATTACTTCCTCCCTTGTGATCCCATCTCAACACCCAAATCCCCTTAAGAGCTTTCCCCATTTCCTTAACAGCTCTTGCATCAACCCAGTTGCTCATTCCAGGAACTAGGAATTCACCCCTGATTTTCCTCTCCCTTACCCTCCAATGACCACTCCAACACTTTCATCAGTTCTGTCTACAAAATATATTTCAAATTGGCCTGCTTGTTTCCAGATCCACTGGCTCCTATCTAACTTAAGCCATCATCATCATCTCTTGCCTAAGTTACTGGAATCAATTTCTCTCTTCAGGATGACCATCTTGCACAACTCTGGGGGATGCCACTAGCATGTAGTGGCTCTGGGTCTCTCCCATTCCACACTTGTCTTAATCCACTACTCAAAACTTAAGAGCTGGGACTTCCCTGGTGGCGCAGTGGTTCAGAATCTGCCTGCCAATGCAGGGCACATGGGTTCGAGCCCTGGTCCGGGAAGATCCCACATGCCGTGGAGCAGCTAATCCTGTGCACCACAACTACTGAGCCTGCGCTCTAGAGCCCACGAGCCACAACTACTGAAACCCGCGCGCACCTAGAGCTGGTGCTCCGCAACAAGAGAAGCCACCGCGATGAGAACACCCCGCGCACCGCAGAGAAGAGTAGCCCCCGCTGGCCGCAACTAGAGAAAGCCCGCTCACAGCAAAGAAGACCCAACACAGCCAAAAATAAATAAATAAATAACAAAAAAACTTAAGACCCTGCATATATGGTCTCTGCCTAAGTTTTTATCCACCTTATACCATCTTTACCCCCCACCTCCCCATGCACCAGCTTTGGGTTTTTGTTTGTTTTTTGTTTGTTTGTTTGGCCACGCTGCACAGCTTGTGGGATCTGAGCTCTCCAACCAGGGATTGAACCCATGCTCTTGACGGCGAAAGCGCTGAGACCTAACCACTAGACCGCCAGGGAATTCCCCCAGCTTTGTTTAAATCAGCCCAAATTGTTCTTGCCTTAGAGTCTTTGCAAAGCTGTTCCCTCTGCCTGGAACGTCCTTCCCTCCTCTCTGTGCCTGATGAACTCTTATTCATCTCTCAGGTCTCCTCTTAAATGTCACCTCCTCAGAGAGGCCTTCCTCAGCCCCTCATCTAAATTAGAGCCCCCTGCTATCAGTCTCTGTGCTGGATCTTTATAAAGTTGCCAGATTTAGCAGGTACAAATACAAGACACCTACTTGAAATCTGAATTTCAGATAAATAATGAATCTTTTTTTTTAGTATAAGTATGCCCCCAAACATATTTGGAAGTTATTTATATATTTTTTAAATTCATTATTTACCTGAAATTCAAATTTGCTTGTATTTTACCTGGCAACTCTAGATATGTGGATTGACTTTATTCCCATTCTATTTGGTTGGACAGTGAAAAACTATTTCTCAGAAATTTTTGCAGCTAGGGTTCTGGACAGGAATTAAGTTCGGCCAATTAAATGTGTGGGTTTTTTTTTCTAATTTTAATTATTTATTTTTTGGCTGCGTTGGGTTTTCATTGTTGTGCGCGGGCTTTCTCTAGTTGCGGCCAGCGGGGGCTACTCTTCGTTGTGGTGCGCGGGCTTCTCATCGCGGTGGCTTCTGTTGTTGCAGAGCACGGGCTCTAGGCGTACGGGCTTCAGTAGTTGCAGCACGTGGGCTCAGTAGTTGTGGCTCACGGGCTCTAGAGAGCAGGCTCAGTAGTTGTGGTGCACGGGCTTAGTTGCTCCGCGGCATGTGGAATCTTCCCAGACCAGGGCTCAAACCCGTGTCCCCTGCATTGGCAGGCAGATTCTCAACCACTACGCCACCAGGGAAGCCCAGTTAATACCTTTTTAATTGAAATAAGTGTCTAAGAAACAGGAAGCAATTTGCTCTTGCGCTCTTGAAGGATGAGGTCCACAAAGGCTTCCCCACTTACCAGTTACCTTGGACAAGTTAGGACACCCCCTCTAGGCCTCAATTTTCTTATCTGCAATATAAGGGTTAAAGCCCCTTTCAACTCTAATATTCTGCAAATCTCTGATTCTTTGAACTCTGTAATAGAGGCAGGAATCAGAGTCAAATTAGCTACACTTGGTGCACTGTACAGGTTAATACACTGTTTGTTTGGAAGACTCATTCTCCCTGATGGGGAGATGGGCTGGAAATGAGATGCTCATCTTGAATACGTGAAAGAGGATGAGAGTTAGAAAAGGAAATGGAAAGAACAGATGACTAGGACAAAGTGAATGTCTTAAATACATAAATTGGACCATGTAAATTCCCCACTTAAAGCCCTTCAGTGGCATTGCACTTTGTAGAACAAAACTCAACTTCTTATCCTGGTCCCTAAGGTCCTGCACAGCCTGGCTTTTAGTACCTCTCCAATCTCATTTTAAACCATTCTCATCACACCTCATAGCATGTGATCTTCATCAAGATCTTTCCTACTTCAGGGCCTTTGCACCTGCTGTTCCCATTGCTTGGAAAGCTCTCCCCCAACTCTTTTTACTGCTGGCTCCCTCTTATCATTCAGGGCTCAGCTCAAATGTCACCTCCTCAGAGAAGCTTTTTCTAACACCCTATTAAAAGCAGTGTGCACCTCTTCCAGTTAATTCCTTGTATATTACCCACTTTATATT
This sequence comes from Physeter macrocephalus, assembly GCF_002837175.3. Classification (NCBI taxonomy): domain Eukaryota; kingdom Metazoa; phylum Chordata; class Mammalia; order Artiodactyla; family Physeteridae; genus Physeter; species Physeter macrocephalus. The sequence goes on from NC_041231.1 coordinate 86,011,348, forward strand.
CTCCAAAGCACTTATCACATCTATAATTATCTTGTTAATTTATTTGTTTACTTGCTTATTAGTTAGTCTTTCTCAATAGGATCTAAATTGCCAGAGGGGGACTTCCCTGGTGGCGCAGTGGTTAAGAATCCACCTGCCAATGCAGGGCACATGGGTTCGATCCCTGGTCCAGGAAGATGCCACATGCCACAGAGCAGCTGAGCCCATGCACTACAACTACTGAGCCTGCACTCTAGAGCCCAGGAGCCATAACTACTGAGCCCAGGTGCCATAACTACTGAGCCCAGGTGCCGCAACTACTGAAGGCCGCGCACCTAGAGCCCGTGCTCCGCAACAAGAGAAGCCACTGCAATGAGAAGCCCGCACATAGCAACGAAGAGTTGCCCCCGCTCGCCGCAACTAGCGAAAGTCCGCACGCAGCAGTGAAGACCCAACGAAGCCTAAATAAATAAATAAAATTGCCAGAGGAAAGGGACCATGGCTGGCTTGTTCACCACTGTATCCTAACTCCTAGAACAGTGTTTGACATACAGTAGGTGCTTAGTAAATAGCTCTTGAATGATTAAATGAATGGATGAATAAATGCACGGCTCTTAAAGGAACACTGCTAAAGGATGGGGGAATAAGAAGGCTTAGGGAACACTGAGAAGAGAAGAATGATTAGCAAATGTTTAAGGGGGAATTTAAAGGATAGAAAAAGTAATGTCAGTGACATTGATGGGGGGTTTTCAGAAGGAAGGAGAATAAATGAGTATCCAGAATGAATTTGAGGAGGGGCAACATCTTGGAGAAACTGTTAGCCTTAAGCAGGGATTTAAAGGGAGAGGGACAAAGGAGGCTTACAGGGGGGGAAAATAAAGTCTCAGAAGAGACGAAGTAATTTTTGAGGGAAAGAGCAGAGAATTTGGAGGCAGTAGATCTGCATTTCAGTCCTGGCTCTGCCTCTAACCAGCTGTTTGAGGCCAGGCAAATCCCTTACCGTGCTGGAATCCGAGTCCTCACTGTAAAATGGCTGGACTGTCAACCCCACAGCTGTTAAAAGGTTAAACAAGAGACCAGGCAATAAAGATGACAGTCCTATATAACCTTGGTCACATTTTTGAGCATCACGATTGTTTGGTTAATCTGGTCAAATCCTCGTCGTCTATCTCTATCTTAAGTTCACCCTTCCTGAAGCTGCCCTGAGCATCAGGGGGTGTTTTACGCAGAGTTCCTGGAGCCCTTGAATAGGAAAGCTGCCGTGCTCTATTAGGACTTTCAGTTCTGTTAAATCACGTTGTAAACAGCAGTCTTTTAAAAAAAGAGTCTTTCTGGAAGCAATCGAATTCGAAGAAAATCTTTGGGCAGGGGAAGAGTAAGTGGGAATTGAGAAAGAGTAATGGTCTCCTTCATTTGTGCTTCTTACCCCTGGGCCTCTTTTCCCACTTCCAGTTTTTTCCCCAAAGATGCTTCACATTCTTTTTTCAGGCTTTTTCATTTGTCTCCCGCTCAACCCAACCCATCCTTCATTTATAAGCCACCTCCTCCAAGAAGTCTTCCTGAAATGGTTGTCACTCATTCTCTGATCTGTAAACATAATCCTCCACTCGCTCTTCTCCCCTCAGCACACCTTTACAATTTGCTAATGACATATCTTGGTTGATGATAGATACACCTTGTTTGCCTCATCTCACTCCCTGATTCCATAATGGCAGATTTTGGATGATGATGGATATACTTTACCTGCCTTATCATACTTCCTAAGGGCAGGGACCTTGGCTGGCTTGTCATCAGTCTCCCAAACACCTTTTCATATCTACCTCTCCCTCTCCAAGGATCCCAAAGACTTGTAGTCTCTTTATTATTACTTTTTAAAATATTTATTTATTTGGCTGCACTGGGTATTAGTTGCGGCACGTGGGATCTAGTTTCCTGGCCAGGGATAGAACCCAGGCCCCCTGCATTGGGAGCACAGAGGCTTACCCACTGGACCACCAGGGAAGTCCCAAGACTTGTAGGCTGTTTAAAAAGATGGGGATGTTACTGATATGGGGGAGAGATAAACTGAAGAATTAAAAAAAAGAGAGAAATAAAGGAAGAGATGGAAAAGAAATGAGGGGATTAGGTAAGGCCTTCCCACCTCTAGCATCCCCAGTGCCATACATGCATATCTAGCTGCAACATTCCACAACACCACAAGCAGACATCCTAGAGAGAGCTGGAAAGAGGTGCGAACAGTTATGTGGGAGACGCTTATATTAAGAAGATGTGGTGCTAACAGAGAGACAGGATCCAGTCATGGTCAACTAGAGCAAGCCAAGCCAAGCCAAGCCAAGCCAACACACACTAAAAATCACCTCCACCCACCCAGCTCTCCGGAGATAGAATAAACCCAAGGGGGAATTAGAGGATCAAGTGCAGAGTTGTTGGAGATTCTGGTGAGGGAGGGAGACAGTCTTGAGAAGTGAGACATTTCCTGGCAATGTCTGTTTCCAAATGCCTTTTCCCTGCACTACATGTCCTAAAATCATTAAGTGTGAACTCACAGCAACTACTGCTTAAAAGCTGAGCTAAAGCATTTTTAGCAGGAATCCTCATCATCTGGTTATAGAACGCAAGTTTCATCTAGATCATGAGCTTCTTGAGCCAGACTGAACACCATGTCTCACTTCACATGAGCATCCCCCAGCACTGGGCCTGGCGTCTGCCAGTGAAGAATGACTGTTGATTGAGAAGGATAAGAATATCTGTGTCTGTATGGACACCAAGGGGGGAAAGAGGTGGGTGGGGGGAGGAATTGGGAGATTGGGATTGACATATATACACTAATATGTATAAAATAGATTACTAATAAGAACCTGCTGTATAAAAAATAAAATAAAACTCAAAAATTAAAAAAAAAAGAATATCTGTATCTGGCATTTAGAAGATCTAAGCAGAGTCAGTCAAAAGACCCTTTCGCGTTGCCCTATTGGTGATGGGCAGTTCAATGACTGGCTATATATTTATTGAGACCGTCTGTGTGCCAGGCACTGTTCCAGGTTCAGGGAAAACAGCAGTGAACAGGCTAGGTTCCTGTTCCTATAAAGCTACCTTCTATCGTATAGAAACAGATCAAAGCAGATAAATAGATCATTTCAGATAGTGATAAATACCATGAATCAATATATCTGGGTAAAGAGACAGTGAGCACTTTGGAGGAAAACTACTTGAGATTCAGTGGTGAAAGAAGTCCTCTCTGAATATGTTACCTTTGAGTTGAGACCTGAATGAGAAGGTGGAGACAGCCGTGGATATTGCTAGAGGAAGAAGGGCCCAAACAGAAGGAACATGAGTGCAAAGGCCTGGCAGTAATGTCAGTCTTGTTATGCTCAAGGAACAGAAAATATAAGGCACTGCAGGTAAAGCATAAGGAGCAAAATGGGGAGCGGAAGGTCCACCTGTAACCTCAACATGTAAGACAGTGGGTTCCCCCTTGGTTAAACATTGGAATCACCTGGTGAGTTTTTAAAACTCCTGATTCCTGGGACCCATCCCCAGAGATTCTGTTTAATTGATCTGAGGTGTCTTCTGGGCATCAGGAGTTTAAAAGTTCCCCCAATGACTTTAATGTGCAACTAAGGATGTGAACCATCGACTAGGACTTGAACGTCATAGAAAGGCTCTTGGATTGGTGATGATACAAGGTTCCTGATGAGACTCAGAGGCATTTCTCTGATATTCCAGGCCCAGATCCAGAAAGAACCCAATGTCCAAGAGGCCTTGGGGTGGGGATAGAGCCAAGAAAATGAAGCAGTCCAAAAAAAATAAAAGAGAGACAGAGAGACAGAGACAGAGAGACAGAAGAGGACAGACAAGAAGGCCCAGAGAGGCAAAGAAATCCGATAAACGTGACAAACTGGAAGGGGCAAAAACAAGTGCATACAGTCCCAAAGGGCCAGAGACTGAGGGAGAAAGGGAAAGCATGTGTATTAGTTTCCTATTTGCTGCTGTAGCAAATTATCACAAATTTTTGTTTGAAATCTGAGAAACAACACACATTTATTATCTTATAGTTCTGTAGTTCAGAAGTCTAAAATCGGATTTACAGGGCTAAAATCAAGCCCTTTGGGCGGGGCTGGATTCCACCTGTAATCCATCTCCTAGCCTTCTCCATCTTCAAGTGGCCACCCACTTCCTTTGCTCATGACCCCCCATCCTCAGTCTTCAAAGCCAGCAATGTCAGGCTGAGAGATAAGCTTCTATCTCTCTGGTTGTCTTCTTCCGCTTCTGTCCTCCACTTTTTTCTTTTTTTTCTTTGGCATGAGGGATCTTAGTTCCCCGACCAGGGATCCAACCAGCACCCCCCTGCAGCGGAAGCATGGAGTCTTAACTGCTGGACCGCCAGGGAAGTCCCTGTCCTCCACTTTTAAGGACGCTTGGATAATCTAGAATAATCTCCCTACTTTAAACTTAACTGATTAGCAACCTTAATTCCATCTGCAATCTTAATTCCCCTTTCTCATGTAAGGTAACATGTTCACAGGTTCCAGAAATTAGGATATAGACATCTCTGGGGGACCATTATTCTACCTATCATTACATGGACGTCCATTTTACAAAATAGACTTTGGTCATATCTGAAGTCTTTTTCTTGGATAGCTGTGTGTTTTATGAGCATGGAGCTGGGAGGTTTGTTCCAAGATGAGTGTGTTTATTTGTGTACTGTGTTTATCAGGGTGTCATGTTTGAGTGTCTCCCTGATAAGTAGGGGAGAGAAGGATGCCTGGAGGAGTTGCCTAATAACATGCTGCTTCATAAAGACTTACTGTTGTTGTATTGCTGTTCTTATTGACAATAAAACTAATGACAGAGTGTCTCTTTGCATGTGTTCTTTGAGTACGTCTATCTGTCCCTAAATAATCCTGGATGTCCGTCCCAGTGATATTCAGTGTGTATGAGACTATTTGGGCATATCTGTGATTTTGCATTATATGAAAGTATCTGCCTATTTGTGCATTTTTTGGCATTTAGACATTGCTGGATGCACACACGTTTGTACAACAGTGTGTGTGATCACAGTTGTAGACATCTGAATGTTTACTTATTCACAGCCCCACACGGGTACCAGACAGAAAGGCCCAGCATGAGAGAGGTGGAGGAACTAGGAAGAAGAGGGAGCAAGGAGGAAGGAAGGAAAGGAGGGAAGAGGAGAGGGAAGGAGGGAAGAGACAGAGAGATGGAGGTGAGGGAAGAGGGCATGAGGAAAACTCTGGAAAAAAAAAAATCAGAAAGTAGAAGGGAGTTCTAGGGATCTGAAATTAAAAAGCATCAGGGTGGAGTCACAGCAAGGCCATGAATCAGAAGATCTGGGTATGGCTCTGCATCAGGTCATTCCCTTACTGTGTGACCTTGACAGTGCCAGGTCTCTGGGCCTCAGTTGACCAAAAGAGTGAAAATAGACAACCTTTGGGTACATGCCACAGAAGGAGAGAAAGAGAAAAGTGGAAATAAAAACATACACAGGGAAGAGAGAGAGACAACTAGAAAGAGAGACATAGGAAGAAACAAGAGAGGCCATGGGAGCCAGCCAGAGGTACAGCTGAGAGAGCCCTACGCTGACTCCTACCGCTTACCCCACAGCTTCAGTGTCCTTAAGCCCTTAATAGGTAAGGCAGAAAGATGGAGAGGAGAGGGGCCTTTGGAATGACAGCCACACACCAACACTCAAAAGCCTGCCAAAGCCGCACAAACCAGGATCCCTGCTTCCGGGCCCCGGGCCCCCAGATGTAGCTGTGCCAGCCACCTGGAATGACATACCCTGGCGACGTGGACACACATGCCAAAAGCGAGCTGGGGCGCCCTGCCCACCTGTACACCGCAGGCCAAGGGGGAAGCGAGATTCGGGCAATTCGGGGCGGTGACGGGGGCTACCCACCCCACACCTTGCTACCTTGCCCCCAGAGCGCCCCCTAGCGACCACCTCCTCGGCTCGAGACCTAGATGTCCCTTCCACTCTCCTCCTCCAAACCTCACGAGGGAGCGGGAGAACCAGATGGGGTGTTACGCAAGCCCTGATGTTTACCTCCTGCAGGGGCCTCCTCCCTCCCTATAAAGCCTGACGTGGTGGGGAGATTGGCGGAGACAGACTGGTTGAAGAGAGAGGCGATCCCAGGAGAGCGCCAGAAAGCGTCAGAAAGTTAATGAGGGAGGCGGAGAGAGGGGCAGCGACGCAACCAGCAGCAGAGGCGCTCAGCCATCTGCGTAGCCCGAAGGTGGTCGCGATGGTCGCGGAAGGGACGGCGCCCGGACGCTGGCTCCCCATGGAGGCATCCGAGCTGCTGGGCCGGGGGCTGGTGCAGCGCCTGGAGCAGCTAGCGACGTGCCTGCTGTGCGGGGGCCCCTTCGAGGACCCGGTGCTACTGGCGTGTGAGCACAGCTTCTGCCGCGCGTGCCTGGACCGCCGCTGGGGGACCCCGCCGGCCCCCCGCCCCGAGGCGCCCCCCACCGCCTGCCCGTGCTGCGGCCGGCCGTGCCCCCGCCGCAACCTGAGGTCTAACGTGCGGCTGGCGGTGGAAGTGCGGATCAGCCGCGGGCTGCGGGAGAAGCTGGCCGAGCCCGGGGCCCGAGCGGGGAAACACCGAGGGGGCCGCATCCCCACCATGGGCTGCCTGGACCCGCACGGAGAGGTGAGGCAGGGGTGCGCTTCGCGAGTCCGCAGCTGTCGGCCGAAGGGGCCATCCGCGGGCTCCCTGGGGAAGCGGGGAAGGGCACCTCCCGAGCTGGGGCCCTTCTCGAAGTTTAGGCAAAAGATGGAGCTGGGGAGAGAAAAGCAGAGGACGAGGGGGCGGCAACTGTCAAGTGAGAGTTGCCGGGAAGGAGTTGACGCTTTGCCCAGAGCGAAGCTGGAAGGATGCCTGAGTCTTGTGAGAGGGGCTGGAGGGAAGGGGTTGGGGCACTAGACAGAACACGAGGAGACCCCTAAGGCCCGGCGAAGAGCGCGGGAACTGCGAGGCTGGGGAAAGACGCCGCTAGGCGCCCCGGAGGCGGAGGCCAGGAGGAGGGGAGGGTGCTGGGTGCCTGGGAGGTTGGTGAGGGAGATCAGAACTAGCCCAGCGGAGGAGAAGCAGGAGGGAGGATGGACAAAAGCTGGAGTGGAGGGGCGGGGAAGGAGGCGGCTGTCAAAAGCTGGGAAGAAGGGAGGGAGGCAGATCCAAACTCCCCTGTAGTGTCGTGGGGTAGGTCCCCGGGCTCCGGCCTGGGCCTTGCTGTGTTGTTATCGTTGTCCTCCGCTCCTCCCAGGACCCCAGGCAGAGGCGGCCACGGGTGGAGGCAAGGTCCGGGAAAACAGACGTTGGGACCTCTGGCTCCTCTCCACATCCCACCCTGATCACCCACCCACCTAGCCTCCCGCGCCCCTCCTGGGCCCTGACTCTTTGGCCGTCAACCAACCCCATTCCCTTGCCGACCCCCAGGCGCCCCGCATTCCCGACTGGCTTCTCGCCAGCAGCCAAGCCGGTCTCGAGTCTTGCTTCCACCCTTTGAAGTCTACATATACCTAATTAGTTTAGGTGTAATTGGCATAATTAGGAAAATTGCCTTTCCTCTCTCCCCTTCACCACCCTACTGGTCTGCCCCAGTCTTTCCCACTAGACTGCGAAGGCGGAAGAGGGAATCCTAGTATTTGGATGGGGAGCATCCAGCGTCCTCTCCTGGCTCTCATGGTACCCTGCAGATCTGCTGGGCCTTCTGGGACACATCCGAGTCCAGCCGCTTCCTTGGTCAGGGTAGAGAGACACAGAACAAAGGGCCCTATAAACGACACCGGGCTTTTATGGCAAGAGGGGAAGCAGCTTTATTATAAGGCTTTTATAAATGAACTCTTAGCCTAAGGACTCTAAGTATGTGTTTGGTCTGTGTGATGGAGGAGGCAGGGGATGCTTATCTGGGATAAACCCTCAGGAAGGTGGATAAGGATGAGGGCCACTGAGAAAGAGAAGGGGGGCGGGCTGGGAGGAAACAGGGAACGGTGAGGACTCTGGGGGCAAGAAAAAGGCCTGGATGAGGCTGGGGAAGGGGAACTGAGAGGCTTTGCGGCATGGCAAAGGGAGGAGGACGGTGGGGGTGGAGTTAGGAGGAGGAGAAAGTGGTGACTGAGAGGAAGGAAAGGTCACGAAAGGGGAAGGGGGAGAATGAGAGGAAAAGGGAGCACAGGGGATAAAGAGGTGAGATCAGTCTGAGCTGCGCGGAGGGACCTCACCAAATCAGACCCAGCTACCCGAGGAGGCGGGGGAAGAGCTCCCACAGTAGGAAGACCAGAGCTCACATGCATGTTGTTTTCTGCCCTCCCCAGGATACGAAGAAGACATGGAAAAGGTGAGTTCCATTTTTACTGTTTCTTCTTTTCCACTATCAGCTGCCACATCCATCACCTTCTTACAGGAGCCACATCTTTGTCCCCACTCACAGAGAGGTTTTCTGGGTGTGGCCTCACCCTTTTCTGCTCCAGAGATGTGAGTGGGGACATCAGAGGGCAGAGGGTGTCTACCGATTTCCTGACCCTTCTCCCTCATCTATCCAGGTTTGATGCCCCAACTCCCAAGTCCTCTAACTCAGAGGACGATCTCCCTGAAGATTACCCAGTGGTCAAAAAGATGCTTCATAGACTGACGGGTAAGGAGGGCAGAAGGGAGGGAACTAAATGAGACGCTGTTTTCAGTTTGTTCCCTTTTCTCTCTCAAATATGATCAAGTCCTTTTTGATGTCTGTATTAGTTTCCTAGGGCTGCCATAGGAGAGCATTGCACACCGAGTGGCTTAAACAATAGAAATTTATTGTCTCATGGTTCCAGAGGCAGAAGTTAAATGATTCTAGAGGTAGAAGTCAAGGCGTCAACAGTGTTGGTTCCTTCTGGGGGCTGAGAGGGAGACTCTGTTCCAGGACTCTCTCCTAGCTTCTGATAGCCTCAGGCGTTCCTTGGCCTGTGGATGGCATTCTCCCTGTCTTCACAGCATCTTCTCTCTATACACACTTGTCTTTGGGTCCAAATTTCCCCTTTTTATAAGGACACTGGATATATTGGATTGGGGTCCACCCTAATGACCTCATTTTAACTTGATTACCTCTGTAAAGATTCTATTTCCAAATACAGTCAAATTCTGAGGTATTGGGGGGACTTCACAACTTTCTGGGGGGGGGGACACAATTCAACCTATAACAAGGTCTATCCTTCATTCCTCATATTCCAGCTATTCTCTCCTCTTACCTGTTCATACACTCACACAGCAGACCCCTGGGGGTCAGCTGCTTCTGGGGAATCCCTGCTGCCACCACTTCTCATCACTCCCTTCCAGAAGTGTCCCAGGATTCCCGCGTCTCCTTGCCCCTGAGGCTCTGGGCCTTCTCTGCAGCTTCTGGGGAGTTCCTTCCATCACTTCCAAGGCTGCCCTCTGCCCTTCTTTAAACTGCCTAGAGAAGGTGCTCCGCCCTCTTGGTCACCCACCATCCCACCAACCCAGATTGCTTCTAGCACCCCTAATCCAGAAATCTTTCCTCAAAGCACCCCATACACACAAGGCCAATGATTAGTTCTTTCTGGTCCCTTTGGCTATCACCACCTTCTCTCTCCTCTGCCCTGCGCTCCCTATAGAAACAGGCCCGTCTACTCCCACCTGTTCCTGTGGGTGGTGGGCTGGTTTCTCAGGATACTTTGGATTTCTCCCTCTGGCCCTCCCCTCTGTCACATGCGGTGCTGGTATCTGGTATCAGTCTTCCTCTTTAGCTCCATCTTCTCCATCCTGTTGACTCAGCTCCCACCCCACCCCACCCCCCGCCCCAGATGCTGCAGATTGAGGTATCAGTCCTCACCCTCCCTAGAAGTCAGACGAGCCTCACTCTGCAGCCAAGCCCGCAAACCCGGGCAACCCCTCCTTCAGTCTCTGCACTGTGCCCCCTGCCGTGGGCCAGCAGGGTCCTTCTCCAAGTCCAATTCTCCATTAGGAAGTGGCCCATCAGCGCAGGTTGGGTCTTGCCCAAGCCTGTTCTTCATATGCCTTCACCCTCTTTGGTCCTACAGCCGCCTTTTGAGCTGCTGTGGGCCTCCTGTGTACCCTCTGCGCATCCTCTCCCTCCTCTGATTCGGAAAGCCCGCTCACACGGTCCTCCCCCTGCTTTCTCCTCTCCAGCCGACCTGACCCTGGATCCTGGCACCGCTCACCGCCGCTTGCTGGTCTCCGCGGACCGCCGCAGCGTCCGACTGGCTCCACCGGGGACACCCGCACCCCGCGACGGCCCGGCGCGCTTCGATCAGCTCCCGGCGGTGCTGGGCGCGCAGGGCTTCGGGGCTGGCCGCCACTGCTGGGAGGTGGAGACCGCGGACACCGCCTCCCGCGGAGACTCTTCCGGGGAGGATGAGGACGACGGGGAGAGCCGCTACGCCCTGGGCGCGGCCGGGGAGTCGGTGCAACGCAAGGGCAGAGTAGGCCTATGTCCCGCGGGGGCTGTGTGGGCCGTGGAGAGTCGCGGCGGCCGCCTTTGGGCGCTCACGGCCCCGGAGCCCACCCCGCTGGGCGGCGCCGGGCCCCAGCCGCGGCGCATCCGCCTGGACTTGGACTGGGAGCGGGGCCGCGTGGCCTTCTACGACAGCCGTTCCCTGGACTTGCTCTTCGCCTTCCAGGCGCCCGGTCCCCTGGGTGAGCGCGTCTTCCCGCTGCTGTGCACCCGCGACCCCCGCGTCTGCCTCTGCCTCGTGCCAGCGGAAGGCTGAGAAGCTCACCCACAACCCTTATTCTGGCTTGGTCCGAAATAAGGCTGCTTCCTCTTGGGCACGGAAATCCTTACTCAGTCCAGGCATCATGTCCACGCCCATTGCCGGTGTACTGATAAGCACCCCCGCCACACACACCTACATTGTCTGTTTTCTCCCAGATAGTTAGGATCTCAACTGGCCTCCAGTTTCCACATCCATGCCCATAGCTTAATTCATTCCTGCCCCCCCACAAAATCTTGGGATGCTTCTCTCCCTTGGTTACCCCAGTACTTCCCAAGGGATCCCTCCCCTTCTATCTTTCCCAGGCCTGAATTGGGGTACAGGTCCTGCCCCATCAGTACTGGTAATTGGCCCATGTTTAATACACAGAGGCCCTGCCGGTCAAACATTTACCTCCCACCCCTGCCTCTCCTCCTGGCAAAGAAGGGCCCAGTGCCCTCTCCACAGGTCTGAGGCTTACGCTTCCCTGCCTCGTCCATTCTGAGGTTTCTCCTCAAGAGAAACAAAAGCCTCCTCCCCCAAAACAAGAGGCTTGACTCTGGCCTGGGCCTTAGGGCCCTCTTTTGGGGGGAGATGGGGGCAGGCCAGTTCTACTTCACCATGGCGGCTTTCTATGCTTACAGCCTTTTCCCATTAAGAACCTTCTTAAAACCTCCCCCCCTGCACATACTCACAACAAGCAACCAATGATGCTACCTCTCCTTTCCTCAACCTGGGAATGGCCCAGACACCCCAAATTCACCCTTGTATATAGCTTCACTTCTTTCCCCATATGTGTAAATGGGCCCGTATTTAACACACTTTGTGATGTTGGGTTATTTATTTTGTGCATCTGTGGCAATAAATGAGATCTCAGTGGTGGTATGGATTTGACTGATCTCTGCAATTGTGCATGGCAAGAGGCCTGGAAAATGATATCCAGATCCCAGTAAGGGGTGGGGAAGGCCAGGACATCTGGGCTGGCAGAGACATCAAAGCCTAGGAAGGAAGGGGTGAGAGTGCATCTCTTTGCTCCCTCCCTGTTCCTTCCTCTCCCAGGGACCCAGGCCCCTGGGACCGTGTTGGATCTGTCTCCTAAGCTGGAAGACCAAAGGCTGAGGAGATAGTTGGCTCTAAGGGACCAGTCTTGAAGCCAGCTTTGTTAGAAACCTTAGGTCACACGAGAAGGGTGAGGGGAGAGGACATGACTATTTCTTTTTCCATTTCCCATTCTCCCAAGGTGAGAATGACAAAGACCTCTCTCTCTCCTAACTCCTCTTAAGGGCATGACGGGAGTGGGCAGGAGAGGAGGGAAAGGGCTAGGAGCCCTGAGGTCTCACATAAGACCTCACATCCCACAGGCAAGGACTAAGAGTTAGGATGACATAAATACATTAGTGGAAAAGCTCTAAGCCAGGATTAACAGCATAGCTGGGGCAAGATAGCCTGGAATCTGACTAGGACCCTGGCAGTGAAAGCTGGGGCTGTTGGAAACCCAATTTAACTGTTTGGAACTCAGGTAGAGAGTGCAAGGGGCCAAGATAATTACCTGTCACAGGACAGGTAGTTTGGCAGTGAGAACAAAGGGAAAAGACTGGGACCAAGATGCCTGGATCCCTGAAGAGAGGAGGCAGAAATGAGGGCTGGGGGAACCCAGAAGCCTGGGTTCTGGAATAGCAGCAAGTCAGAATTCCAGGATCTCTGTCCACCCTCCTCCCCCTCTTCCCTCTATCAGGCAGAGGAGAGGGGAGGAGGGGGCTGGAGAAGGGATCAAACCATGGGTTTAGTCCCCGAGTAGCCACATGAATACATTCAGGGCCAGACAGACACAGGAATGGTGGGGGAGAGAGGAATTTAGTGCTGCATTGGTCCTGGAGGGGGCTGGGAGGGGTCGGGAGGCTGGGGAGGGGTGGTGGGGCTTGGTCCCGGGGTTGCATGACGCCGTCCTTTGCGGTGGCCCCGTACACAGTGTGTATGACCACAGCCCTCCTCTTCCTCCTCATCACTCTCCGTGGAGCTCTCGCCAAAGGCCCGAGGTTTCTCATAAATACAGCAGCCTGGATTTGGAGGGAGGAGCCCAGTTAAAAAGGAGGAAGAGATAAGATGGAGCATCAGTTCCATTCCCATTGGCTCTCAGTAGAAATCCCTACTTTCACCATTTTCTCCTTCTACCTTCCAGGAACCAGCTTCCCCAGGCTCACACCCTGGGACTCAGACACCCAACTCCCTCATCCTTTCCAGCCAGGAATCCAAAGCTCCACTTCTCCCACCTCAGATACCTCTTGACTTTAGGCCTTGGCACATCCCAATTCAAGCCTCTCCCTACCTCTTTTCCTCTAACTTTAACCTTCTCTCCCTGATACCGGAGAACCACCAGGACAGCCACAGGATTGTGAGCATCTGGGGGCTTCGGGAAGGTCAGTGAATGTGAGAAGACATGCTGAGGGGAGCCAGGACTCCAGGGTTACTGTGGGCCAACAATTACTCACATTTTGATGAGCGGCGGCCCATGTGTTCGTTGTCCACAGTGTCACTCGTCCATTCCACCTTTTTCTCTGGCTTCCGTTTCCGAAGTTTGATGGTTAGGCTCCGGTTCTCCTGGAACGTTAAGAAGGATGGGCATACCTAGCTAGTCCCCTCCTATTAACCTTTCCCACTTCCTCCCGGGGGCCTCCTCTCTTCCCTTCCCCAACTCAATCAGGATCAGACATAGTGCCAGAGGAGCTGAGTGCTGGGAGAAGATAAAATAGAACAGATTTTTGGCCTCAGGGAGTCCCTTGAGGAATCATGAAGTATTATTTCCTGTTCTTGGTAACCACTAGTATACAGAGAAGATACAATTCCTAACCTAGGAAAGGTCCCAGCAAATCTTCAAAGGAAAATATAATCCTCGCTGTTTTTCCGTCTTCCTCCCCAAATCATCCTTGGTGGTATTAATACATGGAAATTATTTTCTCAGTCACCAATGCCTAATCTTTGATCTCCCTTTCTTTTTTCCAGACCCCCTATTATTTTTCCCATTAAAGAAAGAACTCTGTTCTCACCTCTCTCATCCTCAAGCCCAGCCCTCCCCACTTGTTATCCACCTATTCCCCAGCATCCTGGCATCTCTAGTAACTATTACTCTAAACTCCCTTAGTCCAAGGGTTATTAAACCCAACACAACCTTCTCCCTTTGAAGGCAACTTAAGTTGTTTTTGCAAAAATGCTACATTTTTCTCTATTTATATCTCCTCTGATTTTTCAAAATACTATCTTCATCTCCCTTTTCTTGTTCCCTCATTCCCTCTGCTTCCTTTTACAATCATTCCTTCAACAAATATTTACTGATAAGTATGCTTCCAGTCAAATTCCCCTGCAGCTGGCCTCCAATCATGCTTTCTCACACAGCCCTTCATTTCTCCCCAGCACAACCCTTGCTCCTTAATCTCCAAATTCCCGTTCTTTCATTACTTATACACACCACCACTCCAAGCAGCATCACCTATATCCTAACTCTATTGCATGTCTCTAGACCAGCCTTCTGCACCAACTCTGACACACCCAAAATCTCCCAATACCTTGAGATTCTCCCAACCCCACTTCCTCCCATATCCCCAGGCCCAGCCCCTCCAGCAACTCTCCAAAGCCCTATCCCTTCCCTCCCGGTATCTCCCCAACCCCTAAACAGCACCGCCCCCCGCCTTTCTCACGGGCTCGGTTGTCACGGTAACCGTTGTCTCAGTGACGGTCTCACTCAGCCCGGCCCCTGCCTCCGCCATGGCTGAGGCTGAAGAGAGGGAGGAGCGGAGGAAGGGGGATGAGGCACCCTTCTGTCTTTTCTGTGTCTCTGAGGTCTAAGAGAATCGGTATCGGATTCAGATTAGTAGCCAGGATCCTCCACCTTCTTTTTTCCCCCTCCTCCTGGGCCTCCGCTGCCCCACCCCTGGGGATAACCTGTCCAACCCCACTTCCGGATCTCCGCTTCCGGGTGTGACGCATTCTGTGGTCCCCCTTTTCCCTTCCTGAAACTAAATGCGTCAAAGCTCAAGGTCGCTGGATTAGTTCCGCCGTAATGTGACAGTGCGCAGGCGCCGCAAGGAGGCTACACAACTTTGGCGGAAGGGGCGTCACTGCGATGTGGATGCAGGGGCGGGGCGATCAAGGGCAGCACGCGCATGCACCACAGAGATTGAGCAGGAACCTGCGGTCAAGGAGGGTAAAGTTGGACTTTGCGCTGCAGACTGGTTATCGCACGTGGTTCATATGTCCAGTAGCTGAGTCCATCCCACCCCCATCCCTTGGCTGTGTGGGAGCGCGGAGAAAACTGAGGGGCAATAGTAATGATCCTACCACGGCCTTGCTTCGTTTTCTTATTGTTTCGTCTGGGAATTAGAGAATCGAGACCTGGGAGCAGTTAGAAACACACTTGATTAAGAAGGTGGATTGAGCCTCTCTGGTGGCGCAGTGGTTAAGAATGCGCCTGCCAATGCAGGAAACACGGGTTCGAGCCCTGATCTGGGAAGATCCCACATGCCACGGAGCAACGAAGCCCGTGCACCACAGCACGCCACAACTACTGAGTCTGCATGCCTAGAGCCCGTGATCCTCAACAAGAGAAGCCACTGCAATGAGAAGCCCATGCACTGCAACGAAGAGTAGCCCCCGCTCGCTGCAACTAAAGAAAGCCCGAGCGCAGCAACGAAGACCAAACGCAGCCAAAAAGAGAAAAACAAATACTGTATGCAGCCAAAAACAAAATTTAAAAAATACATTTATTTTAACAAAAAAGAATCTGGGTTTTAATCCTCGCCCTGTGCCTGTAGGTGTTCGAGCAGGGCACTTAATGCGCCTTCAACTTGGATTTTTTCCTTTCACTGTGCTGTAACTTGAAGATGGAGGCGCATAAAACACTCAGACCCTGCGTTTTAGCTCCCAGTCTAATGGGAAAGACTGGCATAAATACAGAAATATAAGACATTGGACTATTAACATAGATGTAAGTCTCATCTATGAAACTGAAGTTACATACTGCCTACCCTTGCTCTGGGGTGGAGATGAGTAAGATTAAGCACAGAAATTGTCATAAATTACAATATAGGCCAGTTTATAAGATAAAAATATGTGTATGTTTCTCAGGGAGCACAAGAGTGGCAAAAAGAGAACAGGAAGGCAGACAAATGGGTTTTTTAGGTAAAGAAAGCAGCTTACAAAGTCGTAGTTGTGCGCCCTGAAGGAAATGCAGTTTCGTGTACTGAAGGGGTGTAAGGGGAGTGCCAAATGGTGATTGACAGGCAGGCGTGGTTATATAAGACGCCCTGTATGCTTTGCTAAGAAACTTGCACTTTATCCAGTCGGTGAAAGGCTTAAAGCAGGGTAGAAAGATGAAGAGATTTGTTTTAGATTTCAGGAGTGCAGGAAAGCCAATTACCAGAACTGTTCAAACATTCAGTGGAGAAAACTGCCCTGCCCATCCCTCCAAGTTGCTGTGGGATCAAACAAGATAGTGTATGTTAGAGAGCTCGAAATATATAAAGGGCCGCACAATTACAAGATAATCGTTACCATCACCTCGTGGTCGCCATTTAAACCAAGGAATGCAGGAATCAGCATTCCCAGACTGAAATTTGAATGTTTATTGTGCCTGGACTAAGCATTTGCTTCCCTTTGAAGTTTTTGGTTTGAACTGAAAAAAGCAAGATACAACTCAGCATGTATAGTAAATCTCATTTAAAAAAAAAAACCAAATATCTCTGTGGAATGGGATTCCTTTTGATTTTTACTTTTTTCTTTCTACCTTTCTATATATGAATCTATTACAATGTAAAAAATATATATATATTACATTTACAAGAGCAATAAAAAAAAATTCCAAAGTGTCCACCTGTATCTCTGAGTGTCAGATTTTTTTATTGTCCAGACTTACATATCAACTGAATCTGGTTAAGTTTTCTGTTGAATCTCCCACTATCCAAACTCCCACTCTTTGTTTCCTTAAACTCAGTAACCAAATAGATTTAGATAACGAGGGAGTACTTATAATTGCCTTTTTATTTTAACCTCATTCCTGGCTCCATTTTTTTGTCCTTGTTTTTTGTTTTATTTATTTTTTTCCCTTTTTTTGTTGTACTAATTTATTTTCTCTTTTTATAGCTGATATATTTGTTGAAAGGACAAATATATCTCTCTAAGCTAAAATAAATTTCTTTTGGAAGAAGACAGATTATAAATAACATACATACGTCTGGCTCTTATAGAAAACTATAACTTTAATAAAGGAAACTCAAATAGGGCAGGAGTACTCTGGGGACAATGGTAATCCCCACATGATGATCTGCTTTTCCTCTGGGAGCAAAACACTGCAATCAGGAGACGGACAAAGGATCTAAGAACCCAATTTCTTTCACCTTCCAAGGAAGAGAAGGAGAGATTGTTGAGTCGCTCAGAAAAAAAATCAAGAGTCTTCCTTCTCCTGGAACCTATAGAGAAAGAAAGGACTTGTTATATTGACCAAAGGAAGAGGTTCTAGCAGTGTAAGATACAACAATCAATTAAATAATCAAGAAAGACTTTCACTTATGACCGTGGAGGACTAGCTCCCCTAAACAACCCTCCACAAATTCAAGACAACTAAAAATGCTGGTATTAAAAATATATCTTGCAAATTATGAAGTATGCCAAGATTTCTTAGGAAAACAAAAAGCACTAGCCATAAAAGAAAAAAGGATAAACTAGACCTCATAAAAATTAAAAACTTCTGGTCATCAAAAAAATAAAAAGTTAAGAAAACAAATAGGTCAGACTGGGAAAAAAAATATTCGCAAAAGGCACATCTAACTATAAATATTTTTAATCTATTGGTGAGAAGGCAACAAAGCAAAGGCAACCTTCACACTGGCTGAAATGATATAAAACCAGGAATCTAGACAGGTAAGTTAAAACTGAAGCCCCTGCTACCATGGTGCCCTTGCTGTTTTGATAGCCACATGGGTGAACTAGAGACAAACCTACAATGTCTGATAGGAGATACTCTGAATAAGTTTGAGACCCCCCCCCCAAAGAGCTACCCCTTTGTATAAAAGTGAACAAGAAAAAAAAAAAAATCCAACTCTTCAGAAGAGGAATTTGACTGTCTCACTAGGTAGAGGGAGAAAAAAAAATCTCCCCTGAGAATTTCTAACCAAAAGCTGGCCTTTACATTGGATTTGCAGTCCAAATTCATACTACCTATGTGCTCCAAAAAACATGAAGCTGAGAATTTATTTAAAGTGATTCTAGCTTGGTAGCACCTCAAGGCACCTGAAAAGTAAACACAAATGCTAAGAATACAGCTTTCACCCCAGGCCTCAAAAAATTCCATAGTCCAAATTCTAAAAAATCTGAGCTTATCATCAAAAATCACAAAAGAAAAAAAGCACCATGAGAGAGTCAGTAGAAATAACAGATGGCAGCATCAGACCCACAAAAACTGTGGGTATGAGAATTAGCAGACAGAATATAAATATCATGTTTAGTATATTTAAATGTAATATATATTTTAAGAATAAAAGGAACAATTTAAAATATGATTAAAAAAGTGTGAATTATTAAAAATGAGGAGGGGATTTTAAAAATAATCAAGTAGAACTCAAAAAAAATTTTTTTTAAGTAACAATAATTGAAATAAACTGAAGACAGAATTAGTGAACCAGAAGAAAGACCAGAAGAATTTACCCAGAGGCAGAATAAAAAGAGATGGAAAATATAAAAGACAGGGTGAGGGCTTCCCCGGTGGCGCAGTGGTTGAGAGTCCGCCTGCCGATGCAGGGGACGCGGGTTCGTGTGTCCGGAGCCTGTGCTCCACAGCGGGAGAGGCCACAGCAGTGAGAGGCCCGCGTACCACACACACACACACACACACACAAAGACAGGGTGAGAGAAATGGAGGATAGAAGATAAGGTCTAATAAACAACTAATTAACTAGAGCTCCAGAATGTGAGAATTGAGAACATGGGAGAAAGGCAATACTCAATGAGATATGGGTGATAATTTTCCAAGGTTGCTGGAAAAAAAAATCAATCCTTACTTTCAGAAAGCCCAACAAATCCCAAACACAATAAATAAAAGAAAGCCACATCTTGCTATATTGTAGTGAAACTGCAGAACACCAAAGAGAAAGAGGAGTTCTTAAAACTATTCTATGTTCTTTAAATCACTCGAGTAATTCTCACCAAAGTAAAACTACGTTGAGTGCAGTGGAAGATTCCAACATAACACACTGATCACCAAGCAATACTTGCCTTCTGTATTTTTTTCTTTCCTTTTAAATATCTTAAAAGCTTTAATTCACTGGGTATAAAAAGAATAAGAAAAGCATAATTAAAAAAAAAAGACCACAAATCTCCCTATTACTTGAACTGTTCAGAAATGAGGGATGGGACCAAAGCAAACAACTGTTTATTCAGTACAAAAAGTAAATCGCTGGATTTGTTTAGGTAGCAAACAGACTGAGAAAGGGCAAAGGGGAGGGAAAGGATACGCACTTGCAGTTGGTACAGGTGTAGAAGACAGTCTGCCCTTCATCAGCGGAGCGCATCTGTCTGGTGTGGTATGCCATTCCCTCGTGCCCACATCGAGAGCAGCGCCTGTCAACCTGGGAAGCAACTGGTGGGTTAATAATTCCCCCTACTGTTCACAGACATCAGGCTATCACACTCCTCTGACACTGCTGTTTTAAAGACCCCTCTTCCCTCTTAGAATTGGGTACAAAACACTCCAGATCTGTGCAATCCCCCCTCCATTTCTTTCCCACCCTCCTAACGGGGCCAGTCCTCCATGTCACTCACTTACCACGGGTCCCTGGAACTCAGGTCCCTCCTCCATTGACACGGGCATGGCTGTTCCCAGTTTGTGGAAAACAACTGAGGTCTTCACAACCTTCGCCTCAAAGTCTGCGCAAGCAGTAACAGTTGGTTTGGAGAGGGCTGAAACCCACAGCTCCCTTTCGGTTTGGCCAGGAGGCCTTATATTCTTCCCTTCAGGTTTCGACCCAAGCCCAAAAGTGCCTGATACCCTGCTTTAGGGTCCCCCTCTTCAATCCAACTGATCTTGAGGTCCTAAAGCCTCTGACGCTTCCAAGCTGGGCCCTCTGCCGGGGCCGCTGCGTACGAGCCCCTCACCTCGCACGTTGATGGAGAAGCCACAGCGAGTACACGCGACCGTATCTTGAGCTCCGGGAAGAGGCAGGACAGAGCCGCAATCCGGACAGAAATCCAGGTCAGATTGAAAGTTGGAGCAGGTGCTGGCGAGGTCCATGATGGACGGGTGGTCGAGAGCTGGGAAGGGGACGAGAGTATTAATAAAAGAGAGTAACTCCCTCCCCACTGAAGGGTCCTTCCTATTCTGTCCCTGGACCTAAGCATACAGAACCCGAGCCCTTCTCCCAAGCACGCCTTGTGCCTCTGCGACCAAGGAGCCCAAATATCCGGAATTCCAAGCCCGGGTCCGGTACTTCGACTTGGGGGCTTATCTGGGGCTGGCGTGAGGGTCCAGCCAGCTCCGCGGGCTAGAGGACCCGCTCTACGCGGCAGCAGAGCAGTGATAGCACGGCGGGCTAGAGCGTCGATGCGTCCCGCCTCACGATTGGCTGTGACGTCATAATTAATCTCTAACGTGTTCCCGAGAGCCTGGAGAGGGGGAGGAACCTCTCTGAAGGAAAGTTTTAGCGCCACCTTCAGCCTGGTTCTGTGACGTCGGCTAAGGAAACAGGCGATTGAAGATGCGCCTCCGGTTATTTTTCCTCTCAGGACCCAGTACCGGGGTATTTATTTTGTTGGTCTCGAATTTTAAAGGGACGCAGTCGCGGGGAGCGTTTCTCCTGAAAAATCGTACTAACCTTACTGAATAATTAATTTCTTTGGACGAGAGAACTACTACTTCCTCCGTTCCTGAGTTGATATTTTTCTTTAAAATGGCAGTGGTTAAAAACAAAGCGAAACATTCTGGGAGTTACAGTTCTAGCGCTCCTTGGACCTCGCGGTCTAAGCAAGGGCTCTCTGCAGAGCCCCTCCTAGCTCGCGTGCTTTGGGAGCTGTCCTGGGCCGTTGGAAGGGGTGAGTCGACTTCTTAAGGGGCAGGAAGTGGAGAGGGTGAAGGCGGAGGAGGAACATCTAGTCCTTAGGCACGATAGGAAACAGGGATGAAGTAGGACACTTGGGAAGGGGCTCAGGACTTTGGAGGTGGCGGAGCAGAAGAGGTTGGGACTCCTTCCTCTTTAGATGCCTGCCAGATGAGGGAGGTTAGCATTAGTCAAGGGAGCAACCTTGGGTAGGACTTCAGTAAGACTTGGTCGAGTTTGGCTTTCAGTTGTGGACCCCCTTCCACCTTGTCCCCCACCTCCCATGGACCAACTCTACTTCATCATCGTCATCCCTTAGGTGGACAGCTGACATTTCCCTGATCTTTTATAAAACTTGAGGACAAGTATTTTTTTTTAACATCTTTATTGGAGTATAACTGTTTTACAATAGTGTGTTAGTTTCTCCTTTACAACAAAGTGAATCAGTTATACATATACATATGTTCCCATATCTCTTCCCTCTTGCGTCTCCCTCCCTCCCACCCTCCCTATCCCACCCCTCTCGGTGGTCACAAAGCACAGAGGTGATCTCCCTGTGCTATGCGGCAGCTTCCCACTAGCTATCTAATTTACATTTGGTAGTGCATATATGTCGCTGCCACTCTCTCACTTCGTCACAGCTTACCCTTCCCCCTCCCCATGTCCTCAAATCCATGCTCTAGTAGGTCTGTGTTTTATTCCCAGGACAAGTATTTTTTAAATCTTGCTATTTTAATTCATCTGTAACCTACCATCTAAAGTATAGAATCTGGGCTTCCCTGATGGCGCAGTGGTTAAGAATCCGCCTGCCAAGGGGCTTCCCTGGTGGCGCAGTGGTTGAGAGTCCGCCTGCCGATGCAGGGGACACGGGTTCGTGCCCCGGTCCGGGAAGATCCCACATGCCGCAGAGCGGCTGGGCCCGTGAGCCATGGCCGCTGAGCCTGCGCGTCCGGAGCCTGTGCTCCGCAACGGGAGAGGCCACACCACTGAGAGGCCCGCGTACCGCTCCACCTGCCAATGCAGGGGACACGGGTTCGAGCCCTTGTGGGGGAAGATCCCACTAAGCCCGTGTGCCACAACTACTGAGCCTGCGTGCCACAACTACTGAGCCCGCGTGCCGCAACTACTGAAGCCTGCATGCCTAGAGCCCGTGCTCCACAACAAGAGAAGCCGCCGCAATGAGAAGCCCACGCACCACAACAAAGAGTAGCCCCCAGCTCGCCGCAACTAGAGAAAGCTCGCGTGCAGCAATGAAGACCCAATGCAGCCAAAAATAAATAAATAAAAAATAAAGTATAGGATCCTTTTTTTAAAATAAATTTATTTATGGCTGAGTTGGGTCTTTGTTGCTGTGTTTGGGCTTTCTCTAGTTGCAGCAAGCAGGGGCTACTCTTCGTTGGGGTGCCTTCTCTTGTTGCAGAGCATGGGGCTCTAGGCGTGCCGGCTTCAGTAGTCGTGGCGCTTGGGCGTAGCTGCTCCGCGGCATGTGGGATCTTCCCAGACCAGGGATCCAATCCGTGTCCCCTGCATTGGCAGGTGGATTCTTAACCACTGCACCACCAGGGAAGTCCGTAAAGCATAGAATGTTGTTGTCCTGAAGGGACAGCTTCTAGATAAGTTTCCTAGTTCGCTTCCAGTCCATCCAACTCCGCTCAACCTGATAGTTGTGCTAAGCTCCTTACATATAAAAGCTGTGGAGCCATCACTATTTTCTCCTTTGAAAGAGACAAGCTGTGATCTCTCCTAGAGAGAGGCTTTGACCTACTTCTGTCTGCAATAATGGAAACACTCACAGTAGTGAGGGGATTAAAACTCTGAGCAAGCTACTGGAGAGTGACAAGCCTCAAAATAATTTGTCCTACAAGGAGAGATCTGTTGCTGAGCCCGTGATGGTAGGCAAGTTTTTTTGTTTGTTTGTTTGTTTTGCGGTACGCGGGCCTCTCACTGTCGTGGCCTCTCCCGTTGCGGAGCACAGGCCCCGGACGCGCAGGCTTAGCGGCCATGGCTCACGGGCCCAGCCGCTCCGCGGCATGTGGGATCTTCCCGGACCGGGGCATGAACCCGTGTCCCCTGCATCAGCAGGCGGACTCTCAACCACTGCGCCACCAGGGAAGCCCAAGTAGGCAAGTTTTTATTCTCTCTTCTCTGTGTGTCTTTCTCCTTTGAAAATGGAAATTGAAATTGGCCGTCTTTTCTCCCCAGCTTTCCCTTTAAAGTTTGACAAAATTCAGTGAAGATCCACCATGAGTTGAATACTGTCCTAATGCAGTAAAGGAACTAAGCATTATAAGGCATGGCCCTTTCCCAACAAAAGCTCACAATCTGTTCTGTTCGTATTTATTAAGCACCTGTGTCAGTCTTTGAGCTGAAGTTGGGGCTGCAAAGCTGAAAACTATGGTCTCTGACCTTAAGGAGTACAAATGAATAATTAGAATGCAATGAAAGTACACTTATAGGACAAAATGTGAGAGCCCAGGATAGGCATATAAAACAAATAGGCCTGTATACTACAAAGAGGACTGGTAAATGTTTTAATAAAAAGATACAGTGTTATGGGGAATGTAAGAGAGAAAGATACTCAGATATTATGTGATGAGGATAATCACCAATCAACAAATCATTACTTTTGAGAATTTGGGATTACAGACTCTAATGTTAAGTACTGTGCTAGATACTGTGTACAGAGAAATAAAAGTAAGGTGGTCATATTTTTAAAATCTCAAAATAGGTATATGTAGTCAGGCAAATAAGAATATGCCCAAGAGGTCAGTGAGATCCAGTATTTGTTATCAGATCCCTTCTGATATGAGAGATAGATCATTGTATTTGTAGATTGAAAAATTATAGTTCCAACTCTTTATGAGTCTGAATTTCATCATCAAAATGTTAAAAGTGATATATGGATACAGATAGCACAGTGGAAACCATGACTGATTTTCAGATGAGTTGTAGAAATAAAAAATGTTGTGTTCATAGTCATAGCGTGGCAAAAATCACTGTTACGTAGGGTAGACTGGAAAGACTTTATAGTCAGGGCTTGACCTGTGGAGGATGGATACCATTTATTTTTTAATTTTTTTAATTTTAATTTAATTTTATTTTTTGGCTGCATTAGGTCTTTGTTGCTGCATGTGGGCTTTCTCTAGTTGTGGTGAGCGGAGGGCTACTCTTTGTTGCAGTGCACGGGCTTCTCATTGTGGTGGCCTCTCTTGTTGCGGAGCACAGGCTCTAGGCACACAGGCTTCAGTAGTTGTGGCAGTGGGCTCAGTATTTGTGGCTCATGGGCTCTAGAGCGCAGGCTCAGTAGTTGTGGCGCATGGGCTTAGTTGCTCCGTGGCATGTGGGATCTTCCCGGACCAGGGCTCTAACCTATGTCCCCTGCATTGGCAGGCGGATTCTTAACCACTGTGCCACCAGGGAAGCCCCAACTGCCATTTATTGAGAACTTACTGTATATCAAGCATTTTGCCAGGCTCTTTAATCTAATTCTCATTTGTTCTTTATAACTCCAAGAGGCAAATTTTGGTCTTGTATCTCCATTTTGTAGATGAGGAAGCTGATTTAGAGAGAGATTAAGTTACTTGCCCTGAGTCACACACTGGGAAGTGGTGGAATTAGGATTCAAGCATAGCCCTGTAAGGCTTCAAAGCCCATGCTCTAAACCATAAATGGTATAAATAAAGGCATAGAGATGAGATGCCAGGCATCCTCAGTGGCTTAAATACGACCTCACAGTGAGCTCAGATTAGACCAGGGATGACACACAAAAAGTTGGTAGTCTTCACTTGTGTTGCCATCAGCCTGTCCTATAAATAAACCCAGAGTAACCACAGAGTCTCATCCCAAGCAGATCAACAGGGAATGGTCTCATAATGGATTTAGGGTGAAGGATGATTGGCAGAATAAGGCAGGTAAGCAGAGGGGTGGGCAATCAAATAAGTACAGAATTTCAGAACGAAAGATTATAGGGCAGAGACGCTGTATGTGGTGATAGAGGCAGAGAGGGCCCGGATCAAGAAACTGCACAAGGAGAATGAACTGATAACACTGAAGTCTAGAATTATCTCAGAAGACAAAGGAGGCAGCGGGACTGAGCAATCTGTCATAGATGTGCTTGGGCAGAGCTTCACCAAGGAGCCTGTCTCTTTCCTGCCCAATCCCTGGTACAAGATTCAGAATGGTTCATGTTGAGTCCACAGGAGAAGTATGCTTTAAGTTTATATGAAAGGATTATGGTTGGTCCTCTATATCTGAGGGTTCCCCATCTGCAGATTCAACTAACTGTGGGTGGAAAATATTTGAAAAAAAAAAATTCCCAAAAGTTCCCAAAAGCAAAACTTGAATTTGCCACTTACTGGCAACTATTTACATAGTGTTTACATTGTACTTATGACGATTTACATTGTATTTACAACTATTTACATAATATTTACATTGTAGTACGTATTACAAGTAATTGAGGGATAATTTAAGGTGTACAGGAGAATGTGCCCAGGTTGTATGCAAATACTGTGCCATTTTATATAAGGGACTAGGGCATGGATTTTGGTATCTGGGGTGGGGGTGGTGAGTCCTGGAACCAAGGGACCTTGTGGGGGGTAGGGGGTGTGTGTCCATGGATACCGAGGGATGACTGTATGTGCTCTTATTTATATGTTCTTATTAAAAGAGCATTCATTATTCGTTACTATAGGAATGTGGTGGTTTCCCATTGGGAAATGGCCCTGCTGTAGTCCTACCTATTACCAGGTTTTTTTCCTTCTGAGGGAAATACCCTTGGCCATGACCAAAACAATTGGGTTTTTTGGTTCAGTCGGTATGAGAGCAGATTTGTTCTGACATCTCCCACATTCTAATCTACCTTTGCTTTTTTGTCTTACAGATTGGCCTGGGCTAAAGTATCTAAAGACCCTAGGATTGCTGCAGGTCAACAGTCCCCACTGGAGAAAAAAAATCTTGGTAAATAAATTATCTTAACATCATACAGTTTGAAACGACTAGGAGAAGGAAAGTTAGGTTTAAAATCCTTCTGTCCAAGTGACACTTTCCAGTAGTGTGTCCACAGTGGCAAATGTTTTCAAGTTAAATCTTTACTTGCAAAACAAAGTATTATTTTTAAAACTCCCAACCCTATGTTTTTAAAAAACTAGTTACTGATTTTGGTGGTGAGAACTCCAACTTTCAGAGCTCACAAGCTCACCTAGGAATGATGGAAGTAAAATCACTATTACTACGAAATTAATGAAAGACCATGGTCCTTTCTTGGTGTCAATAGTGAGCATAAGCTCCTGTTTAAATATGTTCAAAGTAAAAAGATGGTCATATTATAAAATTCTGTACCTCACTTTGACAGAATCTAGGTGGCGTGCATACAACAGCAGCAAGACAACTGATAATTCAAAAATATCAAGAGGAAACACTCTGTAGGGAGCAAGGTCTTTCTCTCGACTACTGGCTTGCCAAAGCGGAGTCTTATTATAATAAAAGAATAATGGAAATGATGAAAGAACAAGAGACAGGCAATGAAATCAAGAAGAGATTGGAGGGGAAAACGACCCAAATTATAGAAGGACAAAAACGATATTATTTGGTACCTGAGAGAGAAGTGAAACATGTAGAAATGCACATACATCGAGCAGGACAGGTCGGAGAGTTTAAGAATAAAACATTTAGACAATTACCACCACGCCCTAGTGAAATAAAATTGCCCAAAATTGTACCAGAAGTACATGGCATCCAGAACGCACAGAGAAGAAAGCAGGTAAATGAGAGGGAACAGATGCAAATTAAAGCTCACCAGGAACGCATGATTCGAGGGAGAGAACTTGTACAGCAAAAACTCAAGGAAGGAATCTTGAGAAAAGACCAGAGCCAGCCTCCTATACGTGAGAAGCATGAGAGTGTAAAGAAAGAGATAAAAGAGTATGAAAGCGTTATTGCATATCCACTTTTCCAGCCATGCAGTAGCAGTCGGATTAAAGTGAATATTCTTATGGAAAAGTCTCAGAATAGAGAAGACAGTACAATTATCAAGCCATATCAAAGAAGATTCTTAACTATGCCACCCTTTTTGAGAAGTCAAATAGGAAAAATAAAAGATTCAGTGATTTCATGATAAAGTCATGTCTCTTAAATGAACATTTTTTTTTTTTAATGCTAGTTCTCTTCTACAGGGTTCAGTGACTATTTTCCCATTTATATCTGATACAGAAGTGTCAGATAGTTCTGGACTTTAAAACTAGCTTGGCTATTTTTAGTTGCCTTGTGTTTGTTCAAGTTGCTTATCCTTTTTGATGCTCATTCCTAATCTGTAAAGTGGGAAAATAATAGTTCATAGCATTTATAGGAGAATTTCATTTTTGTGAAGCATTAGCATATATTAGATATTTCATAAATGCTGGGTTTCCCGGTTGGAAAGACCTGGGTTGGACAAAGATGGTGAATAAGGAATTGTTCTAATCTGCCTCTTCCAGTCCCCCTGCCCTGCCCGCAACCTCAAAGGTTATCTTGATGAGATTGCTATAGGTCACTCTGTGGTCTTTTATTTTCCATTCATACCTTTATCAGGGAACTGCTAACCAGGCCGTAAAAGTCTAACTTGTACCATACAGTTTCTCTGTATGAGAAGCTTAAGTTTGAGAACCTCCTATGTACCAGGCATTGTTAGTTACTGAGATGAATAAAGAGATATCCCTGCCCTTGGCTAGTTTACGACTAGTGGCATAGATCACTCTAAAAACAGATAATAAAATAGGGTTATGATAGAGGTATGCACAGGTATGTACAGAGGAGGGACATGTATGTACAGAGGAGGGACATCTAACCTGGCCTAGGTGAGCAGGGTGAGGAGGAAGGAGGTCAGAGAATAGAGTGTAGTAATCTCTCATGTTTCTTCCAGCTCCATATTTTGTCACTTTCAGTCACCCACTTAAGCAATACCTTCCCAATGTTTGGTTGCATTCACTCATAGGTAACCAAACTCACCTTCTCTCAAATAGATGTCCTCCAAAAGTTGGGAAATTTGGGGTTCAGAATTGGTGAGTAGAGAATCAGAGAAATGGAAACTGGATGGCCTAAGGAATATTATACTTAAATTGTGATAATCCTATGCCCAGCCTTTTGTATTAGCAGGACACCCTTTACCCAGGATATTGCTAGGTCAGCACTGTCCCATAGACCTTTATGCGATAATATAACTGTTCTATAGGTTTGCTCTTCAATACAGTAGCCATTTCCCACATGTGGCTACTGAGCATTTGAAATGTGGCTGGTGCACCTGAGGAACTGAATTTTTAATTTTACTTAATTTGAATTAATTTTAAATTGCTACATGTGGCAAGTGTCTGCTGTATTGTACAGCATGGCACTAGATAAATATAACTCCTGTGTTCTAGACTTCAATCCCACAATCCGTTTTCTGTCTTTGACAATATTTGCAGATATAATAGATCACTGCTTAATTACATTAGTATAAGTTTAGTTTCCTTTATATTTGAGATGCTCCTTAATCCCATGAAGAGATTCAAAAAGCACTGTAGGCAAATTCTGTGTGAAAATGAGGTGGCTGAAGTTGCTGAAATTGGGTTCAGAAACTAGCCCTCCCTTTGCTCCTTCTAGAATTTGACCAGGCCACATACGAGAATCTCATTCCTACCCACCTGATTTGCCTCATGCAGACTTTTTTGTCCTGTCTGTTCTCTGATCTTCCATCATCACGTTGCAGCTTTAGATTTTATACCTTGCAAAGGTGTGGTTCCTCAGGATGCAGAGGCAAAAGACTTAGAAATTCAAATCAGTAGGGTAATGATACAGCCTTTGAGTTGAGTGGGATTGAAAAGTAACCTAATACATAACTGTTGGTAATTGTTTACCATGAAGATATTCACTGCTGGACCATCCTTTTGACCTATAAATGTACTCAAATCTCTCCCATCTAAATAAGCTACTATGTGGGAATTCCCTGGCGGTCCAGTGGTTAAGACTCTGTGCTCTCACTGCCGAGGGCCCAGGTTCAATCCCTGGTCAGGGAAAAATCCCACAAACTGAGCGGTGCAGCCAAAAAAATTTTAAAAAAGAATAAATAAGCTACTATGCTATTTCTTTGCACTCCTTTAAAGTCAAGTCCCTTAGAAAGTCTATACCAGCTCCCTGCATTCTAGTTTCAGTGCCCATCAATCCACCAAATCCCTTTTTGCGGAGTCATCAGCAAAGAGCTCCGGGTGGCTAAATCCAATGGACAGTTAAGGGTGGAACGAAAAGGAGAAGGTGCCAACAACAGGCAGAAGACCTGATAGGCATTTGGCAGCAAGAGGGATCAACAATTCAAGTGTAAGAATGCATAACACAGAAAACAAGAGGCCAAGGAAGAGCAACGGTCCTTAGAAGTTGGAGATCAGGCAGGAAACCAATGGAACCCATTTAAGGAAAGGGAGTAGGGTACCAAAGGAATAAGATAAACAGTTATAAGACTCAGGATAAAACACAAGGATAGGAATAGAAGCATTGACAAATCCAGGACGTAGAACTATTGAATTGGGTTCCACTAGGGATGGGACAAGTCTGAGTCTTAGGCTGAGTTGAGCCAATAGTTGAGGGTTAAGAAAGTCCAAAATAGGGCTTCCCTGGTGGCGCAGTGATTGAGAGTCTGCCTGCTGATGCAGGGGACACGGCTTTGTGCCCCGGTCCGGGAAGATCCCACATGCCGCGGAGGGGCTGGGCCCGTGAGCCATGGCCGCTGAGCCTGCGCGTCCGGAGCCTGTGCTCCGCAAGGGAGAGGCCACAACAGTAAGACAGTGAGAGGCCCGCGTACTGCAAAAAAAAAAAAAAAAAAAAAAAAAGAAGTCCAAAATAGAAACAGAGCTTATCAGGTCATAGGGGCAGGAGACAAAGCAGATAATTACTGTAACCCTCATACTGAGTCAGTTACATGAGATAAGAATTTGAACTCATTAAAGCCTGCCTGATATTATCTTTAACCATGGAAGTCATAGTGGCTTGCAAATTGAGCCGCAGGATATAAGGTGTACAAGGTTGGTGTGTTGTTTTAAATAGAACTAATTATGAAGTCTTTCACTGGAGTAGCACTACAAATTACAGTAAGGTTGAACAGGAGTACATTTTATCCTTCAAGGGGGATGGTAAGCAGATCAGCAAGGCCATTTAGCATAGGCAAATAAAAGGCAAACCATTGCTGTGTTTTCTGGGAGGCCAAACACATGGCACAGATTAGTTTCAAGGGGCACAATGGTATGGATGGAGAAGGCTGGGCTAGAATAACAGCACTGTACCCTACAGTGTCAACAGTGGTGAGGCACCACTGATAGCCCTTGAGGGGGTCAAAGAGCCAATGAAGTCCATCTGCCAGGAGCAGATAAGGACAATGCCCCTTGCTATGTGGCCTCCCTCATCGTAAGACAAGTCAACTTTTGGCAGTAATTGCAAGTCCAAATCAGAAACTGAGTCCTTTACTTTGTGCCCAGTCTATGTTGGTGAATGTCTTGCCATGTCTGGTATGATGATGGACTCAGGCAGCAGTGGGGACTGTCTTCACAGAACATGTTTCCATCAGCAGCTTGATTCCAGTCAATTCCATCAGCAACCAGGCTCTTCTTGTGGGCATTCACCTGAGTGACCCAGATGGTTAGATAAGCAGTTACGGTTTATTTCCACAGTTTGCAGCTCCAAAGACAGATGTCTCACCAGTCTAGTTTTTCAAGTGGCATACCACATAGGTAGGCAACAGCACAAGAGTCAGTAAAATTATAGGAAGGTGGATCAAAGAGGTTATTGGCGAGAGCTATGAAATGGCCTTGTGTTCTGCCCACCAAGATGAGCGACAACATCCATTTTTGGCTCTGCATCACTGGCAATGAGATTGAATGGCTGCATCAGCCAGGGACAGCGTTGGGTTTCAGCCTAGCCGAACCACAGTGAACCGGGGCCAGGCATTTAGGGGAATCTCTGTGAACTGAGAGCCCCATGGAACCAGCAGCTTTGCTTCAGTTGGCAGAGTAGGGGATAAAGTTTTTCCCAGAGGGATATCTGCCACTTTTCCTTGTAAAGTAGAGATGTTGAAGCCAGGACACATCCTTAAATATACCATTTCCAAATGAAGATTATTGGGTCCTTCCCACTTTGTTAGAAGTTGAGTCCAAGTTGACCTACCCCCAAATGTGAGCATTAAGCTAGAGTGTCAGAAGGCTTCCATGGGTCAGGTGTTTAGTTTCGATAGGAGCCCAGTAGCAAGCTGATGCTGCTTTTCAAGATGAGTGTACCCAGTAACCATGTTAGGAAGGTGGCAGGTCCAGAACCCTAAGGAGTGCCACTGAGCACAGGCTGCCTCCATCACCATCTCCACCAGCCTACTGTCTCCATCTGACTCTGTGGGAGCCTCCTCAGCCCACCCACATGAATGGTCTGTCCACAAGGGCAGATCACAGGGTCAGGTACCTTGGGAACACTAAGAGATTTAAAACCTGCATCTGCCAGCCATCCAGTACTAACCATGGATCCAAGACTCCAGTGTACAGACTTGAAAGCAGGGGGGCTGGTTTCCTGTCCCAGTACAACCAGATGTGGGCTTTGGCAAGGCTCAACATCTCTGAGCCTGGTTCCTCATCTGTGAAGACAGAATAACAAATTCCTACCTCACAAGATGTTTGTGAGGATTTAATGGAGGCTATGTTTACAAGGTTTTTTTTGTAAATTGCAAAACCCCGTGCCAATGTGAAATATAAAATATGATCATGATACAAAATGGTATATGGTAAGTGCTAATTAAGTGGAAAGGAAATAAATGTGATTTCCGTTGAGCTGATTTAAAAAAAAAAAATAGACATTACTGAGAAACGTCAAACTGGGTTTGGGTAAGTGGCCAAGGTAAGTAGAACTTTACCTGAACGTGTCCTCTCTGCTCCCCTACCTCTGTCTTCTGTCATCATTTAAGTCACAGCGGTTTGCCTTCACTTTTCTTTCTTTCTCTCTTTTTAAAATTAATTTATTTTATTTTATTTATTTATGGCTGCATTGGGTCTTCCTTGCTGCTTGCAGGCTTTCTCTAGTTGCAGCAAGCAGGGGCTTCTCTTCCTTGCGGTGGCTTCTCTTGTTGCAGAGCACGGGCTCTAGACGCGCGGGCTTCAATAGTTGTGGCGTGCAGGCTCAGTAGCTGTGGCTCACGGGCTCAGTAGTTGTGGCTTGTGGGCTCTAGAGCGGAGGCTCAATAGTTGTGGCACCCGGGCTTAGTTGTTCCGTGGCATGTGGGATCTTCCTGGACCACAGCTCGAACCCCTGTGCCCTGCATTGGCAGGCGGATTCTTAACCACTGCGCCACCAGGGCGGTCCTGCCTTTGCTTTTTTAAGGTGCTGTGTGCACCCAGGTCTCTTTCTGCGAGCGCGTAAAGGTCTCATTTTTCTCCTTTGGGCTCTAGGTGATGGTGGTTGGTGATTATGTGGTTTTTTTTTTTTTTGATTATGTGTTTTAATCAGAGGTAATTTAATCCTTTTTTCCCCCAAGACTAAATTAAGACTGGGAATGAGATCCGAGCGCTAGGTGGGACCAGCGGCTGCAATTGGTAGGAGGAATGGGCTAATGGGGCGGGGCGAGTCCTCTTCCTTTTAAGCTTCCTAGACTATGAACTCTTGACCTTGGCGGGCCCACAAGCTTAACCCTGCAGCGTGCAGGGTGGCCTTGCGGAAACAGGCGAGGAGAGCGGGGCCGGGGCCGGTGCCGGGCCCTGGTGGGGCCGGGACGGGGTCGTGGGCAGCCGGTAAACGTGCGCCGGAGTGGAGCGGGCTCTCCGCTGGCCGCTCGGAAACCCTACGTCCTAAAGTCCCGGTCCTCGGCAGCGGCGGGTGAGTAGTAGGACAGCGGGGATTTGAGCTCGCGGTGGTGGAAGTTAGTGAAGGGTCTTTGTCCCGCAACCTTCCGCCCCTGACCTCGGCAGGCGAGGGGAGCGTCGCGCCGAGCCCCGCATCTTGGGGGAGCTTCCAACCCCTGGGGCCCATGGGGAAACCTGGGTTAGGGTATGGCCCAGGGCGCCCACCACTCCGGCCGCGTGGGGGACTCGGCGAAGAGGACGGGCTCCTGGCACGTGCTGAAAAAGCCGGGATCCCAGCAACGAAGTTTCGGGGCAGACAGGCATCGGGCAGTGCCGTCCCAGTCAACGGGACCAGTTCAGGGCACAGAAATCCCAACCAGTGGGTATTAACGAGCGTGCCACGCAGTGGTGAGCGAAACTCTCCGTCCCTGCCCGCGAGAGGCCCCGAGACCCGAGTGTGGCGCTGGGCGCGCAGTGACGGGAGGTACGCCCTGTGGGCTCACGATCTGGTCCGGCAGAGCTGGGCAGGAGCTGCAAAGGGCCCTTGAGGGACAGAGCAGAGACCCGAAGACCGGGTGAGAAGGGCGAATGCCCGAGGGTCGTTTTGCTTGGCCGAAGGGCAGAAAACAATACTGCCTGGAACACCGGGGTGGGGGGCGGCGAGGGCGGACCCCACGAAGCCTGGCAGGTGCGGTGGGGATTTCAGTCGTTCTCAGAATTGCTATGGGAAACCATGGACGGGTTTGGGGTTAGAGAGAGATTGGGTGGACTCAGAGAACTGGAAAATGGCGACACATTCCCTCGAGGGATTTACATTCTGGAAGGGCAGGGACGGGCTGGGAACAGATAAACCGGTCTGCGCCGAAAGTCTGTTGAGTTATATCCAGCCTCTTTCCATCGCGCCCCAGCCGGCTTGAGCTCTGGGGCGTGTGGATGTAGAAAGTACTATCGAGGTAAAAGTGCCAGAGGCAGGCAGCAGCTGCCAGAAATTTCGGGCTCCATAGTCATGCTCCCTTCCCAAACCAGAGAACCAGCTTAGAATCTGGACCGAGGGCCTCAGGCTACCACCCGCAGCAAATGCTTTTTGAGAACGACTGACAGGGGTGGGTCTCTCCTGCGGGAGAAGGGAAAAGCCAGGACCTGGAGGATACTATTACTGAGACTGTTTTGAAGTGTTACTTTCATTGTGTTTGGCTGGAGAGTAGGAGAATAATCCAGACCTGCCCCTCTCACACAATGATTGTGGATGGTCTTGAAAGAAAAGGAGGGAGGGAGGGAAGGAGGGACTCAACTTCACCTCCCAGGAATGCACCTTTCCTGTCCGCTTTCTTTTCAGCGATCCCACTAACTCCATTGTTGAATGCCCTTTTCCTTGCTGGCATTTTCAATTCTACCACCTTTCAAAAAAGTGAAAGGAAGAAAAAAAGTGAAAGGAAGAAAGGCAACAGGTTTTTGTGTCTTCATTCTTTTCATTCTATCTGGAGGGAGGAGAAGCGGGGTGAGTGGCTGTCAGCAGGAGGTGGTGGGAGTTCAACCACGTGTGGGCAGAGCAGGAACTCCCTGGGCTCGGCAGGCAGCCCAGCGCCGGGCTGCCGGGCTCCTTGGGAGCCCTGCAGAAGCCTTTGCTGTTGGGTTGTTACCATTATCATTCTTTTTTTTTTTTTTTTTTTTGGCCATGCCTCGAGGCATGTGGGATCTTAGTTCCTGGACCAGGGATCAAACCCGTGCCCCCTGCAGTGAGAGCTAGGACTCTTAATCACTGGACCTCCAGGGAAGTCCCTCCATTATCATTCTCTTTTTTTTTTAAAATAAATTTATTTTATTCATTTATTTATTTTTGGCTGCGTTGGGTCTTCGTTGCTGCGCGCGGGCTTTCTCTAGTTGTGGAGAGCGGGGGCTGCTTTTCATTATGGTGCGCAGGTTTCTCATTGCGGTGGCTTCTCTTGTTGCGGAGCACGGGCTCTAGGCACGCGGGCTCAGTAGTTGTGGCACACGGGCTTAGTTACTCCGCGGCATGTGGGATCTTCCCAGACCAGGGCTTGAACCCGTGTGCCCTGCATTGGCAGGCGGATTCTTAACCACTGCGCAACTAGGGAAGCCCCATTATCATTCTTTACAAGGGTCTGTATGTATTAAAAATCCACAGAACTGTATATTTTTGGGTCCTGGATGGGATCTTAGAGAGTCTCCTTTAATCTCATTTTCCAATGAAACCAGATCAGAATGAAAAAACTTGTACAAGGTGGTTTGTGACAGATCCAGGGCTGGTTACCTCAGGCACATGCTTTCTTTCCAGAATACCGTACTGTTGCTCTAGAGAGGGCTTTGGGACAGCGGAAATCATGTCCTCAGTGGTAGAGTCAAGGCTTTGAACACAAACTCTGCTGTGGACCGGGAGTATCCTTGAGCACATTACTTAGCATCTCTGTACTTTAGGTTCCTTAAAATGGGGTCATTAATCGTTACCTCATGGAGCGGTGCTGAGGGGTTTTAAGTACAAAGCAGGGGTTCAGTAACTCTTGGTGTTCCTCGCTCCCCCTCTTGCTGATATGATTTCTCTCTGATCTCAGGTTCCTAGAGGTGGGCACCAGCCAGCGGCTAGAAACAGGGTGAAGCAGAAGGCAGACGACGCCTTCAGAGCCCCAACCTGGCATTAGTGAACAGTGGCTGCTGAGCCAAGGGTGACCAGGTTCCTGAACTCTGTGGCCTAGGCTTGGAGGGAATCAAAGATGTTCTCAGTTGTGAAAGAGGAGAATTCGGACAGCAGGACAAAAAAGGAAGACGGCCCCCTGGGGCAGATACCTTTGCCACCGGAGGCCACATCAAACCCTGGGGCCTTTTCAAAGCCTCTCCACCTGCCCAGTCACTGGGAGGTAGATAGCCCCAGGAAGGAGCCCAGTCAGCCTAGGGGGCCAGACCAGGACTGGATAAAGCTAGAAAGAGACATCAGGGAAGAGCAGGTGTTTGACCTGCTGAAGCCAATTGAACCTGTACAGAAGCTGCTCCCTCAGGTGGATGAGGAGGCCCTGCAGGAAGCCGTGAAGGGAGAATGCTGGTGGAAGGCGTGGGTGAAGGTGAGGAGACCAAGCGAGAGACAAAGGGAGGGACTGGGTCCTGGACTCCAGGAGCTCTTTCATCCATTATCCTGTCTACAGAACAAATGGAATCTCAAGAGTGTTCCAAGCTGAACAGCACCCAGGAGAAGGGGTTTCAAGGACTTTTTTTCAGACTCCACACCACCTTGGCATCCTTCAAGGAGTACTTGCTGAAATTCCTCAGAGTGGCAGCCTTTTTCCTTTGCGCTCTTCCTACTTATATTCAGTATATACCCCTCCTTTCTCCCCCACATTGTTCTTCCCTCCTCTCCATCCTTCCTTTCCTGTCTGTACATTAAAGTTGCTGGCTTTGTACTTGTCTTTTCCTATTTCTCCCTTCCTTCCGTGTTTTTCTTTTTCTCTTAGTTGTCTGAATCTTGAGACTGGATGTCTGTCTGTCTATATACAGACTCTCTGAATCTCTCCTGTTCTTCCAGAAGCCAGTCACCTCTGAGGATGTGGCAGTGAATTTCAACCAGGAAGAGTGGGAATGTCTAGATGCCAGTCAGAGGGTCCTCTACCAGGACGTTATGTCAGAGACCTTCAGAAACCTGATGTCTGTGGCTGTGGGTAAGAGGCTGGGGTTCCTCACAAGCCCTCTGTCCCAGGCCTCTGGGACATCTTGTTTCCCTGGGCAGGTAGATCAGCTCACAATTAGCTTCACTGATCCTTGGTTCTATACGTTCCAGGTATGCAAGATCTGGGTTACTAGGCTCAGGGTGAAAGAAGAAATGAAAGGTTGCATGAAGGCAAAGATAAGGCTTGTGACATGATGATAATGTTCTCAAAGTTTGCAAATCTGCCTATTCATCCAACTAGTATTTACTGAGTCACTCCTATGATGTACCAGGCACTTTGTTGAGAGCTGGCCTTTTGCGTGTCTCCTCCCTGCACCTAAGTGTCCCAGATTATGGCTCTTAAACCAAAGATAACGGAAGAAGGTAGCCTGTGTGAAGGGGGCCAAGCCTGGGACCTCAACTCTTCCTCTTATTCCCACTCCCCAGTCAGAATCTTTCTGTCTAATCCAGACCTGATCGCCAAGTTTGAACAGGAAGAGAAACAGTGGAGAGCAGATCTCCGTCCGCCAAACGGAGAAGGCCTTCATTCAGGTAAGAATTGCAAAGGAGAGAGGAGGGTGAAAGGACCCAGGACATGCCTTGGGAGGATGGAAATGACTAAGAGGATCGGGGGTCTGCATACCCGCTCCTAGCCTGCATCCTTCCTGCCTGGTCAGACGTGGAGCTGGAAGAAACTTTGACATCATCTGCTCAAGTCCCCTGGCTTCAAGAAGATGAGTATCTAAGCCATTCAGGACAAATGAATATCTTCAGTTTCTAGAGATGGAGAGATTCCATGTCAGTTGCTTATGTCAGTGATACCGCCTTGATTAAAAAGTCCTTTCCGGGACTTCCCTGGTGGTCCAGTGGGTAAGACTCCACGCTCCCAATGCAGGGGGCCCGGGTTTGATCCCTGGTTGGGGAACTAGATCCCACATGCGTGCCGCAACTAAAAGATGCCACATGCTGCAACTAAGATCTGGCGCAGCCAAAATAAATAAGTAAATACATTTTTTTTTTAAGTCCTTTCCAAAAGAAGAGAAAGGGAAGGGAGATGAGCTTGATGCTGAGTTGGAGGAGGGGAGACTTGTTCTTAAGAGTAGAATAAGGACTTGAGAGAAATTTAAGTCTGAGCTGACCACACTCCTGGTTTGCCAGGACAGTCCTGGTTTATGCTTCTCATCGTAGCTTGATTGTTAATAGCACCTCCCGTCACTCAAGTGTCCCAATTTTCATGATATATTATGAGGTCACCTGTGGGCATCTGGGGTGTCTGCGAGTACGAGCAAAATTGAAAATGAGAGAAATTAACACACATGGTAAATCAGCTATACTTCAATTTAAAAAAAAAAAGGAAAGGAAATGGATTTCAAGAAATGTGGTTAAAATTTTGATCTCTGATATTGTTGGAAGATTCCAGTTAAATTTTTATTTGCTTTTAATTGGAAAACCCAAAAGTTTACTCTTATCTCTGGCCTCTGAGGTCTAAGAGTGAGCGTGAATGTCAGATGGGAGAGGGAGGGCAGAAAGAGGGAAGTAGCTTGGACTGAACGGAGAGCTTGTGTCGGGGTTGTCGTGGTGAATCTCGGGGTTGTCGTGGTGAATCTCGCTATTCTTCCTCATTCCCTACAGGAGGCAAGAGAGAGGAACTTCAAGAACAGAGCCAGAGTTTGGGAGATGAGGGAAACAGCGATGACAAGAAGGTCTCCCTTGCTCGCAGAAGGGCAGGCCCATCCTCTGCTCCAGCTGGGTCCCTGGACAGGACACCAGTGTTCCCAGCATCCTGGGCTGGGCCACCCTTTACCTGCCATACCTGTGGCAGGTGCTTCAGCAAGCGCTCCAGCCTCTACAACCACCAGTTTGTTCACAGCTGCGGCCAGTGCGGGAAGTCCTTCCTGAACCCCAAGGAGCTCAGCTGCCACCGGCGCAAGCAGCACCTCGGGGAGCGGCCCTTCTGCTGCTTGCTCTGTGACAAGACCTACTGTGACGCTTCCGGGCTGAGCCGCCACCGCCGTGTCCACCTGGGTTACCGGCCCCATTCGTGCCCTTTCTGTGGGAAGTGCTTTCGGGACCAGTCTGAGCTCAAACGCCACCAGAAGATACACCAAGGCCAGGAGCTGGGTGCTGGAAAGCAGAAGCATATCGTGAAGATTCCAGACAACACAGCTGGATTCCAGGGGCTGGCAACTGAAAACAAGGCACCAGTGGCCGGGACCCAAGGACCCTCATTTAAAACCACGGGTCCTGAGGCTCAGACCCAGCCATCTTTAGACAGGAGCCCAGCACCTACAACCAAGAACCAGGTAGTCACTGGGAAGGCTCAGCGCCCAGTCGTTACAACCCCAGAGCCTGTGACCAGGACCCAGGCAGCCAACACGAGAGCCACCTGCCTGGATACCAAGTCCAGCTCTCACCCAGGAAAGCCTTCAAGACGCAAGGTCTTCTCTTGCCCTCACTGTCCCTTGACCTTTAGCAAGAAAATCTGTCTCTCCAGCCACCAGAAGGCCCACTCCACAGAGCAGTCCAACCGCTGCTTCCACTGCGGCAAGTCCTTCACCTTATTCTCTGGGCTGGTCAGGCACCAGCAGACTCACTGGAAGCAGAAGCTCTACTGTTGCCCTATCTGCGACGTCTGCTTTGGGGAAAAAGAGGACCTTTTGGGTCACTGGGGGGGCTACAGGGGCAAGGGGCTCTGCCTGGGCAGTCCCCATAAATGCTGGGCGATCCTGGGTCAGTGGCTTGGCTTCTTTCCCAATGCCTCCACTGTGGCGGGGGAGGAGATGGGTCTTTCTCCTGGATCCATACCCTCAGGAGAGGGAAGGCAGGGAGGGGAGAAGGCAGCAGAGGAAAGAAAGCAGATAAGGCAATGAAGGTCTTGGAATGTAAATAAATGGCCTTTCCACCCGAGGTCTTTCTCTGTTTGGTTTTCCTGAGGGGTAACCTCCAGGGTAAGGAGACAGGTGGAGAGAGAGGTGAAGGAATAATGAAGGACATACAGAAAGGAAAAGGGACAAGAGGTGGCACGTGGAAACTTGTAGTATTATTAATTAGCACCCAGCTTGTTTCTTTGTGTCTGATAGACCATCAAGTAGTAGTTGTTGAAGAAAGCAGTGGACACTCCAATAGGTATGAAGATGGGAGAAAAAGGATGAGTGGGGGAGAGAGTCTGAGGGACCCATCTGGACCAGATGTAGAAGGGAGCCATTTTAAAGCAGGTGTGTGGCCCAGTTCTCATCCCTTGCTCCCCTGGCACCTCGGTAGGCTGCCCGGGACAAGATGGAGCTCTGGCCAGTGTTCTGTGGGTTTCTCCCCATCTCCTGTTTTTGGTTAGGGCTCCCCATGTCCTCACTCTGCAGGTCACTTGGCGCTGTCTTGGATGTTTTGGACTTTTCCTGCTCCTTCCCAGCAGGGCTGAGATCTTGGAAGAAACAACCACCATTTGCAAAGCTGGTGTGCTATGATTTGCAGTGAGGAGGTTCCTGGTCTCCAGTTCATGGCAGAGACCCTCTTGTCTGTGTTACTCTGCAGCACAGGTGCCCTCTGATGGAGAGAAGAGCAGCTGCCTGACTGTAACCAGAGAGGGCTTCAGATGGAAGATAGACCAAGGAGTAGAAATATGTGGGCAGCAGTAGAAATATGTGGGAGAGGAAGGAAGGAGCTGGGGAAAGGGAGAGACAAAGTAGATGACAGAAGAGAAGTTGATCCTATTTGGAATTCAGAGCATTCCTGCAAGTGCAGATTAGAATGTCCCCCCAGCAAAGAGGCCAGTGAGTGTGCAACTTGATGGATGTGACATCCCCGAGGACCAGTCTTTGGGCCAACCAGGCTCTTCTCCACCCTGCCAAGATGCGACATCATTCAGAAGGGGTTTCCTAGAAGGAGGAGAAAATAACTTGAAAAAGCTGTCAACAGTTTCTATCATGAAACTGTCACACCAGGGAGAAGAAAGGCCCTGTGGAGTCATCTAGTCTTGGAGGTGAGGCCCAGGGCAGCTGCTGTAGGGAACAATCGAGAAAGGAGGCCAGCTGGGGTGGGATTCTTGCTTTGGAGCACGAAGGTGGAGGAGGAGTCCTCCCTCCAGCCAGGCTCACCAGCCCTTCCTTTCCTTTGGGATTTTGATCCCTCAATTAGCCCCCTCTTCCCCTTGCTGCTTTCCTCGTTGTTTTTTTTTTTTGCTCTCAGCTTATAAGAAAAAGAGAACTTACTTAGCTCTTCAAGAAATTGCCCTGAAAACAAAGAGAAATAGGTGATGAGTGGAAGATGACTAACTCCTCCCACATCCTCCCTGTGGAATTCATAGTCACCCCCCCTCCCTTTCCACTAAGGGACCCCACACATCTCAGTAAGTGGTTCTCTTCATGGATTCTCTGAGGAGGCTGGAGTTGGCCATGTGGACAGAGCAGGAAGGAAATTCCAGCTCTGAATCTTGAGCCCTGGTTCCAGCCACCCTCTTTATGTTTCCCCGCTCAGGGCTGGCTTGACCCCTGCTGCTCAGTGGTCCTGTTTGCTGCCCCAGCACTGC
This sequence comes from Physeter macrocephalus, assembly GCF_002837175.3. NCBI lineage: Eukaryota > Metazoa > Chordata > Mammalia > Artiodactyla > Physeteridae > Physeter > Physeter macrocephalus. Next base: position 86,052,119 of record NC_041231.1, read on the forward strand.
ACCTGCTAGTCTTCGGTGTAGCCAGTTGTAGCAGATGATCAAGGCCACCAGGGGTCCGATAAATGGCACGATTACAAACAGGGTTATCTTCCAGCAGGGCACCCTCAGGAAGTGGGGATCTGAATCGTTTGCCACAGAACAAACAGGATTAACATGTGTTCCCCCTTGTGTCCCAACCACCCCTCTCCATTTATTATTGGGTTTCTTTTGGGTGGTGGAGGGGGGAGGTTCTTAACCTGGGTTCCAAAATAGTTTGTGGATAGAGTCCAGGGAGTTCATGAATTTGGATGAGAAAAGCACTACATTTTTATTTTCACTAACTTCAAACTGAATTTAGCATTTTCTTACACTAAAAATGTAGCTAACAAACCAGTTATCAGCAGTACCTGTGACTTTATCACCAATGGAAACCACATTCCCTTCAGAGTTGTTGCAGAAATCTCAGAATACTGTTTATCAATAGTTTGAAATCACCAAATTATTAGACCTGCTGCTACATTTTATTATTTAATGTATATTTTTGTTATTTAAAGAAACATTTGTTACTTTATCACAAATTTGTTTATATTTCGAAAACTATTTCAAAACAATGGTTTTCTTTGTAATCCTATGTGTTATATTTTGTGTGTACAGTTCAAAACATTCTGGGAAGGGAGGGGTCCATGAGGCTTCACCAGATTGCCAAAGAGTACAAAAAGTTAAGACCTTTGTTATGTGAATCCTGTAAAACAAAGATCCTGTTCCTTCCCTTTGAGTTGCAGACTGTGTGTGTTGTTTTTTCTGCACACTGATTAAATGCTAGCGTGGAGCCAGGGGCACTTCCAGCCTCAGGAGGAGAGGCTGTTCAGGAAGGCTGCTCAGAGCAGGGACCATCTTATAATTTCTGCAACATCCATTCAACAAATATTTGGGTGCCCTTCTGTTGTAGGTATTGTCATTAGGCACTGGACAATCTGCAGTGAACAAAAAGGACAGAGACCATGTCCTAGGGCCGACATTCTATTTTTTTTTTTTTTTGCTGCACGTCATTCAGGATCTTAGTTCTCCCACCAGGGATTGAACCCTCACCCCCTGCAGTGGAAGTGCAGAGTCTTAACCAGTGGACCACCAGGAAGTCCAGGCCAACATTCTAGTGGGGTTTGATGTCTTCACTCTTCCCCCAAGACGCCTTCCCTGAGGAGTCACATGTAGTTACTCATTCTGTACTGTGAAAACTCATTCCCCTGTGTGAGCTGTTGATGATGTATATGTACTTTGTTCTCCAGTTAATTTATGTATATGTATCAACTCCCCAACTAGACATCAAGTTGATGGGCAAAGGATCTGTTTACCTCCCCTTTGTAATTCCTGAAAAAAGAAGTAATGTACATAAAGTACTTGTAATTCCTAGAATGTTAACATTTGGGAAGCTGTTACAGTGCCAGGTACATGCAAGCGTAATGTAAGTGTTTGCTATTATCTAACCCATCCTAGGTGCGTATGATGACATTCAAAGAAAGAACAAGAGAGGGAGGAAACCAACCAGAAGCCAGGGGTCCTTACATCCCCAGGTAACAGGAGCCGAGTGAAGCACCAAGCTGACCTGGGGTGCTGGGTACCCCAGAACTTACCAAAAGTCCGGTGGAGATTCTCTGAAAGAACAAATGGAAAGGGATTATTAGTATGGCACTCAAAACAATCTTTTCTCCTCTGAGCCTTTGTTATTTAATCACTTTAAATTGTAAGTGACGCACGATGGAGGAAAGGAAGCTGTAGGATTTTACTTCTACTCTGGTTGAAGGCAGGGAAGAGGAATGAGACTCTACGACTGGTTATAGGAGTTTTAAATAGTGAAGTTCCCGCCTGAAGGGAGCACAGGGTATTGGGACAGAGGCAGAGATGGTCTGAGAAAATGACCATTTCAGTTACGCCAGAAGACCTGGAGGGAGGCATGGGGAGGGAAGGTGCCTGGAACTCACCTATCTCTGCTGGAATTTTTCCTAAAATAGAAAAAAGGCGACATTTTTAGTTCCAGCTCAGGCACTAGATGGGGCCCCTCCACACCCATTGCCTTGGGCCTTTGTGCAGGGTGTTTCTCAGTAGCCCATGAACATCCTTAGAGTGAGAAGAGCACCAGATTTGAAAGCAGGAGTTCAGGCTCATTCCCTGGCTATTGCCTGGGTTAAATATTGGGTTAAAGAAAGCTGAGAAGCTCAGTAGACAGCTATGTTCACCAATGCCCCAAACCAATCTAAGGTTTTATTACCACCCCCACTACTCTCTGCTCCTTTTCTTGCTGGTTCTCAGTTCACAACGTCACTCCACCCCGCTGGATCGTCACTTTGTAAATCTAAAGCTACTTCCCATCTGAATGAGGAAGGAAGGAACTAAACATTTAGTTGAGCAGCTGCTTTGTACCGGCTCTGTTCTAGGTGCTTTACATAACACTATCCCCTTTAATCCTCCCATAACTTGTAGGAGGGAGGGTGTTATCTCTGCTTGACTCAGACAAGGCAACTGAGGCTTGGAGAGTTCATGTCATTGTCTGAACTGGATCTAAACCCAGGCTGGCAAACTCTTTCTGCTCAGCCATATGGGCTGAAGACCTTTCTCATGGGGGAGAAGAGGTAACTTGAGTATCTGGGACGAGGTCAAGGGAAGAGAAGATCCCACCAATATCCCCCCTCATATACTCCAAGCCCTCCTTGCTGCTTTATCCTCTTAGGAATGGGAGGGGGAGGAGAACTGGAGGCCTTGCGTGCTTTGGCTTTGAGAACGCTTGGTGGCGGGGAGAAGTCTCAAAATGAAAGCTCTTGGGCACAAGAGAGGAGCTTCAGACGGTTGAACCCGTGTTCTCAGTGTTGGATGGAAAAGGAGGAAACAACACCTACTATGTGGTAGGGACTTTTACCTACACTATCTTTATTTAAACCTAGTAGCACAGACTTGCCCGATTCTGAAGCTCACACTCCCCCGGTTGCATAAGCTGCTGTGTATGTTTCAGGGACCAGAAGATAGGGGTTTAGGCCTGAGCTCCGCCTCTTAGAAGCTGTGCCAGCTTGAGTAAATCTCTGATCCACTCCAGGCCTCAGTTGCTTCCTCTCTAAAATGGGGCTATTATATATCAGCCCTACCTCATAGGGAAATGAAAGGTCCTATTATCTAAATGATATTTACATTCGGTAGGATGTAAAACTTGTCATTATGGAGTTCTGAACCCAGAAGTCCCTCAAAAATAAACGTGAGCTGACCAAGCTCCAAGAGACCAGGCACTTCAGGGAAGGGTCCCCAGCCAGCCACCCTCCAGCCTGTACCTCTGAGTCTGCGCTGCAGGCAGAGGAAGACAAGGCCCACAGTGACCTGCAGGAGGAGCCCAGGCAGAACCGCGATGAGTACCAGCACTCCAGGGCTGACCCAGTAGAAGGGATCTGAAAGGCAGAACCGGGGTGGCCCAGCACCTGTCATCAACACCCAGCACAGTGCCCACGGCTCCATGAGCCAAATTCAAAGAAGATGACTCAGAACTAACACCTAGGCTTAGGTTTAAAGGAAAAGTAAGTGGTTGTTTCTGAGAAGGGCCAGTGGTTTAGAATGACAGGAGTCGAGGCTGTATACTGGGCCAGTCTTGGAGAGTTTTGAGAACCACGAAAGGGACTTAGATCTGATCCTCAAGGTCACGGGGTACCCTGAAGCATTTCATGCTGAGGAGTGACAAGATCTGATTTACTGACTGCAGGACTGGAGGAGGGGGGCAAAGGCAGTCAATTAAGAGGCCATGGTAATGGTGAAAGTAAAACACATGAGCCTAGGACAGTGGTCGTGGTGTAGGAAGTCAAGGTGAACTCAAATAGGAAAAAAAATACATATTTTCAGTAAACTTTAAACTGAAATTTAGTGTTTCTTTATGTTTGTAGGGAACACTCCACAACAATATGAACAGAACCTGAGACTTTGTCATCCCTAAAAATCACAAATATTTTCATATCACTGTACAGAAATCTCAAAATATCACTTACGTTCATTTTGAAATGACACTATTATTAGGGCCACCCCATATCTTACTTTAATATTTTGATAACTGTATTTCAGTACAAGTATGTTTTATGCATTTCAAATATCCTTCTGAGAAGGGGTTCATCGACTTTACCAGTCCGACAAAAGGGTGCATGACACAAAGAAAAGTTAAGAACCTTTCTTCTGGAGCTTTTGAGAAAGTAGGATCCGCCGCATTTGGTAACTGAGCAGACATGGAGTGGGAAAGATAAAGAGACATGGGATGACCTTTGGCTCTCTGTCGCCATCTATTGCCCATTCTCGAGTCGGCTCAGTGCCCCAAAGCTTTCCCTGTATAATCTCAATGTGCAGGGCCGGCCCTTTCCATCTTGTTCTCTGCGTTAGGGGGCTAGATAAAGATACTGCCATCAGGGTAGGCATTAAGTCACAGCAAACAACGTCAAACTGGTTTCTTAGGTATAAATACCATCCTTCAAGCTGCGGTTTCAGGCTCTTGTCTGTTACTGTGTTCCCCAGGAGAAAACACAGCCAGCTCTACTTTCAAAGTTCTCATTGGAAGTTACCTGGAGCAACACGGTTTAGCAATTGCAGATTTTAGTTCCTTTTTTTGTACACCTTTATATTTTAACAAAGGGTTAGGATCACAAAAAGAGAGAAAAGGAGACATTATGAGACTTCTGATGTAAAGTGATATGAACAAAGTATATAGCATCACCTATGAAATATGCTTGACAAAATAAATCAAACCTGAATCTGATTGTTCATATCCTAATCTATAAGTTTACAGAAAATAAAGGGTATGGAACACTGTATTAACGTGGGAATGAAATCAGCAAAATCTAGACCGTGGGAAACTCTACAGGGCGAATACCAACCTGTGCATCTTGTTTGGATTGGATTCAAGCAAACCAACTGTAAAAATATATTTATAAAACAATCATAAAAATGTGAACACAGGGGGCTTCCCTGGTGGCGCAGTAGTTGAGAGTCCGCCTGCCGATACAGGGGACATGGGTTCGTGCCCCGGTCCGGGAAGATCCCACGTGCCGCGGAGCGGCTGGGCCCGTGAGCCATGGCCGCTGAGCCTGCGCGTCCGGAGCCTGTGCTCCGCAACGGGAGAGGCCACGGCAGTGAGAGGCCCGCGTACCGCAAAAAAAAAAAAAAAAAAAAAAATGTGAACACAGACGGGGTATTGTTAAGAAGTTTTGTAAAATTTTAAAGATGTAATAATAGTATTTTGGTTATGATTTTGTTTTTGAGTTTTTCTATTTGAGACATAGTTTTGAGGATTTAGCAATGACACGATAATGCTGCCTAGGATTTGCCGGAGGAATTCATTTGGGGCGGATGGTGATGAGTGGGGTCTAGTGAAACAGGTGGCCTGTCCTTGGGTCATAACTGTTGCAGTCAGGTGATGGGAACTTGGAGGCTCATTATAATAATCTCTCTACTTCTGTATATGTTTTAAAGTTTCATAATGAAGAGTTTAAAGAAAGGTTTAGAGACAACTAGTAATAAAATCACAAAACTGACAAGAAAAATACAAAGTTGGAAGGAGAGACTAGAAACTCTTTAGAGAAAGAGGGAAGGTAATTACACCTGAAACTTGACAATCACATAGTTACTGCATTTCAGTCCTAAATTTGTCTCAGCTTCCTGGAGCCTCACGCTAGGTGGGTGGTCCATCATAAAACTCTCTTTTTTAAAAGACTCTTAGGCATGCAGATTATGAGAAGGGAGGAAGAGGGTCAGAATGTGGAAATCCACCCAAAGGAAAATTTTCTCCCCAGGCAGTTCATTTGTTTGTTTGTTTCCTTGTTGGGGTGGGGTGGGGATGTACTGGGGGAGGCAGTTATTGAGCCAGGAAGCTACTGAACAGGAATGAGGAAAATCGGAAAACTGGAGGGATCCTCACTATCAGACTTCCTTGCAGGTAAAAATCCCCCAGTGAAAACAGCTGTATGAAGAACATTCTGTGACGCACAAAGCTGTTTTCACATCCCTGAGATCCGTCTCTAGAAATAGTGCTTTGTTATCCCGCATACAATGCCATCTTCTGGTCCCAGTACTGCAACAGTGGCCCTTGAGATACAAAAGTGATCGATTGTCTGATGTTTGCCCTGCAGGTGGGGAGGAGGGAAGGGAAATGACCTGAGGCCCAGGCCTCAGAATATTTTTGTTCCTCAATTAAATAGCAATTAACTTTCAAATCTCCCCCTCCTTGTCCATGTCTTAACCCCTCTGGGATAAAACAAAAAAATAAATTTCAAAGTCATCCCTCACATAAAACATACCACAAATGAAATTCTGGAGAAAGGAAGCAGTGGAGGTAAAATCTATAGGTAACATCTCTTTCTATGATTATATTCAGATATTAGTTCTACTTAATTCCTTGCAACTGTTTACCAGGAATATATTGTTTAATAATGTTCCTCATCTAATAAAACACCACAAACACATCAACTGAGGAATTCACTGTAATAGGATTTGATCAGTTTGACTCCCTAGGAATAAGGCCCTTGTTTATAACAAAGAAATGAAAAGACAAACCAAAGCAAAACAAGAAAGGAAAAGGTCCACTTGGATACTTTGATTAACGTTCAGATAAGTCATATTCCCCTCTAGTAGCACAAAATAATCACAAATTCATTACTTTGGATTTTGCTGCCTACATTTATCATTTTTTTCTATTTAAAAATGTTTAAAATTTCTCTATATGTACTCACAAATGTGCATGTTATATACACACTTTTATGTAAATGGATAAATATGATGATATGGATAAAATTATGGTCTTTTTTCTTTTTTAATTGGATCACCCCCCATCCTCCCTTTTCTCCCCCAAAGTGAACCCTATTAACTTTCTTATGGATATCTTTATATGTTTCTCTGATATATAAAACGTAAAGTTTTGTTTTTGTTCCCTAGATTCTGTAGCTTGCTTTTATCACTCAACAATACCTTGTAAAATGCCTCCAAGCTGTCTGGAATGGCCCTAAAACAATCTTTTAAATGGTTGCATGATATTCACTGTAGGGGTAACAGTGTTTACTCAGTCACTTCCCTACTCATGGGCACGGACTCTGATTCTGGCTTCCTTACATCATTACAGAATAATGATGTAACGGACAACGTGAGCATATGAATTCCCAGAGATACTGATGTGCGTGCGTATCTCTATGGAGTTAATTCCCAGGAATGAGCTGTTTGGGTTGAAGGATCTCATCTCAATTGAGAGAATGACTGAAGGCTCAAAGGCAGGTCCTGGCCACCCAACAGACAATACCTACTATTATAGACACTACTCACCTTCCACTTTCAATTCCATTGCTGCCTCCTCTTGGTAAGAATGATCTCGGAAGAAGCAGGTGAAACCTCCTTCATCTGAGAACCTTACATTCCGGATCCTGAGGGTCACCTTTCCCTCCCCGATAGTCTCTTTCAGCAGCTCCGTGCGGCCCCGGTATTCAGGCGCCTGCTCTTCATCTTGGTCCTTGCCATTTCGGTAGAGATGAACCACCCTGGAGAAGGGGGGTCGGTACCATCCCACCTCCATGCCTGTAGCGTTCTTTCCTGGAGATATGCGACAGGGCAACTCCGCTTCATCCCCCACCAGCGCCCGGATGGGCTGCCCTGGTCCCATTACTCTGAACTGTCCTAGCCAAGACACAAAAGAAAAGAAACTGAGCATCAGAGGGAACGTTGACAAACAAGCCCTTCATGGGAAGGGCTGCTTCAAAACAGGGAAAGAAGAAGACACTTGATTTTTAAATAGAATTCTAGAGCCAGGGAGAAGCTCAGTTTTTCTTAAAGGTCTCTGGTTAGAGAGACACCGTGAGTTCCCTGGACAGAACATTCTAGCATGTGGTCATCCCAGCCTTTAGGTCCCACCTTGGAATGTGGTCCAGCCTCTTGCAGTTTAACTGTCCCGTGGGCCTCCCTCTTCAGACTTGGCCAACTTGATCCTTCTCCCCTTAGAGGTTTTGCTTCGGTCGTTCCCCCCACCACCACCTCTCCATCACTTCTCAGCCCTCTGTACTTGTTCACACCCTGGTCCCAAATTCTTCTCCTCTGAGATCTTCCACCCTAGAGGTGGAGGATCTTCTTTCCTTCTTTCTTCCTTCTTCTTTTCCTCTGTATCTTCAGCCCTCTCTACAGCTCCTGGACCCTGCCCTGTACAAGTTCCCAGTCTTTTTTCCTCTGTGGGACATATCTCCTTGTCAGACTTGGAGCTACTAGAAGATGAAGCTGGTTTCTCCATTAGACCTGCAGCCATTTCCCAAGGGAGTGTATGTTCTGAGCCTTCTCTGTTAGGCGGCTCCCTCAGATTGGGAATCTGTCTTCGGAGAGCAGGGCTCCTCTGTAAAAACTTATTAGTGCCTGAGAGTGTGAAACAGAACTCTCAGACATGCTGAGACACTACAACTCAACAAACATTTATCACGATTTACCATGGGACAGGCACAACTGAGCATATTATATATACCTTATCTAATTGAACCCTGACAGCAACTCCAAGGGGCTGTTATTATGATATTCCCCGTCTGATAGGTGAGAAAGCATAGTTGGAAAGATAGGTAAGACCCAGTTCAAGGAGAGCCCTGAGTTAAGGTCCCATGATGGATTTGGGTCCCCTTCTGGAGGCTGAAAGATAACTTGCATGGCAACTTGAGGGTGAGTTGAAGGAAGTGAGCCCAGGGAACTAGCCTTTCTGTTCTCAGGGTCTCCCCAGGGCAGGAATAAAGATAAATCTTACCTGCAGAGCTGGAAGACAGCTGGAGGAGGAGGAGGAGGGAGGGGAGGCAGCTGGGCAGAGAGGAGCTCAAAAAACTGGCCATCTCCACCGTCAGTGGGGAAAGAGAGTCCCTGCAGCAGGGTCAGGCCAAGCAGAGGCCCTCGGGGTGCGTGTCCCCACGGCTGAAGAAGCCCCAGGGGAGGATCGGGGAGGGCAGAGCTGCCCTGGCCCTGCTTCCTCCCCAGCAGAGTCGCAGCTGTGCTCCCCGACACAGCCCCACGTTACCCTTGCCAGGCACTTACACAAAAGGGCTACAGAGCCAGGGGATGACCAGGGTTTGCCTTCCCCACCCCCTCAGAGCTACGGAGCAGAGGCTGCCTGGTACTGGGCCTTCCTCCCCCACTCTCTCCTGGCGGCCAGCCTTTGAGGGGGCTTCTAGGATCTGACCTGTTGGGATGGATCACTCACTGGCCCTCAGGCTGAGGCTTGTCGGTGCAGTCTGCAAGGTCCCTTCAATCCCTCTACTCCAGGTATTAGCCAAAAGATAGGGATCTGTGTTGGAGTTTTAAAAAGGAAGGAACATTTAGACTTGGTTTCCTATTTCTACGGTCTCGTAACTGTCATTACCAGGCCATTCTTTTTCCTCTTGATGTCTGACCTTCCTCTCTCCCATCGCAAATCCAAACGCCCTTCCTTATGTTCAGATGTGTTGCTTGGACTTAGTTAGCTTCTCCCTCCCAAAGAATACATTTCAAAGAGTCATGAGTCAGGACTTCCCTGGTGGCGCAGTGGATGAGACTCCATGCTCCCAACGCAGGGGGCCTGCGTTCGATCCCTGGTCAGGGAACTAGATCCCACATGCATGCTGCAACTAAGAGTTCTCATGCCACAACTAAGGAGCCTGCCTGCCGCAACTGGGACCTGGTGCAACCAAATAAATAAATAATTTTTTTTTTTTTAAGTAATGCATTAAAAAAAATAATAAAGTCACGAGTCAAGTGTCAGGAGTTGATGGCCACCTGTGCTCCAAGAGGCAAGCATGAAGAAAGCAACATCCGCAAAGTCAGCGGCTGTCAATCAATACAGGCACTGAGGACAGATCAGCAGTCAGGACACAGCCCCCAGCCTGGCATCACTCTCCAATTTCCTCAGTGTCACAGGGGAAAGTGAGATCTGGGATGGGAATATGATCTTTCTCCTTATCCCCAGACTTGGCTGATCACTAAAGAGTGAGACCAGTATCAGCACCAAATTTGAAAAACATATTTTCCAATCTTAAAACAAGGATGTCTCCTCAAAAAAAAAAAAAAAAAGTCAGGATGCACAATTTAAAGCCATGCTGTCCAATACTGTAATCACTAGTCACAAGTGCCCATTTAAATTAAATAAAATTAAAACTCCAGTTCCTTGATTGCACTAGTCACGTTTCAAACGCTCAGTAGCACATACAGCTAGTTAGTGGTTACTGCATTGGACAGCACAAATATAGATCAGATCCATCATCACAAAAAATTATATTGGGCAGCACCGTTCAAGGGCTAGGGACAGACATTTTCTGCTCTTTTCTGAGATGAGCATGAGGGGCTAGAAGGATGGACACCAGTCAGCTGAGTCTGGGAGCGGTGTATTCTTTTTCTCTGCAAGGCGGCTGTAGTTTGGGCACAAGCAGGCTGGCCATTCTGAAGCTGTGAGGGTGAAAGTCAAGGTCTGGAGGGATGAAGGTGGGAAGAGGAGACTCTGTGCTTGCCTGACTTCCTCTCATGTGGGGATTCTCTCCTTCTAGAATCTAATCTATCCTGTGATGCTCTTCCTCCAAGATACAAGTTCAGGTTCAGGTAAGAAAGTTATGCACAAGATGCTTTCCTGGACAGGGTTTGGGGGTCATAGCGTACTTGAAATTGTCTGGCACTAGTCCAGTTGTCAAAAGCTGGATAGGAGATCAGGGTGGAGTGGAGGGTTAGAAGATCAGAGAGGGTCAGGAGCTAGCCAACCAAAACCACTTATAACGACTACACCCCCTACCTCTGAAGAGCTCACCTCACTTGCCTCCATGCCCTCGACTGCCTCACATCTTTGGAAAGGGGGTGGATTTCTGGAGCTGGGGCGAGCAGTCCCTTGGATGACATGGTCTCTGGACAAGGGAAAGTGGCAGGGCCACCAGCAAAAACAAAGCCGGTGGAGTTGCCATTTACAATAATCTGGGTATAGGAACATCTGGGTTTTGCTGGGCATGGTGCATGGTGTGGACGTGTCTAACAACCCCGTGTTGTTGGTCAGGCTGGTCATTTCCTTCAGCACTTAAAAGTTACTTTAATTTTGTGTGGCGTATGTTATATGATCTTGCACATATTCTTGGGTTGTTTCTTACACTCCTCAGTAATTTCCATTTGATCTACACCTCTCACCAGGTCTGATAACAGGCCATGTACACAGTCATGTATGCGAAGTGACATACTATAAATATGTTAATGTGTATATTAACACACTATCCGTATGTGAAATAGTAAGCACTCAATACATGGGAGCTTACCTAGATGTTACCCAATAGCAGTACTGCGTAAGCTTTTCCAGAGAATGTGTAAAATATATATCATGGGGCTTCCCTGGTGGCGCAGTGGTTGGGAGTCCGCCTGACGATGCAGGGGACACGGGTTCGTGCCCCGGTCCGGGAAGATCCCACATGCCGCGGAGCGGCTGGGCCGGTGAGCCATGGCCGCTGAGCCTGCGCGTCCGGAGCCTGTGCTCCGCAACGGGAGAGGCCACAGCAGTGAGAGGCCCGCGTACCGGAAAAAAAAAAAAAAAAAAAAAAAAAAAAATATATATATATATATATATATATATATATCATGCCCTGTTCTGCTTCTTGTGGTGTTTACTTAATAATGCATAATTCCACATTAATACATAATATAGCCCTCTTGAACTTTTGAAAATGGGTTCTTATTTATTTGTTTATTTGGTTGTTCATCTGCTTCTGTTTCCAAATCCAAAAGGTATAAAACGACATACTTTGAAAATCGCCCAGCCATCCGGAGCCAACTTTTTTTCTCTGAATCCTTCCACATACGTGCCACTAGAGGGAGCCCCACAAGAAAGTTCCTGCATGTGAGAACTAATCTACCCTCCCTCCCTTTTTAACATAAATGGTTAACAACAATTTATCTTGGAGACAATCTATATTAGTACCTAAAGAACATCCTTGTTATTTTACACAGCTACATAATATTTTATGGCATGAATGTATCATACTTATTTAACTAGTTTCCCAGGACATTTAGATTGTTTCAATTTTTTAAATATCCATTTTACTAGGTTAAATAAAAATGTATTCAATTAATTTAAATTAATAAATATTTAACAGAAACGATGTGCGTCAAGCTTTATATTAGGCTCTGATTGTAAAAGTTTCAGCAGGATGAAGAAAAAAGAATTTTTTTTTGGCCGCCCTGTGCTGCAGCTTGTGGGATCTTAGCTTCCTGAACCCCGGCCCACTGCAGTGGAAGCCCAGAGTCCATACCGCTGGAAAGCCAGGGAATTCCCAAGAAGGTTCTTGCTTTCTTTGTGGTTTCACTCTTGACCTGTCATGGTGGCTTTGTTTTTGTTTTCGCTATTTAATATCACATTCCTTCAGGTACTGGGATACTTAGGGGGGTGAATGCAGGCGTTCCCATGTGCCTGGGGTCCTGCCTCTCAACTTGGCAAGACAGGTGTATATGTCTGACCCCACCTCTCCCCTGTGCCCAGGCTGTTGCTGGGAGAGGGCAGCACAGAGAGTGGCAATGGTCCCTGGAGGGAGTTGAAGGCAACTAAAAACCAGTCCTGGGGAGGCTGAGAAGTGAGATCACGCTTGAACCTCGCCTCCAAGCCCTCAGCACATGTTCTATTACCCCATCACACTTCACTTACAAAACACAAATTGAAAGAAAGTTATTAAGAATTTCAAGATAGTGACACAGAGCACCATGGCCCCAACATAGTGTCCCTTCCTAAGCATGGGCCCTGTGTGACTGCCCTGGTCAAATGCCCATGAAGTTCACTGCCTTCTACACAGGTGAAGTTGTTGGTTCAAAGTGCATGTGCAATTGCAGTTTTAATAAATGTTGAGAAATTACCCAGCACAAAGTTGTATACTTTGTACAGGTGGACACACTATACCTCTCAGCTTTCTCCTCTGTAAAAGGGGGATACTGACATTCACCTCATTAGGGCTGTGAACAGAATTACATGAATGACCCATGGGAACTGTGAATGGTGCACAGTAAACATTCTGTAAGTGCCATTATTAGCTCTCACTTGCAGTGATTTTTCTTCTGGAACTCCCTCTAGTGGTATAAATCTCAGGAGGAAATTGATATTTTCTTTTCCACTTTTGTGGCCTTATTTTCATAGTATATGTGTGTTTAAACTGGTCTGCAAATTCCATGGAGACTCAATGACCGATAGACTGTAAAATGTCTAATTTATATCTGTTTAGCCCAGTGTTTCAAGGGTCTGCAGGAAAAATGAGAACACTGATCTAAATCAAGATGATGCGGGTACCCAGCAAGTGAGTTCTTGTACCCAAAGGGTTACATTTTATCTATTAACATTTTCCCCCATTTTGGTGTCTTTTTTGTTATTATTCTGAAAAATTTTCATTTTTCAAAAAGAAAAGCATTCAGCTTGTTATAAATCAGGTGAGTCAAACACTTAAGCTTACTTACCCACGCCCCCCAATAAACGGGAATGAATTTGTGCTGATTTTGAGCAAAATGTTATGAGTTGTCCTATGGAAGAGGCATTAAACTGTTCTGCAGGTCCTCGTGGGGTATAACAATTAGGTGCAAGTCCTCGAAGGTAGATTTCAGTTCAATACAAAGGAGAATCTTCTCTCCATCAGAATCCCCATCCCTGGACATCCAGCCAACATAGAATGGGAAGTTAGGCTAGGTAACTCTAAGGTTTTTCCCTAGCTATAAGACCCTACGAGAATATACATGTTCCTTTCTCGTCTTTTTTTCCCGGTCCTCCTGCCTCCTTTCCATCTGCCCGACGCCTTCACTCTTCGCCAACATTCCCTAAGGATCTTGCAGGGGAAGGCCCAGGAGGCGCTCCCAGTCTGCCTCGCAACAGCTGACTTACTCGACTTCCCGCCGAGAATTGGTTGCCAGGAGCCCTTGGGGGCGGAGAATAAGGCGGTGACTACACATATTCAGGCAAAAGCGAGGCGCTTGCAGACCTTGCAGTGACCTCCAGTTCCAAAGGGCAAAGCTTTACTTGCCCTTTCACTTCAGACCCACCGCCCTTGGTTATCTGCCTTCCTCTCCTGTCCGCTTCGTTCCTCTGCTTTTGTCCAGCCTGGATTATGGAGGCCTAAAATGTTGCGGGGCGAATAGCTCAGGAGAGGGAAGACCCAGGTGGCCATTTTGGCATCTGGCCCAGTTCCTGAGAGCACCCACCAGTGATGGCCCTTCAGTCACTACAAGATTGCTCCGATAGAAGGAAAACGCAGCGGTGGCCATTTTGGATCTGGGCGACTGTCATTTTGGCCATCATCTTAAAGCCTGGCAACTACAGCACCCCACGGCCCCCCAGCAGAGAAAACTATATGGAGAGAGAATTCTGTAGTATGGAAATCTTACAGCTCTTTCAGGACTCCTTATATCCCTATTCCAGAATATGGCGGACCCTGCGTCTCCATATATATATGGATATATATAATATATGGATATTTATAATATATATATATATAAATATAAACCTTGATGCTCAGATGCAAATTTCAGCTCCGTGCAGCTGACTGATAAACATGTCAGACTCCAGTTTACTGTCCTGTGGGACGACTTGTTACCTTGGAAAGTAAAGAAACGTCCATGTCTTTAACTGTAAAATGGGGATTATGGGGTTGATGTGAGGATTGAATAAAAGGTACGCAAAGTACTTAGGTCTGTGTCTGGCTCTCAAAAACCGTAATAACACTTTTTGTGCAGGGCCTGGGTATAGAAAGTCAGGCCATGAGGGCAGGACTTTATCTTGTTTTCCCTGTATCCTCCTTGGCTAGAAGAGCGAGGGATGCATAATAGAATAAGTTTGTGGAAAGAATGAATGGCAAACTGGAATCTTCACCTTCTGATCTCCAGCCTTTGTATTCTCCTCGCTTTGTAGTCTCCTCCCTTTCAGGCTGTGGGTTCCCCCTTCAGGCACCTTCTTGCGTTGTAATCCCTCTAGGTCAATATTTACACTCTTACTTGATCTAGATCACACCAACTTTTTAACTCAGAGGTTAGTTTTTTTTTTTTTTTGGTTGCCCTGGGTCTTAGTTGAGACATGCAGGCTCCTTAGTTCTGGCATGCGAACTCTTAGTTGTGGCGTGCGTGTAGGATCTAGTTCCCTGACCAGGGATTGAACCCCGGCCCCCTGCACTGGGAGCGCGGAATCTTAACCACTGTGCCACCAGGGAAGTCCCCAGAGGTTAGTATTTTTGACTTTTGACCTTGAAGCCTGGATTAAGGGCTTTGTGTGATGAGGAACTTCAGGTGTCTGCTAGCCTGGAGGGAGCCATTTTGAGGGGTAGGGATGACCAATGATAAACGATTTTGGTTGATTTTCAGGGGCCGAAGGTGGTTTAGCCAGAGCCAGCATCTCCTCTCCCTTCCCCCTCACCTTTCCGTTCTCTTAATGTTATTCCACACGGCCACTTCCACCACCGCTTCCAAGACTCTCACAGGACCCAAGTCTTCCTCTCTGTGTCATCTTCCCTGCTGCTCCAGGAAAGGAAGACATTAGTTTTACCCACCAGCAGCAATCCCATTTCTGTGTATATTTCAGGGGATGTTGAGGCTCCTGGAGCCACAGCACCCAGCTGCTCAAGAATCCTTCAAGTGCCAGATGAGAAAACCGATGTCCAGATATTCTAATCAATCAAGTTGACTCAGACTTAGTCTTTCTTGTTGAATGAGCTTTAGGAGAGCCATTTTGACCAACTGGAGCAATTTGATTCCCATTTACCCTTGGTTCTCAGCAGCATTCCGAATGGTTGGTGTTGCCAAGTCATCTGATAAAGGAGGCATGTTAGGTATAGTTTTATCTCAGAAAAAAATGTTATAGAGGAGGAAACAAAACTATTATGTTAATATATTTGACTGTAGGATTTTTAATACACTTCCTGAAACCGTTGATTCAGGTACTGACTTACTAACAAACCACAGAAGTTCAACCAGCTCAGTTAGTCTGGTGATGCTATTCCCTCAAAGAAGGACAAGGATTTTGAAAGGAGATGGTAAACTATAAAGGGGACTGGGGCCTTAAAATTAGTGAGAGTGGAGTTGAATGTGGAGACATGTGTGTCTGGGGGCGGGGGGGAATAGTCCTGGGTACCGTGGTTTTGTGTTGGGTATGGCTATACATACTTCTGGTGTGGCCTTGAGATATTATGGTGATGGCTATTAGCCCAGCACAGCCTTCCGGCCTAACTGGGGTTAATCAGGCCTACACACTATTGTATTCAAATCAAGGCTAGGAAACTGCCAGATTGAGGCATTTCCTTTTTATTTCATACACTGTTTGATATAGTTTCACAGTGAGCATATGGCCTTTATAATAATGATTTTTTTAAAAAGTTACAAAACAAACAAACCTGGAAAGTCTCCTTAGTTGGGAAAAATACTGTTTCTGGAGGGAATCTAAGGTTGCCTTGTAACTAGTGCCATCTAGTGGTCAGGTTAAGTTATTGCTCTGAGGTTGGACACAAAGCAAGCGCTGGGAAGACACTGGGTGGAGTTCAGTCGGGATCTGCCCCAGTGAGAGTACTTAGTGGACAACATACCACAGTCGTTTGGCAAAGTTGTACAGAGCTTATACTTACTGAAATATGAATGCATCAATGAACTCACATTTACTCAGGAGTTAGAATCGAGAAAAATGGTTGTAGGTGCTCAGCCCATGCTAGTCGTGCTTCTATTTGGAGCCATTTCATCCTCCTTCCTGACCACCATCCTGCTCTTCCCACTTTAACCTCCAGTTTACTTTGTGCTCTTCCATCATGGGCCGCTAGAGTTAGAAGTTACATTGTTACCCTCAATCCCTTTAGTAACATGTTGGTAAGAGGCTAGCAAATTCAGGGATACTTGCTTGGTACATTCCTGCTATTTAAAAAGTTTCCCACGGTCTTCCCTGGTGGCGCAGTGGTTGAGAGTCCGCCTGCCGATGGAGGGGACACGGGTTCGTGCCCCGGTTCGGGAGGATCCCACATGCCGCGAAGCGGCTGGGCCCGTGGGCCACGGCCGCTGAGCCTGCGCGTCCGGAGCCTGTGCTCCGCAACGGGAGAGGCCACAACAGTGAGAGGCCCACGTACCACAAAAAAAAAAAAAAAAAAAAAAAAGTTCCCCACAATAGCTTCAGTTGGGTTGGATTTAGGGAGGGAGACTTCAAAGGGCATTGGTTCTAGGATTTAGGACAGTAGGAAGATGAAAGAAGACACCCTGTCTTGCCTGCTGGCTATTTGACAGCAACCAGGGACAAGAGAGTCACCTGTTCTTCTCCTAAGGTCTACTGGGTCTTGGTCTCCCTCTTCTTATTTGTCCCCTTCTTCTGTCCTACTTGTAATTATCAAGACAGAATGAAAGTTTGCTCCAGATACAGTTGGAAATTCTCCACCTTTGTCCCTATTTCACAGCAGGACCTTGGAATAAGACCAAGAAGGCTGATCTTTGGAAGGGCACTTCCTTAAGAGCGGCAGGAAGGACAGCAGGACCATCTTCCTGGTAGCATCTTGCTGTACTAGTATAGTGGTCTGACTTGGGCAACCATTAGAGCTGCCATGTGGGTGTAAACTTGTGCATGCACCAGAAATTATACCCATAATGCCATTAGAGGACTTGTGAGTGGTGGGAGATGAGCAGAGGTCCTGCCAGGCCTAATGCCGGTGAGGGAGCTTCAGTCTGCTAACTGTAAGGGCTACTGGGCAGTAAGGGAAGGGTACTGGGCATCCCAGCTTTGTGGACAGCAAAACAACAGCACCTGCAAATAAGGCAAGTAAGTAGAGATATTGCTAAAAAGGGAACATACAGAAAAACACTGGAGAAGTCTTCTTGGAGAGGGACCCTGCCTGTGTCCCCGCCAAGCTCCCTGCTCTGTGGCAGGGTGAATCTACTCCTAACAGAAATCTTACCCACATAATGATTGCCCCGTTGGTTTTATCCACAGTAGCAATGCTGATATGCAGGTAACTCTCAGGGAGACAGACCCCTAGGTGCCTTGGGGATGCTTCCCACAGCTGGTCATCAGGATAAGCAGGGTCTTTAAAGTCAGATAAATGTTCACATCTTGGCTTATTATGTGTGAGGCATTGGGCAAATTATTAAATTTATTTGCGTTTCGTTTTCCCCATTTACAAAATGGAAATAAAGATATCTATGTCAGAGAACGTTACAAGGAGCAAGTGCGACAATCCAAGTAAAGTGCACAACCCCAAACTGTTTATAATAAATGCTATTATGACCCTGTAACTCACAGAGTGGAAAGACCTAAGTGCATGGAGGGTGTGTCACCATAATGGCCTGTGGAATAAAGTACCCATTTCACCAATAACTAGAAGGTCTTTGACAAACAACAAAGACCACCAAGAGGGTAATAGGCTTGGAAAATGGTGGGATAATTCTGTACAGTGGAGTGAATACTGATCTTTGAGTCAGAAGATGTTTTTATTGATTGATCTTTTATCAAACTTCTAACCAAATATCAGGCACTGTGCAGCTCTTGTAGGAGGGAAAAAATGGGCACCATAATCAGTGTCCCTGCCCTCATGGAGCTTAAGATCTGGTCAGGAAGGCAGATGTTAAGTAAACGATTCCACAATTAAGTTAATTACCAATGAGATAAGTGCTTTGAATGATGAATACAGTGGGCCAAGAGAGCACCTAGCAGGGTGGGGTGGGGGTTTAGGTTAGTCTGAGGAATTCAGGGAAGGCTTTCTTAAGGAGGTGATATTTAAACTGTTAATGAAGTGAAGATGGTATGGGGTGGGAAGATGGAGGAGGAAGAGGGCATCTCCAGGCAGAGGAGCCTGGTGTCTTCTGAGTTGAAAGTACTGTATTTGAGCAGCTTAAAAAATGTAATCAGGCCAGCATGGCTGGAGCACCGTGAGTGAGGAGGGAGGACCTGAGACCTGGGTTTTTTGCCCAGCTCTGCTACTTATTGGCTGTGTGACCTTGGGCAGGTCATTTAAACTTTCTGAGCAGCAGTTTTCTCATGTGACAAATGGAGATATTACCACACTGAAGCAGTTGAAAGGATTAAGAGAGATGTGAGTTCTTTGTAAATTATGCACCAATAAGGTATTATCTTTCTGTGCTGATCTAAGTGCAATGAATACTGAAAGCATCTGAAGGTGTGGATGAGTCATGTTGGATTTTGGAGTTTCAGAGTGATGGCTTGGAAGAATAAGGAAGAGTTAAAACTCAGCAGGTGCTTGTTTACTCTAGGTTGCTAAAAGCAGAGCTTGCTTCACAGCTGTTCTAGGTATTGCCCTCTGCTAGGATTTGAATGGTACATATGGTTCCCTGGACCAGGGCAGGACCCACCTGCCCCACTGTAATAGGGTCATGGTTTCCATATAATGCCTTTAGGGAGATCCTCAATGGTGTTTTTATGGTATTTCCATAAATAGAATTTCTAGTCTGTATGTACACACACACGTATAACTGAATCACTGGAAACTAACACAACATTGTAAATCAACTATACTTCAATAAAAATTTTAAAAATAGTAAAAAGACATTTCTAGTCTGTTGCCTCAGATGTGTTCATTTGACTCCTAAAAACATCTATTTGTAAAAATTTTCTTATGTTTATACAATCGGTTCCACACATGCTTTTCTGTAATTCCAAAGTCCACAACATTCTGAAAACCAAAAATTTTGTTTCTAACTCATTTGGGTGGCAAAACCTGGCCTGACTTGCATCCATTTTGTGGCAAAGCCAGAGGTGACGCTATTTATAGTCTTTGTTTACTCAACCTAATGTTAATAGTCATGCATTTTACTGCAGAAACATAATTGTGTTTATTATGGGCTTGAGACCTGCATATACATATCAAATAATAAGAGTTTCCAACATTGTGTAGTTACTAATAGAAAAATCTGGGTGATGTGTCTTTTTACTGAGTATTATTTGGCTAGTGTGCTAGCATGTTTAGCATACGTGAGAATCATTATAGGGTACATGAATTGGACATATCAGAAGAGACAAATCTGTTGCAGCAAAATGAACAAACAAAAACACCACCAACCAATTTCATACATGCATTAAGATGCATGTACTTTTCGAAATGGTATGAATAATTATGTACAGGTACTCATACCTGGTATATACTTAATTTTATATATTTAATTAAACATAATACTTGTTTATTTTAAAATCCTTAAAAATCCAATTGTCTCATAGTTCCAGGAGTAGAAATACACACTAAATTTGTTTGCGAGAATGGAATATTTTCCAAATCTGTTAACCTGACCTCATATACCCTTTAGAAGAGGGACAAACTTACCATTTTCCTTTTTTGTTGCTTAGGTTGACGGAGCATTTCATTACGTTGTGTTCATTCATTATTATAGAAGGGCTTATTTATGGAGAAATTATTTGCAGAGGTAACTCATGGTGTCAACTTTGTAATCTGGTTATTGGCCCTGAGATCCTGTGAGACAATGCTCCCCACGACCCCAGAGCACATTGTGGGTAGGGGAGGTAAGCGCTCCACCAGGCATTCACAGTGTGGCTTTTTTATTTTATTGAAGTTTTGTGAATTCCAGACTGGGTTCCTCTGTGTATGCCTGAGTGAAGTCCAGCATGTAAACAACTTCATGTTTGAATTTTAAATCTTCAGCCCATACATGTTCTAAACAGCAAGAGCTGTGTACGACAGAAAACCCCCCCTGAAGGTAAGTAAGTCTTTCATCCTAATGTAAGAGGGCACGAATATCCTCCCTTCACACAGTCACCACTGCTGGTTTAGATGGGAAGACAGAACTGAAATGCAGTCTGACCTTTGATAAAGAATGCCTTGAGGTGGGACTTGGGTGAGAGAAGTGCCTTGAGACTAAGACTCTGAATGCCTTGGAAAGAATTTGGAAATGGAGTAAAAGACTTGAATTCAAATATTGGCTCTGTTGATTTTGGAGCTGGATGTCCTTTGATTTGCTTCTTAATTTTTCTAAATCAATCACAGTTTACTTGGCTCCAAAATTAAAGCACTAACATATACTCTGCATGGTTGTGAGAGAATTAACTTAGATACCATCCCCTCACCCCGAAAGCACCTAGCATCTAGCAGATCATCAATAAATTAAGCTACTTTGGTTAGTATGTTTTCAGAGCTTACAAGGTGTTAAGTTCTGGGCTCTTTGCTCTCAGGGTTGGGCAGAAGAAGACAGGAAAGGAAGTAGAAAATGGGAAATAAAATGAACAAGGAGATTGGTCATTCTCAGGTAATTCAAGTGGGAACATCACCATCTCTATGAAAAACTGCCAAAAACTGAGAAAAGAGGTGGTTTCTCCAAAGGCACAAAGAATACAGGAGTGATGGCAGAAGGATGGAATCAGGTCCAGGGACTCTTCCAGAGGAGAGGACTTCTGTGCCTGGTGTGGAAGGAGGAAGTGGATTGGCTGTGGGGAGGGTGGGGTTAGGGTACTCAAGCTGTGATTGGGGAAGGACCTCAATAAACGTCCCTGAGGAATATGGACCGGGAAGCTGGGAAACTACAACGGAAGATAAAAAGTGTGAAAGGAGGAAGTTGCAGCTACTGGTGGAAAAAGGTGAGTGGTTTGTAGAGTGAATGTAATTGGAGCCTCTCTCCACACCCTCAAATGCCTCTGCCCACTGAATAACAGACATTGGCTAGACTGTTTCAATGTGCTTTGGAAGGTTAAAAGAAAACAAAACCCAGCTTTAAAAAGAGAAAGGATTATAAAGGTAACCCTTGTAAAACATTTGAACAAAAATTGAACAAATATGACCAAAAAAGGTTACCTAATAATTCATGGCCCCAGAGGTAATCACTGCTAACATTTTGATGTATTTTCTTTCAGCTTTTAAACACATATTGTATCACAGTTGTACACATTTTGTATTCTGCTTTCTTTTTCCAAACTCTCAAGTTTTCCCATGTAAATGTCATTAGATACTCTTTTGAACATGTTTTTGTAACTATTCCTTTGAACAGACAACATTCTAATTTATTGAATCAATAAGCACTGTGTGATTTGGACATTAAAGTTGTTTCCTTTCCTGGTAGCATCAGCAGTGTGGTGATTAATATTACCAAGATAATATTCAAGTTCATAGAATCATAGACTCCTCTTTTCCAGGGGGAGATTCCATCCTTCCATCCTCCTCAATTCAGCATAGTAAAGGACTCAGGACTTCATGGAAGCCAGAGACAAGTTTCCAGAATGAACGACAAGGGAATTCCTTGGCACTCTCACCATCTAGGGCCCTGGGTTCAATTCCTGGTCAGGGAACAACGATCCCACAAGTCTTGCGTGTGGCAAAAAACAAAACAAAACAAACAAACAAACAAAAACCAAAACAAAAAAACCCAAAAACTAGGTGAGGAATTTGTGGGCTCCTGAGAGAATGCCTACTCAGATACTCCCCTACAGAAAGGCCCTGCTGGGACGGGGAAGGGTGTCCTCTGGGCACTCAGCCTTGCCAGGACCATGAAAGAGCACAGAGACCAGACAGCTGACCTAGACCATAGACAGGGCACAGAGACAGGAAACTCTTCTTTCTAAAGCAGTCTGGGAAAATTCTCATCCATATGATGTTTTTTTCTGCTGCCAATAACTTGACAGCCACATTTTTTATTCTGCCCTGCTGAAAGAACGGCAGGTCACTCAGAGGAGGGGTTGCTATCATTTTGAGTGTTTGGAAATCCTGCCCCACTCTCTTCTGCCCATTTTCTAGATCCGTGGTTCTCAGCCATTCCCTAGGGAACAGTTTGAAGATTCGTGGGCTTTCTTTTTGTAATTACAGTGATGAGGGGGGAACTGTGGGCCCTTATGGGTAGGGTAGGGGAATGTACTCTTCAAAGCATAGCCTGAACAATGAAGAACTGTCCCTCCTCCAGATTCTTAAATGTCCCCTAGGACATTCATGTAGGTGAAAACTTGTGTTTAATTATCGGAGCCTAGGATTTAATACAATTTTAAAAGTGGTTTTAATATACAATGAACTTTCTAGGAATGCAATTACGGTTCTGCGTGAATTCAGGGAAGACTGGCTTTGCTACCAAGAGTTGTTCAACATTTCGTTAAGTCACCTCATTGATGGCGACGTGCTGGAGGTAGTTGAGTCACCAACTCAGCACCTGTATCATCCTGCATTTGTAGCAGTTCCAGTCCCATAATTCTATGGATAAGTGCAAGCATCTGCCTACTTCATCATGACTTCAATACTCGTTAAAATACTGTTTATGTTCTTTTACTACAAATTACTTTTTTTCTTATGTCACAGACAGGGAAGCATGTTGATTTTTTTTAAAGTTCTATGTGTAGGTAGGTTATTTCCTCTACGAGCTTCAATGCAGCACAGTAAAGGAGTCATGACAAAATGTTTCAAGGGTTGAAGGTTGAGAACCTCAGTTCTAATCAGTCTCACAGCATTTGGCTTTTCCCCACCTCCTTCCCAGGACAAGCCAGAAAGAAGCTCTTTGTTTTACCCCATCCTCCAGGAGGAGCCCTCTCTCCCCTCTGGCAGCCCAAGCTCATTCCCATGAACAATATACACACGTGAGCGCGTGCGCGCGCGCACACACACACACACACACACACACACACACAGGCGCACACCTTCCACCACCAGACAACAGCCTGGAGCCTCCGGAACTGTCAAAAGGCCTGCACTTCCTCCACTGTCTCTAGAACTCCTAGTTCTTCCTTAGTCAAGAAATACTGATTGCTAGGCCCTGCTGGAGTAGAGATAATGCTGGCTTCTGCCCACTTGGAGGCTCTTTATTTCCTGGTCTTTTTCTTTCTTTCTTTCTTTTTTTCCCCTCCTACTTCAATTTCTCTCCTTGATGCTACCCTCCCCATCTTTTGCTTCCAATCCTCTCTCCGCGTTCCCTCCCCGAAGCAGGCGAGTAGCATTGCTGCTGGACCCACGGAGCCGCTCTGGTCTCCAGCTCTGTCTTCTCCACCCAACTCCTGTCGCGCTGAGGTGGCTCCCGGCCTTCACCCCCTCCCCTCCCCGCCCATCCCCTGTCTGACCCTGGCTTCTCCTTTCTCTCCCACCCGTCTCGTTCTCTTCCTGGCCCTCGGCCTCTGCCTCTCTCGTCTCACCCCGAACCAGGGCTGCCTTCTCTTTGTGCAGCCGTCTTTCTCCACCTGCATCCCAGATTCCCTGTCTCAGCGCCATCTCCTCGACCGTTGGCTCGGGCACCCTCGCCCCCACCTCAGCTTCCAGTGGTCTAGCCTGCGGGTCCCCGCGCGTGTGTGCTTGTGCACCGGCGTCCCTCTCCCCTACCTCGGAGCCCCGCTCCCCTGCCGCCCGCCCCCCGGCGCTGTGGGCGGTCCAGGGCGGGGCCGGGATCCGGGCGGCTCCCGGGGCTCGGGTTGTGGGAGGTGCCCTCTCCCCGGTCTCCCCCCGCCCTGTCTCCTCCCGCACCCTCCTTCTTCCCTCCGCCCGGGAGCTTTCCCCGGTCCCCGGCGCCGCCTCCTTCCCTCCCGGCTCCCCGCTCCCGCGGCCGCCGCCGCCCCGGGGAAGGAGAGACGGGGGTGGGGTTTGGGGGAGGTGAGAGAGGAGGGAGAGACCCTGGCCGGCGAGGAGCCCGGATTCGCGGGGAGGAGGGTCGGGAGGAGGGGGAAGGTGGAAGAGAGAGGAGGGGGGAGCGGGGAGGAGCGGCGGGGCCTGGGGCCTTGAGGCCCGGGAGAGCCGGGGAGCTGGGCCGGCGCGCCGAGGTAAGAGCCCGGGCCCGGGGGAGGCAGTGCTTGGAGAGGGGCGCGCGGGGAGGGCCGAGCCGGGGGTCGGGGGGCCGCGGGAGAAGAGGAGCGGCGGGGAAGGAACCGGGAGCGGCGAGGCGGCCGATCCGGGGAGCGTGGGGAAGCCGGGCTCCGGCGAGCCGCGGGGGCCGGGGGAGAGGAGGTGGTGAGAGGTGGAGTCCCGGGAGGGTGGGGGGGGCCGAGGGAGGCAGGAGGAGGGTGGGGACAGGCTCTCTCTCCTCCTTTCCCCCCACCCCGCGCCGGGCTCCGCCCCCGCCTCCTCCACGGGGCGCTTTTCGGGTCCCCGGGCTGAGCCGGGTCGGAGCCCGGGAGGCGGCCGGAGGGAGGCCGGGCCGCCTCCCGGGTCCGGGCCGGCGCCGGCGGGGCTCGGTCCGGTCCTCACGGCCGCCTCTCACTCAGATGCTGCTGCTGCTGCTGCTGCCGCTGGCGCCACTCTTCCTCCGCCCCCCGGGCGCGGGCGGGGCGCAGACCCCCAACGCCACCTCGGAAGGTGCACCCTTCTCCGGCGACCTCGGGCACCCCTCCACTCCACTCCCCCTTTCCTCGCATCCCCTCTACTATCCCGTCAGCCCTACGTAGCATCCCGGCCTGGCAGCCCCGTCTGCTCGGCCCCACTTTACTACTCCTGACCTCTTTTCCATCACCCCGGATTATTACCCAGCACCCGTTTCTCCGGCCCCCGGTTACCACACTAGGGCCCCTTTCTGTGACCCCGCGTTATTCCCTCAACCCCGCCCCTCTTTCTGGGCCCCCCCATTGCTACCTCAGTTCCGCCTTTTCCTTGGTCCCACCTTGCTGCCCAGGTGGCCTTGTAAGACCGCCCCCCGCCCATGCTAATTCAACTCAGATTCTCCTTTAGCCTTTCTTACCAAACTCACTCGCATAGCATACCCTTTCACGATTTCTTAGCTACTTTTCTCCATTACCCCAACCAGCACCCTTCCCTTCCCACTTGTGAGCTCCTTGACCCTGGCTCATTCCGCTGTGCCCTTCAGCCCAGGGTCTGTACCCCTCCCCACTCTCACCCTCTCGCACCTCATCCCATCCCCTTTGTCCTCCACCTGCCCGTTGACCACGCCCTACCCTCCCCTGCCCCCCGCTGCTGACTCTGCCTTTTCCTTTTTCCCCACCATCCGTCTCTTTCCGCCTGCCTCTGGACTCACCCCTCAGGTTGCCAGATCATACACCCGCCCTGGGAAGGGGGCATCAGGTACAGGGGCCTGACTCGGGACCAGGTGAAGGCTATCAACTTCCTGCCCGTGGACTATGAGATTGAGTATGTGTGCCGGGGGGAGCGCGAGGTCGTGGGGCCCAAGGTCCGCAAGTGCCTGGCCAACGGCTCCTGGACAGATATGGACACACCCAGCCGCTGTGGTGAGTAGCCTCTCAAATCCCCTCTCCTCTTCAAGCCAATTCTTCTTCCTGTCTCAAACTTAGCATCATTGCTTTCAAGTCAGCACTTTAAATCCAGTGTAACTAAATTCACAAGTACATTTATTGAACAACTACTATGAAAGAGGGGCTTTGCTGTGTGCAGTTGCAGGCAGCAAAGTTAGCAGCCTGCACATTTCATTTCATCCTCCCTTCATTAGGCCACTGCCCATTTGAGAAAATAACTTGGTTATTCATCTTGTGAGTTAGTCTCTTTGAGGATTATTAGTGGCAGATTATGCAAAAACATTCTAAAATGATTTCATCACATTTTTGAATACTTGTCTCCAACGGAGAGACCATATACCTCCAAACTAAAACCCAGTTTAACATGAGTATAAGCCAACGATAATAAGGCAAATCTGATTGTGCATCTAAAGTTACATACATCCACACATTTCAAAGCCAAAGAACCGCCCACTGTAGCTGACTTTGAAGAGGTCCCATTTTATGTGCTTATAGCTCCATCTTGGGTTCCTAGGATGGAAATGCTTTTTCTTTTTCTTTTCTTTTTTTCTTTCCTTTTGGAATGTGTGGATGCTTACAGGGTTAAGGGAGGAGTGGCAGCTAGAGAAGCGAATCCTTTTAACACTTGATTTCCTGCAGAGTAGGATGCTTGTGGACCCAAACTCAAATCTGAGCCCCCTCCCTGCTCCCTAAGGGGAAGGAGTCTTCTCCAACTCGCCTGTCTCTATTTTCCTGTCTCCACAGTCCGAATCTGCTCCAAGTCTTATTTGACCCTGGAAAATGGGAAGGTTTTCCTGACGGGTGGGGACCTCCCAGCTCTGGACGGAGCCCGGGTGGATTTCCGGTGTGACTCCGACTTCCATCTGGTGGGCAGCTCCCGGAGCATCTGTAGTCAGGGCCAGTGGAGCACCCCCAAGCCCCACTGCCAGGGTGAGGGGAACAGCTGCCTGCATGCAGCAGATGAGGACGCTTGTCAGAGGATGGGAGTGGGGTGGGAATGGATGGTGGGGAAAAATAGGGTGCTATACAAAATGGGGGGCATGGGGGAGGCAGACGTGAATGCTTAACACTTTCCTCCATCCACCTGCCTCAGACTTCCTGCTGCAGTCCCCCGTGTCCACTTTATCTATGCTGGGGGCTTCCTTCCTTTACCTTTCTCTTTTTTAATATCTTCCCCATGCTCCCAATCCTTGGGTCTCACATTTTCTCCTTTCCTGTGACTCTCTCCCTCCATCACCCTTCTTAAGGTTTAACTACTCCAATTTTCCTCAGCCTCAGTTCCTTTCTTGAAACTTAGAACTTTCTATGCATAACCTTCTTCTAGAATTGTTCCCTCTCCCTTCATTATATACCTGAATTATTGTAAAGACTCAGCAATAAATCATATATCATATTTAGAAAAATCGATAAGATTGAAAAGACTAGCCGGGGCGGAAAATTATCAGGGTAAAAATTTAAAAGACTTAAAAGTGGGGGCAGAATTGTCAGAGTATTAAGGACAACCCAGGGATGGGGTGGGAAGAGGACAGTCCTTTTCTATACTTCCTGGACAACCTCCATCATTCCCCAAGGGAATCTATCTTGTGTCCACCCTCCCCTTTTTTTCCATCTAGTTCTGCAAACTTCCCCCTTTCCTGGGCACCCAGATTCTCCCTCTGCAGTCTTCTCTTCTGGGATGCAGGCATACTTCATGCTTCCTCTACCTTTGTAGACCCTCTACCTTTCAAGATCCTTGGACCTGGCTTTCCTCACTTAATTATTCTGCTTGCAGTTTACCATTCCATTCTGGAAAGTGGGACTCCCAGCCAGGGGTGGATTTGCTATGAAGCTAATGAAGTTTAAGCTCCAGGGTTCCTCACTTACACAGGCCTCTTCTTGTGCTCGAATAATGTAGAAGGTTCTAATAATGTGTTCACACGGTCATAGGTTTTTGTAAAAATTGCAAAAGTAAGATATTTTAACAGCAATAGTTTCAAATCAATTGCATTTGTAATTTTTTTCTCTTAAAGAGAGACCCCCAAATTTTATAATATTTAGGCTCCACAAAACCAGGATCTGCCCATGTTTTAGCTGTTGGCACTCCTGTCTCAAATTCTGCTGTCCTATGAGAAATAAAAGAAGAAAACCAACAAGTCCTGACCCACAGCCCCACCTTGCTCTTATCGCCAGGCACCCTCCCCTCAGAAACGCAGGCTTCTGCTCCCCCCGCCCCCCCCCCCCCCCCCGTCTTCTTCGGCATGGACAGGTGTGGGAGGGGGCTGGGGATCAGGCCTGGGAAGCTGGGCACCACTGGTAACTCTTCTCTGATCCCCGTCTTTCCTGCTGCCAGTGAATCGAACGCCACACTCAGGTGAGATCAGAAACCCTCGTCGCGTGCACTGTAATCCCCTTACGCTTCACTCTTCACCCTCCACCCCCAGGGATTCTGCCCCTAGGTTATGAGTCCTCATCCTTCCCTTTCCTCCCCCACCTTCCCCCACCCACCCCAGTACGCGGCTGGCCCTTTCTTTCCCTACCTGTTTCCAGCCTCCAGTCCCGGTTTTCTGCGAGGCTGCGGGCCCTCCCATCTCCCCGCTTGGCTGCACGCCCCTCGGCTCCGCCTCCTCCCAGACTCCGCTTCTGCCAAATGGCGGAGCCCCAGCAGGGGGCGGCAGAGTGCTGGGAGACCCGGAGCTTCCACCTCGTCCTCCCCTGTGGGGTTCCTTCCGACCTTCTCTGGAACCTTTCCTTGCCTGCCCCCTTCCTAGGATTTCACCTGCTGACTCCATCAGCCTGGCCCACCCATCTCACCCACTGCCAGGCCTCACTCTCCCTCCTTCAGCTCCTGCCCACATCCTTTCCTTCCCTACGCCTTTCCCCTTCTCTCTTATCTCAGTTCCTTCTCCCACCACCCTTTCTCAGCCTCTGTCCACCGAGCCCCGTGTTCCCTTCCTCTACCCCCGTCACCTCCCCCTGTACCCCAGCCCTCCCTCTTCCCCACCCAGCTCTCCCTCTCTCTCCAAAACCTTTCCCATCGCCCTCTCCCTCACCACCCTCAGCCCTTCACCCCATCTAGTCACACCCCCATTAAGACGCGTAGGCGCCAGCCCCTTTCCTCTCGCGTCCCGCGTCCTCCCCTTCCTTCTCCATCGCTGCTCCCCGTGGCTTCAGCCTCCCGCGGCTCCCTCCGCCCACCCCGCCCTCCCGGCACGCCCCTTCGCCTCGTTCCTCCTCCACTAATGTTCCCTTAGGTGGGATCCTTCCCTTCCTCGTCCATCTCTTTCACCCTAGGGGTCGCATCCTCCCCTCCTCTCACACTGTGGTTCCCACAGCGGCGCTCGCCTCCATCCCCGCCCGCTTCCTCCCTCCCTAACCCTGCCCCCCCCCCCCCCCCCGCCGCCCGCCCCCCGCCCCCCCTGGCGCCCGCGCCCCCCCCCCCC
>NC_041231.1:86081814-86107125 GCF_002837175.3 Physeter macrocephalus
TGCCGCGCGCCGCCCTTGACGTCAGAGCCCCCTCCCAGCCCCGCATCTCCCTCCTCCTCCTCCTCCCCTCGGTCGGTCAGTCAGTCCGCGAGGAGAGTCCGCGGTGGCGGTGGCGGTGGCTAGAGCCGTGGGGGCCGTACGAAACCAACCTCCCCTGCTTCCCCGAGGCCCTATCCCCCTCCTCCGCACAAAACCAGGGATGGAGGCGCTTCCCAGACATCCCCTCAGCAGCCCTCCCCGGGAGAAGTGTCCCCCCTGAGCTCCTCGTCTTCCCCCAGCAGCCACCCCCGCCCCCTGCCATGGGTCCGGGGGTCCCCTCTCCTTGGCTGGGGTGGCCACTGCCGCTCCTGGTGGTGATGGCGGCGGGGGTGGCTCCGGTGTGGGCCTCCCACTCCCCTCATCTCCCGCGGCCTCACCCGCGGGTCCCCCCGCACCCCTCCTCAGAACGGCGCGCGGTGTACATCGGGGCGCTGTTTCCCATGAGCGGGGGCTGGCCGGGGGGCCAGGCCTGCCAGCCCGCGGTGGAGATGGCGCTGGAGGACGTGAATAGCCGCAGGGACATCCTGCCGGACTATGAGCTCAAGCTCATCCACCACGACAGCAAGGTAGCCCCGGACATGGGAGTGGGTGCGAGGTGGGGGGCAGGGGGCCAGCTGCATGTACCTTAGTGTGAGTCGCTTCCGGGGTTGCCAGGCAGACCCCTCCCATGTGTGACCAGCAGGAGACAGGCTGGGGGTGCGCGAGCTCGGGGAGAGTCTCAAGGGCTGGAGGTTCAAGATGAGGGTCTAGGGGTTCAAGGTGGTTGATCACGCCGCAAGGCTGACCGTTCTGCTCCCGGAGACCCTTGGAAGTGCTGGGGTGGGGGGTGGCTGGAGAAACTGGGGATGGGTTTAGGGTACGAGCTGATCCAGTTCCTCCGGGGAGTGAACTAACCCTGAGATGGGCTGGGGGATGGAGGGAATGAGGCGGGAGCCGGATCTGGGGTTTACATTTACCATGGTAACAAGGTAAACCTTGGCAGCAGGTCGGAGCTGGAAGGAATAGGGACCCAATGAGCAAAATCTGGAGGGACTTGAGCGCTCTAGTTTATTTATCACAACAAACAGCAAGGTAGCTGTGGTCCCTACCTGACTCCTTCTCATCCCTTCATCCCCAACCCTGTCGCAGCTTCCTGGATTGTGGGACTGTATGGCATGTTGTGCATGGGGAAGGCTAATGGTCAAGGGATGGGCGGAGGCACTGGGAAAATGATGGGTTTAGAGGCCCGCACAGGAGCCCCCGCAGAGCATGGGGATGGTGAAGAGTCAGGACGCAAGGAAGAGACAGAGAACGGGAAAGAATGGCAGTGGGGAAGGGGGCCAGGAGGAGGGCTGGGGACAGCGAGAGACCCTGGGGCGAGACCCTGGGGCATCGTGTGGAACTCGGCTCCTAAGTGTCTTCCCTGCAGCACTGTGGCCTCTGAGGTGTGAGAAGGGAAATGGGAGGTAGGGTTGGGGGGGGTGGGGAAGAGGGAGAGGGGGGAAAGTAAGAAAACTTGGGTCCAGGGGTAGTAGGGGATAGTCCTGCAAGATTCCTTTCCCACCCCTGTCCCCTACATGAATGATTGGGAGTATGGGGGAAGGATGTGGCACACGGAAGGAAGGCGATTTGGGACCTCAAATCTATCTTCTCTCATAGGAGGCCCCAGAGACTTAAGGGATTGGGGGAGAGTGAAAGAGTACAGAGGGGAGCACTTGCTGATCTAACACCTGGGGTGGACTGAGGATTTATAGTCGTTCTTTAGAACAGCAATCTACACCTAGATATAGGTATGTGAGGAAGGAGGGGGCAGAAGCGGGGTTGAAGGTAGGGCGCTTGGGGAGAAGAGGACACAAGGACTCTTAGGGAACTTTGAATCCCTTCTGATGCTTTTACAGTGATTCTCAAACTTCAGTGTACCTAAGCATCCCCAGAGGAGTTTGTTAAAAATACAGATTCTAAATCCTTGGTCCGGGATGAGTCCCAAGGATCTGCACTTTTTCCAATCAAAATCCCATGAAGCTAACCCCAGGATGCCTATAGGAAGGGCCGCAGGGCCCAGGAAAAGAATTAGTTAGGGTAGGAGAGGCAGGAAGAGAAAGAGGGTCAGATCCCATGGAGGAGTCAAGCTTAGGAGAGCAAGAGAGGTAACTGGCTATGGGGCAGTGGGGGGAGTATGGGGAGAGGGACAGGGAGGGATGGGTGCAGGCTTTAGAATAGGGGATTGAAGGGAGCTAGGGGAGCCCTGGGTGTGAGCTCAAACTCATGCACCATGACAGGTGATTCCCTGGAGGTGTTGGGGAGCAGATGGGGACCCAAGAGAAGGGGGGCTGGAAGAGAAAATAGCAGAGGCAGCGAGGGGAAGATGGAAAGGCAGACAAACTGGAAAGTGTCGTTTCCTGCCTGCAAATCTGGATCCTTGCTCCTTGCGAGAGCAGCGGAGGAAGTCTATTGGAGAGAGGGTGAGAATCACGCGGCCCAAGGGATGTGCCGTGATGAATAGGGCGTGGAAGGGGAAAGGGGTGTAAGAGAAGGTCGGGAAGGAATGAGGAAACAGAAGGAGAGACACTGGAGTAGCGTACATTGCCCTGTTTGCCTGTATCTTATGTTTTCTTATCTGTCCTCATTGTTCCTATTAATCTTCTCTTCCGACAAGAAAGAGAGGGCCACAGAGGGCCCTTGGGAGAAGCTGGGGGCAGGATCTGGCGTGATAGATGCGGGAGGGTGGGACGTGAGAATGGTAAAGATACACAAAGATGCCCAAGTGGGAGAGTTGCAGAACCTTCCAAACACGCAGTTGAACAGACACTGAGCACTGCCCTTAGCACGGGTGTGGGTGGGCGGGCAGCAGGGAGCTGGTTCTTTGGGCCAGCCTCCCCTGGCTCCCCCTTCTCCAACTTCCCACCGTGTCCCAAATGTCAGGCCTCAGTGGGAAGCGAGCAGGCACTAGGGGGCCTTCTTTATCTCCTTCTGCTTGCCCCCCACCCCCATATCACCCTCCCCAGTCCCCTCTGCCTCCTGTCCGTCCCCTCTGCCCTGGCTCCCCACTGGCTTCCATTTCTTCCCCACTTCGTCTGGGGCTCCAGCAGCTTCTGAAATGTCATATTTCAGCAGGTGGGGAACAGGCAGTGGGGGCCCCGCGGCTGGCTCTTCCTCCCCCCACTTCCCCTCCTCCCCTCGAGCGCCTTCCTCTCTAGCTGTCTGCATTGTTTACTTTCCCAGCTCCATTCTTCTCTTTCAGGCACCCCTAAAAGCATCTGGTTTCTTGAGCATCCCATTCTATTTATTCTCCCCAGCTCTTCCCTCATCCTGTTTCTCCCCACCCCCTTTCGCCCCTGAATGTCTTTTTTTTCCAAGGCACCCGTCAAATGTCAGAGCCCAGCAGGAGGACATGGATCTGCTGAGCCAGGACCCCCTGGTGGTCTTGTCCCTGATCTCTCCTGTTTATTTATCTCTAGCCCTGAAAAAAGAAAAGGGAGAAAAAATAGTAGGTGGGAGAGGGAGTTTGCAGAGGTGAGGGAGGACTCTTCATAATATGGCTTTAAGGAGGCTGTCTGGGGACTTGAGGAAAAATTTATTCATATTGCTGCAGACTCTTTTCTACTCACAGATGTTTGGAGCATAGCAACCTGGGGAAAGGGGGCAGGGTGATGGAGCGAAGGTGGGCTAGGGGATGTCTGAGGATGCGCTGAAAGGAGGGAAGGCAGTGTTTGCATACATACTGATGGGGGTGTGCAGGAGAGGGTGTGGGTAAGGCGCCAGGTGGAAGACAGAGAAGGGTGTTTCACGAATGAGGGGAAAGGAGACTCAGGAAGGAGAAGAAATGGTGATAATGACAAAAGGGTTTCAGCAGAGGGATGGGTAGTGGGGGAAGTAACTAGGTTGTTGGGGGGAAAGAAAAGAGTAGGTGTTGCAGGGAGGGGAGGAGCCCTGGGGGAGCTTCCCCTCATCCCCTCCCTCCTTGTTCAGTGTGACCCAGGCCAAGCCACCAAGTACCTGTACGAGCTGCTCTACAATGACCCTATCAAGATCATCCTCATGCCTGGCTGCAGCTCCGTGTCCACGCTCGTGGCTGAGGCTGCCAGGATGTGGAACCTCATTGTGGTAAGCAAGGCCCTGCGGGCCAGAAGGTGGGGCTGTCCCCTGGGCTGTACTAAAGAGGGGTTGTATTGCGGACCACAGCGGAACCACTTCCGAGATAGAGTCCTTTGCAGACCTGAGCTAGTTGGCCTCCTAGCAACACTGGCCTGCCAGGGCTGCAGCTGACCTGCTCTCCATCAGAAGGAGTGGAAGTCAGCTCAGTGAAAGGGCACTGGAGGGGGCTTTTGAGAATCACTTTTCCTTGGGCAGAGGTAGGGAGGCTTGGAAAGAGTGAGAGAGAGAATCCCAGAGGCGGGGAAGGGTTGAAGGAATTCTCGGAAGCTCTTAGTGAGGCTGCCATGAACACGTCATCCTGTCCGCATCTCTCGTAGCTTTCCTATGGCTCCAGTTCACCGGCCCTGTCAAACCGGCAACGCTTTCCTACGTTCTTCCGAACTCATCCGTCAGCCACGCTGCATAATCCTACCCGGGTGAAACTCTTCGAAAAGTGGGGCTGGAAGAAGATCGCCACCATCCAGCAGACCACTGAGGTCTTCACCTCGGTGAGGAGGCACAGGGTGAAGGGAGCCTTTGCTTAAATCCCAGCACAGAGAGATGTGACACGGGATTCATTTGGGGGGCAAAGACCTTGATTCTTTATCAAAAGAGAACACATTCCAAGTGGGTTAAGTGCATGTTCTTCCTGTAGCCAGAGGAATGAATAAGTTGAGTTTCTGGGACCCTCTCCAACTTTCTGGTTTTAGGATTTTTTTTTTCCTGCTTTGAGGCTCTGTCCCGCAGACAGAGAGATTCCAAGTGACCCAGTTCTATTAAAGTAGGTTCACTCTAAATTTGAGGCAAGATAAGGGAGAGAATATGAGATAAGAAACTATGGAAGTAGTAGATTCCAGAGACACTCAAGGGGAGGTGGTGGGCGTGTGTGAAGGGAAGAGAGGGAATAGAGAGGGAGGACGGAGGGAGAAGGAGAGAAGAGAGAAGAAAGAGGCAGACAGACGCGTGCATGTACATGATCTGGTAATTGATTCAGAGATGCAGACATGCAAGGAGAGGTGGAGGGGAAGAAGGAGATTTGTGGGGGAAGAAAGGAAATACCTGGCTCTGTACCCAGAGAAGACAGTCTGCTCCCGCTCTTTAATTCTGTTCTTTGGGTCCTCTATTCACTCTCATGTTCGGTGGCTCTTTAATCCTCCCCCAACCTTCTCTCAGTGACTCAGGACATTCTCTGATCCTTTGTCTGTCTGCCCACTTGCCTCTTGAGGTTGACATCATCCTGCCTGTACTAGACCCTGCCTCGTCTTTTCTGGTTCCTCTCTTTTCCTTTCCCCCATTTTTACTGTCAGGTAGGAGTGGGGTGATGGGGTGACTTCCCTGGACACAGATCCTCAGGAGGGGCTCATCAAGCACCTTCCCAGCTGGAAGCTACATCCTAAGACTCCAGATGCTTTCCTTCGAACTCTCCCCACCGGGGACAGGGCTGTTGAAGGGAGGTTCAGAACCGCTCTTCCTTTGCTCTGAGAACACAGCCCCCTGTACTACCTCCAGTCTTTACTCCTTTGTGCACCCTGTGTCTTTTCTATTTGCTCCTCATCCCCACCCAAGACTCTGGACGACCTGGAGGAACGGGTAAAGGAGGCTGGAATCGAGATTACTTTCCGTCAGAGTTTCTTCTCAGATCCAGCTGTGCCCGTCAAAAACCTTAAGGTGGGATGGCAGGGGGTGATGGGCCCAGCCTGCAAGGGTCTGGGTGGGGAAAACAGTGGTGGGTTGGAAAGGAGAGTCAGGCAGGGACAGGTTTTGTTTTTTGTTTTTTTTGGTATTGAGGTATAATTGACATATGACATTGTGTAAGTTTAAGAAGTACAACGTGTTGAAACTTTCCTGGAGGTTCAGGGGTTAAGACTCTGTGCTTCCAGTGCTTCCACTGCAGGGGGCGTGGTTTTGATCCCTGGTCAGGGAACTAAGATCCCACAAGATCCCACATGCCTGCATGGCCAAAGGAAAAAAAAAAGTACAATGTGTTGATTTGGTACATTAATCTATTGCAATTTATTACCATTGTAGCATTAGCTAACACCTGCATCATGTCACATAATTTCGATTCTGTGAGGCAGTAGCATCTCCTGGGGAAGTTTAGCTCCATCTTCTAGCTGACATTTATCTACTATCCATTGAACAGAACCCTGCACTCAGCACTTTGGGACAGGAAATCAAAGCTCTGAAAGTGCTTGGCTTAGTCCCTTTCGGCGTCCCTCAGGAACTCTGTTCTCTCTCCATTCTGTAGCGCCAAGACGCCCGGATCATCGTGGGACTTTTCTATGAGACCGAAGCCCGGAAAGTTTTTTGTGAGGTGGAGTTGGAATCTGAGGATGGAGGGGCACTGGGTGGGCTCTTTGCCTTGGGTGTCTCCTGGGCTCTTCCCTCTGCATCTCTGAACGAATGATCGGAGGTGAAGATTAATACGAAATCCCTGTCTGTTGGCTCTGACTCCACATCTTGTCTTCTCACACATGTGACACTCTCTCCAGGTCTTATTTTCCTATCGCTTTGTGTTTCTGGAGGGGCCTGTGAGTCCCATCTTTCCTGTCTGGCTGGAAAAGACCACTTAAAAATAGAGGCTGGGGAGGCTCTTAGAAGGAGGAGTAGTCCAGCCTTCCCTACTATCCCCAGACTTGTAGATTTCTTGTTTCAATTATCTGCTCTTCTCTGAATCCAAAGAGGCTGCATAGTGTCAAGTGAGATAAGACAAAGAAACAAAACAAAGACCCAGCCCTCCTCCTCCTCTGCATTCAGGTGTACAAGGAGCGGCTCTTCGGGAAGAAGTACGTCTGGTTCCTCATTGGTTGGTATGCCGACAATTGGTTCAAGATCTATGACCCGTCCATCAACTGCACAGTGGACGAGATGACCGAGGCAGTGGAGGGCCACATCACCACTGAGATTGTCATGCTGAACCCTGCCAACACCCGCAGCATTTCCAACATGGTGAGTGTGTGAGGACTTGGAAGCTGGCACCTGGGCAGATGGAGGGGACTGAAGGGGTCTCTTAGGTGAGGGGAACAGGTATGGAGTTTGGAGGTCTAGGAAGGCAAAGGGCCTCTGCCCACCCTGAACTTGTTTGCATCGTGTTTCCTGTGGATTCCACCTCTGCTGTGACTTCCTTGGGCAGGAAAGACAGAGTTATGAGAGTGGTGTGTTCAGTGGGCCCTTGATGAGTTGCAGAGCTGTTACCATGGAAATAAGGAGCAGTTGGCAAGAAGTCAAATGAGGGAGAGGCGTTAATGATAATATAGATGCTGTGTCTGCAAGC
Organism: Physeter macrocephalus; assembly: GCF_002837175.3. Taxonomy (NCBI): domain Eukaryota; kingdom Metazoa; phylum Chordata; class Mammalia; order Artiodactyla; family Physeteridae; genus Physeter; species Physeter macrocephalus. The sequence continues at coordinate 86,089,241 of NC_041231.1, forward strand.
ACACCTTTACAGGAGCGCTGTTCCTGGGCAAAAATTCGTTTTATTTTCTTGGTGACTTCAGAGCACTTTAGAGTTGCTTAATATTCACTCCTGACTGATACTCAATTAGCTTGGCTCCTGATGCTTTTTTAATGATTCTCTTTTAGAATTTTAGATGTAGAAGGGACTTTTGAAATCATTTAGCCCCAGATAGCTGGTTAGTGACAGACCTGGAGCTAAAAGACACACTCTCTGATGTGGGAATCAGCCTACAGGTGAGGGGCACAAGTGAGTAGGGTGTGGTGTGGCGGGGAGACCCCTTTCTTGCTCTGCACTGCATCTTAAAGAGTACGAGAATCTTGGGTGAGCTTGATAGGGCAACCTATGTGTCTGCTTATTGTTCCAAGTGTAGCCCCAGGTCTGGAATATCTGCTTTGGAGAGCATGCTAGGGGCGAGTGAATGACTGTAAAGCCACCCTAATATCTTATTTTTTAAAAGTAGTAATAATCACTTTTATGTAGTAAACCAGGAGCTTAGATACATGATTTCAGTGATCCTCGTTGCAATACTCTGATGTAGACTTTTCATTTCCATTTTTTAGACCAGGAAATTGAGACTCAGAGAGGTTAAGTGATCTATCGCAGGTCACCAGCTACTGAGTGGTGAAGCTGGAATTGAATTTTAGTTGAATCTAACTCCAAACCCTCTGCTCTGTCACCTCCCGTGGAAAACCCTGAAGTCTCACTAACAAGCTTGTACTTTTATCAGCTAACACTGTTTAGCAGATGACAGTTTTTGAGCAAGGGAGAAATAAAATTCAGGAAGTTTATTCTGCAGTGAATTGTGATGGAAAGGTCAGTTGCCACAGGTACTCTGATCATGGATACTGTCCTGGGACATTTCCAAGGGATCTTGGCTGAAAAATACGATGGAAAAATTCTGCAAGATCACTTCCCTGTAGAGCACCTGAGAAGTGAGTTGTCCTTGAGAACCTGTGGAGGTAGAGGAGCTGGTAATCAAAGCCAGAAAGGCTTGTTGGTACCCTGAGCCCAGGACCCGCCAATAGTGGCTTCTGCCCCATAGCAGGGAACTAGAGGAGCCCCTGATAGGACACAAGGATTTGGTTGGGGGTATAGGGGGACTTCTGGGCTTTTGAACAGGATGAGTTGGAGGGTCTCTTTCTGGCTCTTCATCTCTAGAGAAAGATGGTGTCTGCCTTTGAGGTCTAGAGCTATTGCTAGGCCTGCTCAGTAGCCTAAAGTGCCAGGTGAAGAGGCCAAGATTTTTCAGAGGGTAGATGCCATCTTAACAGTTGACTAGAGAAGACGTTGTAGATGAATCAAGTAGGACCAAGAGAAGTGGACCAGAAGCAAGGGTCGAGTCTATGGCCCAGAGCCAAGGAGATTTAGAAAAGAAGCAGAGTTGCCTTCGCTCTCTAAGGACGGCCTTATGTTTAGATCAGTAGTTCTCAGACTTTAGCCTCTGTCAGAACCACAACTGGGCCCTTCCCTTGAAAGTTCTGATTCAGTGGGTCTGGGGTGGGGACTGGGACTTCACATTTCAACGGGCTCCCTGGGGATGTAGATGCTATTGGTCTGGGGAACACACTTTGGGGACTCTTAGGGCGGTGGTTTTCAATCAGAGGTTGCAATGTTTCGGGACAATTTTGGTCGTCACAACTGGTATCTAATGAGCAGGCCAGGAATGCTTCTAATCGACCTACAATGCATAGGATCGTCCCTACAGCAAAAGATTATCCTGCTCAAAATGCCAATAGTGCAGAGATTGAGAAACTCTGGTTTAGAGAAAGAGTTTTTAGGAGCCAGATATGGGAGAGTGGATTAGAGTGGTTTTGGAGAAAAGTAGCTCTGGGTTGGAGCTGTACTAGAGATCAGGTACGAGGCAGCACGCCTGGGGGTAAGATTGTCAGTAGATTCTGATTGGGATAGAGGTCCCGTCAGACCTGGGTAGGATAGAAGATAAAAATCTACCTCAGGATACACATTTTAGATCACCGTTGGGCACCTGTTCTCATACAGAGAGACAGCCAGACAGGGCTGTTAAAAATTTAGGATCGTAAATTTGTACTTGGTCATTTCACTAATTTCTATGGGTTGCGGAATTTGTGTTGTTCAGTTTTCCTTAAGCCGCCTTGTAACATTTGCATTTGAAAATTTACAGCCATCTTTGCTGACCCAAAGGAGGAGAGATTTTTTGGTAATTTTAGTCATGGGTGGGGACAGTGGTGCCCCCAGCGGCCAAGTGTGTTAGTGGTGGTGACCTGGAGCCAGCAGAGAGTATGAGGATCCGGGCAGGGGACGGCGACATGCAGAGCAGCTGATTCTCTTCCCATCTGGCTGATTTTCGGATGCAGTGTTTACTTTGAACTGAAGGTCGGATGGACTTGGAGGCTGAAGGATTACTCGGAAAGTCTCAGGCTAGCTGCTGTCTGTCAACGGGTGCTCTCGGAGAGAGACATTTCAGCTTACAGAGACAGTGTAGGATGGACTTGGAGGCTGAAGGATTACTCGGAAAGTCTCAGGATAGCTGCTGTCTGTCAACGGGTGCTCTCGGAGAGAGCTTACAGCTCTCTGTAAGCTTTCAGCTTACAGAGACAGTGTAGGGTAGTTGGAAGAGCATGGACTTTGAATGGGTTTGAATCCCAGCTCTTCCACGTACTAGCAGTGTAACTTCAGGCAAGTGAAGCTGTTCTGTGTCTTAGTCTCCTTATCTCTTTCTAAAATGGGCATATAATAGTATTTACCTCACTGGATTATTTGAGAATTTAGTAAGTTGATATATGTAAGGACAATATAAATGTTAGCTATTATTATGATTAACATTATTCTGTTTAAGGAGTGGTGATATTAATGAAACATTTCAACAAAAGAATTAAGAGGACTTGGAGATTTCAAAGAGTCTAAGGTGATTCTAAGGTTTCAATCTTATATACTGGGGAGTGTTGGAAAAATAGAGCTTGTTCTTAGATACTTATAATTTCAGGTTATTGATTATATAGTTACAAATGCCTTACAGACAGTTGGAGATTCAGGACTTGAAATACTGAGCTGGAATTATAGATTTCAATATTAGTAACAAAGATGAAGTTGAAAGAGAAAATGTAACTTACTTTATACCCAGCATTTTATACATGTTGTTATTTCATCCTTATAATAACTCTTCAAGGTAGTTAATATTATTCCCATTTTAAAGCTGAATAACTACATAGTGAGATTTAATAACTTGTTTCAGATTATATAGCAGGTAGGTGGATTAGTTAGAATGAGAAGCCATCCTTCCATTTATCCATCCAATGGACATTTTTCTTAAAGACAATTTTTTGGAAGCAGGTTAAGTTCACAGCACAATTGAGAGGAAGGTACAGAGATTTCCTGTATGCTCCCTGCTTCACTCATTGATAGCTTCCCCCATTATCAGCTTTCCCCAACAGAGTGGTTATAGCTGATGAACCTACGGTGATATACCATTGACACTCAGAGTCCATTGCTTACATGAGGGCTCACTTGGTGTTGTACATTGGGTGGGTTTGGATAAATGTATAATGACATGTATCCACCAAACAGAGCATTTTCACTGCCCTAATCTATAGACACTTATTATTTGTCCAGAATGGGCTGGGCATAGTGCTGGATGCTGAGGTTTAAGAGCAGAATGGAACCTGGTCCTGTCCTCAAGGGGAGTAGAGCCCAGGCCTGCCTGTCTTCAAAGCCCAGGCTGCTTCCACTGCACCACACTGCCCGTCCTTTGCATTTCCCACTCCCCCGTGTCTCCAGAAAGTTGAAGAGAAGGAAAAGTGGGCAGAGCACCAGGAACAAAGATTTATATTTATTCTTCATTCATCTATTCATTCCTTCGTTAGAGTATGTTTGTATATTAATAAATTCCAAATCTAAACAGAGTTGTGTAGTGCCCCTGTGTATTACCTGTGCCATGCCAAGAGGTGGCCACTGAACCTTTCCTCGTACAGTTTCTGGGAGATAAAGAAGGGCAGAAGTGATTTTCCCCATTATATGGAAGACATTTCCAAAAACGGAAGCAATTTACTTACAGTCACTTAGCTAAACAATGTTACTGCCAGGTATAGAAATTCAGGCCTCTTGATCCATTTCATGACAGAGCTAAAGGAGCTATTATTCTTTTTAGCTTTCTTGGAAAAAAAAGATGGAGGGTTGGGAAGGGTGTGGATAAGGATTGAATAATTGACTTCAAATGTGTGAAGGGTGTTTCTGCAGCCCCAAGTCTTCTGAAAACCCTCCAAGAGACAGTGAACTGAAAGCACACGAGGCTGGCAGGGAGTTAGCATGCTAAAGAAAAATCTTCCTGGTTGACAGAGTGAGGAAGGCTGTGGTGTCACCTTTTCCGGGCTCTTTCAGAATTGGAGGAGCTGTGAGTTCCTGTGTCAGCTCTATTGGAAAAGTCTGAAGGCTGACAGAACACCAATGCTGCCACCCTTCACTGGCGTAGCCAGGTCTTTGCTTTGCCCTCTCTCTGCTTTCTATCCTTTGCTGTTCATTATGCAGAGCATCTATTTATTAAACTTCTCTGTTTGCAGTTCTGAGCTAGCAGCTGTGTACACTAAAGCCATCGGACCCAGCTAACTCCTGCTTTAGTCTAGTAGCTTCTGATCTAAGACAGACACGTGGGTATAGTTAAAGATGTTGAATGTATATACTCTCAATCTGACAACATGAACGCAAACCATCCTTTCGAGTCGAAGTGCCGGGGCAGAATCAGAAGCCCACCCCCACTCGAATCCTTTCCTCCTGTTCTTCCCTCCCCAGACGTCCCAGGAGTTTGTGGAGAAACTGACCAAACGACTAAAAAGACACCCTGAGGAGACGGGAGGCTTCCAGGAGGCACCTCTGGCCTATGATGCCATCTGGGCCTTGGCATTGGCCCTGAACAAGACGTCTGGAGGGGGTGGCCGTTCAGGAGTGCGCCTGGAAGACTTCAACTACAACAACCAGACCATAACAGACCAAATCTACCGGGCAATGAACTCCTCGTCCTTCGAGGGTGTTTCCGTGAGTTACAGCAGCCCTGCACTTGCCTCTGTCCTCCCATCCAGAGAGACCCCTCCCAGCTCCTTCTCCTGGAGACATGCGTTCTGTCTTTCTCAGTTACCTCTCCGCAATAATCGGTCTCAGACCAGGGACGTAGGAGCCCCCAAACCAGAAAACCCCACGGAAGGCTAGAAGGGAAATGGTATATTCCGTTTCTTTCAACCTCTCCCCTCACTTCTCTTCAGTCCCGATATTTATGAGTCAGATGAAAATTATAGGATTTTAAAAGAGGAAACAGCCTGAAAGATCATCTACTTATTCCTTTTAAAGTGGGGGAAAACAGCATCCAGAGGGATTTGGTCACACAGCTTTCTCGGGTCACACAGCCAGAAGCCAGGTCCCCTGGCGCTCTATCTGGGGATTTTTCCCATTCAAATCTCCTAGGTAAAGCTTCTTTTCAAAAGAATAATGTTTCTAAAATCTAGGGTATAGGCATCTGGGGTATGTCCTATATGCAGGCAAATGCCGTAAATAGAATTCATTCAGAAGCTCGATTACATCAAAAACATAAGGATTCAAAGAGTTCCTGATGTTCTTTTTTGCTCTTGCTTTTATCGCTTTGCCTTCCTCCACATGTTTCTCCCCCTCAGGGCCATGTGGTGTTTGATGCCAGTGGCTCTCGGATGGCGTGGACGCTCATCGAGCAGCTACAGGGTGAGCGCAGGGGCGTGAGGGAATGGGGAGGTCGGGGGCCAGGCTGGGGCTGGGCTAGGACACCGTCTGGGAGGAGAACACCAGGAGGAGACATCAAAAGATTGCCTTGGTGCCTCCCTACCTCCTGGCCGCTCTTCTAATTGTTTTCATCAAGCTCTTCATCAATAATAATAATAGTAATAATAATAATGATGATAATAAAAAGCTTAGCTATGGGTGGGTTTCTCTGAGTTGCAGTGATTGTGCATGCAGAGTGAAAACAGCCACTCTCCTTCCCCAGTGGCCCCCATTTTGATTTGAAAGATTTCCCTTCTGTGGCTTGAGTTGAGGGGTTCATGAATTGTTAGTGGCATACTCATGGACTCAAGAAAAGCCGAATCTGGGAAACCTGCTATTTTTAAAGGGAATCCATTGCATTTCCTTGATTTGTAAACAATTATTTCTAATTTTTCTGTAGTGAGTATAGTTTGGCTTTTCTAGATGGTATTTTCTTATACCTTAGCGCACTTCACGTATTTGCAAAACTTCTGAATTAGTTTTTCAACTCCACCCCCCTCTCAGCCTCTTGGAGCAGGGCCAAAAGAACCATTTCTTGGCCTCCTGTGAAAAGTTTCTTTCTTTCCTTCCCCCCACCTCCCACACCCTCTCAGATCTTCTTTGTAACCAGGACAAGAGGGAATAGACTTCAGTCATGGTCAAAGGGGTGTGAATTGGCTTTAGAAGGGAGAGTTATGGTAACTGGGGCAGCTCTAGAAATCTTAGGAGTGACTGAATTTCACTTCGTGGCTTTTTAAGAGGCAGATGCAACTTGTCTAAGGAATTAGAAGCCAAGTCAACGGAAGAGAAATTTCTAAAATTAAAATGAAAGCCTCTGGGAAAATAGATCCTGTGATTCTGTCTATCATGAGAGGGAGAATAAGCAGAAACACGTTGAAAGGTTTAGAAGCCAGAATCACAGTGAGAGACATCTTGCTGAGGTGTGAGCCTGTGGAATGGGCGGCAGACATACTGTACAGCCTTCTTCACTGAAGGGCTTTAAGCATATAAGATATTCTTATTTGTTTGCATTGCCTTGGAATCCACCCTATAGTGCTTTTAAGTCAGATTGCTGATTCAAGTGACCCCCAGGTCCTCCCAAGTATCCTTCAGGGGCTCAGGTGAAGGGAGAATCAGATACGACCATGGAGAAGTACTTTAGGGAAGTGGGAGGTTGCTAATGCCTGGGATCGGCTCTTCACCTACCTGAGGTCACTCCTTCTATGATCGTCCATCCAGGTGGCAGCTACAAGAAGATTGGCTATTATGACAGCACCAAGGATGACCTTTCCTGGTCCAAGACGGATAAGTGGATTGGTAAGTGGATCCTGTTTATATTTTCCTTCAACCCCTCTGAACAATTCAGAAAAATGGTGTTTGAATGAGGGTGGGGTGGTAGGTGCCATTAGGTTGAAATGTGCCGGGAGATGGGCCAGGGGCTGGGGTTCAGAGAAAGGGAATAAAACCACCAAGACGTGGGTAGGGGAGACTGGTGTATTTGGAGAGGGAATAGGCGGTTGGTAGCAATGCACTCTTAAAAATAGTACATTGCTGGGATGACTGGAGATTAGGGGGTGGGAAATGGAAACTCCATTTGGGTTTCCCAGATGTTCTGGTGACTTGAGGTATCTAAACCAGCTACTTTAATCCTAGAGTTGCCTCTCCAGCTTTGATAGGAAAATGGTTGCTTAAACTGTAGGAGAGGCTGCGAAACCTCACTGAATTGTCTTCTGCTAAAATGTGCTTTTTAAAGAGAAAAAGGAAGCAATTATATTCTTTGTGTGCTTGGTGAGCTAAATGATAGGAAATGGGAAAGATTCTCGAGGTGGGCGAAAGGAGGGCTCTATTGATCAAACAAAGGTTTGGCATCTTAAGGAGGGAGGGGAGACACAGCCGTGGCAGACAGCTGCCATCTGCCCTGCCCAGCTGAAATCTAGTAGTTCTCAGTACTGCTGGAGTTTGGAAATTTTTTTTATAATTTGAATTTAGGACAGTGTTCTGTGTTGCTATAAATGCTTCATGGCCTAAATTATGCTTTTTTTTAAAAAAAGCTAAGCAAATTGAAATTAGTCTTTTTTTTTTTCCTTTCTGTGAACTCTTTGACAAGTTTGAGCTTCCCTTTAATAATAACTGAAAAACACCTTTGGGAATATCACCCTGCCAGCAGGGTGATAAAATCACGGATCAGTTTTTCAAAAAAAAATTCCTCCTGAGGTTAGGAGGCCAGACTCAGTACTTTGAGGGACTTTAGCTTCATGATTCTATGATTGTCTTTTGCAGCTTTTGATCTGAGTTGTAAGAGACCTCTTAAAATTTATTTCTCAGTATCCCCTTCTTTCCCCTCTGTTTTCCTTTGCCGCAAGAAAGACAGAAAAACACAAAGAACAAACAGTAACGAAAAAAATAGACTCTACGACTTTGGTGACACAGCTCAGCTTTTAGCTGCACCTTCTAGTCTCATTTCTGATTGTTTCCTAAGAGCCCCAGCATCAAAGAGCATTTGACCTGCAGCGGCCCCTATTGAGGGCAGTTAGGGCCTCCTGTCCTCAGAGCCAAGAACTGGGTGCCCATCAGCAGCTTTGTCGTTCTTCCCTTTCTCCCGTCCCACCTTCATCCCTTTGTCCTCCCTCCTTTCTCGTCCCCCTCCCCTCCCCCTCCCCTGTGCCATGCAGGAGGGTCCCCCCCAGCTGACCAGACCTTGGTCATCAAGACGTTCCGCTTCCTGTCACAGAAACTCTTTATCTCCGTATCCGTTCTCTCCAGCCTGGGCATTGTCCTAGCTGTTGTCTGTCTGTCCTTTAACATCTATAACTCCCATGTCCGGTAAGTTTCTCTTCTGACATTTCCCTGTCCTTTCTGCTTCTCCAAGATAACAGTCATTTGCTTGAAGGGAGTGAGAAGGAAACTGCGTAGCTTCTGAGGCTGTGCATCCTTGAGGTTTCCACTCTGAATTATTGCTTTCCCAGTGACCAGTGGGAACAAAAAAGGAGAAACCAGCTATAACTCCCATCCTTGCTCCAAAGCAACTAACGGAAAAAAAAAAATAAGCCTTTGGGACCGGGTAGCACAGTGTGCGGCTCTAATAGATTGTGTATGGCGGGGTCCCGTGCAGGAAGCCCTCTGCAGCCTCGCCATGACCCAGCTGGCTTTGTCTCTCGAGGCTCCGCTGCCTGCTCCAAGCCTGCCTTCCTTTTGCCCCCAGCCCTGAGGTTGGGGTCAGGCCCTCGTAGGGCGTTTGGGGAGCTGAGCCTCCCTGGAGAGGAGGGGTAATTCTTCTCCCTCTCCCACCATTCTGCCTCTGCCCTAGTTATATCCAGAACTCACAGCCCAACCTGAATAATCTGACTGCTGTGGGCTGCTCTCTGGCGTTAGCTGCCGTCTTCCCCCTCGGGCTGGATGGTTACCACATCGGGAGAAGCCAGTTCCCCTTCGTCTGCCAGGTGAGGAGGGGGTGGCAGGTCCCTTGCAGAGCATGGCTCTCCCGGCCCCTCAGGAGCGCCTTCTGTGATGCGCCATCCCCTGCCTGTCCTTCTCCTTGTCTTTCCCTGACCCCCGTCCCAGTTCCTTCCCCTGACATCGCCCCTCTGGTCTCTGTCTGGCTCCGTCCCTTCTTTCTGTGCCTCCAGAAGTTTTCATTCTGTAGCTCGCTTGTCAGTTCCAAGGTTGCCATGGCATGTCTTGCAGAGAAGAGGGGGAAGGTATCGAAGGCGAAGGAAGGGGGTCTTGCGCAGAGAACCCTTGGACAATGGTGGCCTGTCTGTGGCATGGGGGCTGAGAACAAGAACTGGGGACTTCCCGTGGGAGCCTTAGCTGTGGTTCGGAAGGACGGAGGCGGGGATCTGAACCAACAGCAAGGAGAGCTGGGGGGAGGGACCACTCTCACACAGGGAGGAGGCCTTGTGGGACTCTTGGTACGTGGAAGGTTCTGGGGCTGCTTCAGCAGCAATATTTGTTTGGTTCTCTCTTATGCTGGTGGGAAACACCCACCCTTTTCCCTGCCCCTCCTTACTCCAACTCTCTCCTCTGCCCTGGGCCTGTCCTGATCATGCATCCATGCACATGGCATTTGCGCACACATACACCTACAATTCCTCAGAGGCTTTCTGTCCCCAGTGAGACCTAATGCAGTGGGAGAGCAGACAGTTAGCTGCAGTGACATATGAGAGGTATCTCATATCTCATATGAGAGGTATCTGCTGTGGGAGCAAAGAGAAAGCAGCTCACTGCCAGAGTAGCTGGGCGGACCTCACAAAAGGCGGCATTTGAATAGTGAAGGATGCAGGGGATTTTGTCAGCTGGAGAAATAAAGGATGGTTACTCCAGGAACAGAGGGAGCATCCTGTGGGTAGCAAAGACACGAAAGAGAGTAGCTCAGGGGTGAGGGCGAGCAAATGAGCAGCTCAGCAGGGCTGGAGCATGGGGCAGGTGAGGGCCTGGGGGGAGATAAGCCTGGGAATTTGGGTGGGACTGTGTTGTGAAAGGCCTCTTGCCACATCTGGAGGTGTTCAGGCTGCAACCTGTAGGCACCGGAGAACAGTCACAAGTGACTAAAACCCAGAGATTTTTAGCACGATCACCCAGGTGGCAAAGTAGCGAAGGTGGATGGGAGGAATTTGTGAGAGGTAGGGAGACTTGCCGCCACCCCGCTGCTCCCCTTCCCCCCGGCCCCCCTACTGGCTGCGTCCTGCCTGCCTTGTCATCTGTCCCCTCCTACAGCCTGCCCCATCCTGGCACAGTCCCACCTGTTGCCCCGCCCTGTTCTTTCCTGCCCTCTCTCCTTTCCTAGGCCCGCCTCTGGCTCCTGGGTCTGGGCTTTAGCCTGGGCTACGGCTCCATGTTCACCAAGATCTGGTGGGTCCACACGGTCTTCACAAAGAAGGAGGAAAAGAAGGAGTGGAGGAAGGTGAGCTGCTTCCGATGCCTCGGTCCCTAGCGCCTTGGCTCTCGGGGTTTGGAGGACCCCCACCCCAACACGCCTGTACTCCGTGTGTTCACCCAGACCCTGGAGCCCTGGAAGCTGTATGCCACGGTGGGCCTGCTGGTGGGCATGGACGTCCTCACCCTCGCCATCTGGCAGATCGTGGACCCTTTGCACCGGACCATTGAGGTACCGCTTGGGAGAAGGCCCTGTGGTCAGGAGGCCGAGGGGGGCTCACTGGTGGAAGGGCCTCCGGGGCTGCGTGTGGTCTTGAGGAGAAGAGCCGCTCGTGGGAGGTGTTTTCCAGCCCAGTGCATCTCAGCAGCTCTACCTCCTTCCTGGAGGGAGCCCCACCAGAGGCTCTGGATTCATCTGAAGAAAGGAAGTGGTGGGGAGCTGGCAGGATGTGCAGACTTCAGATATCATGGCACGTGGGGGAACAAGCACTTTTAAGGTGTTTAAGCAAATGCTCCCGGACCTAGAGTGGGATCTGGCATCAGAATTGAGGATCTCATCCGAAAGAGGAGGCAGAGTTGGGAGTCAGGGATTGAGCAGAGGTGGGAAGGGGAGGACGGCAACCATCTTTCCTGTGGCCCTGTCTCTCCCTTAGACTTTTGCCAAGGAGGAACCGAAGGAAGATATTGACGTGTCTATTTTGCCCCAGCTGGAGCACTGCAGCTCCAAGAAGATGAATACATGGCTTGGTGTGTGCGATGTGGGGGAAGATGCCACTAAGGCAGCGGGTGGGGTGGGGCAGGGACAGTAGCTTTGGAGGGAGAAGCGTCTTTGGAAAAAGAGGCAGAGAGCTCACGTCCACCCAGTGCGAATGTCCTCCTGTTTGTCATTGCACTAATCTTTTCTGAGAATGGGGAGAGTTGGTCTTTTGCGTGAGGAGCTTAGGTCTAATGCAGGGATGAGGCAGAGCCTGTATTCATCAGAGGCATCAGTGATGCTGCCTCACCCTCATCTCCAGACCTGACACCATCTCTGTCTGGTCAGCTCCCTGGAGTAAGAGCGGGGCTGTGAGGGGTTAGGCCCCCTTTGGCCTTTTTAGCATCGCTCTGACCTATGAGCACAAATGGCAAACCTGCCCTCAGCGTGGAAAGCCGTCTTCCCACCTGGAGAATAAGGGAGTGAGATGCTGTGTGTGGCCCAGGCCTTTGTTGACTGACAGCTGCTCATGACCATCGTCGTCCCGTGCGGCTTGGCTCCGAGTCCCGAGAAGAGGCAGTGAGGTCGGGGCGAGCTGGGTGGACAACGGGGGCAGCAGACAGGGAGGGGTGTGCTAGGTCAGAACGGGTGGATTGGAGAGGAGGCCCCCTTTTCCTTGTGGAGCGACCAGAAGGAGAGCAGCAGGTGCGGAGCACAGAGAGGAGGGGAGTGAGTGCAGCCTGAAGCTCTTGCCGCCCACGTGACCCTTTCCTGCCGTCCTAGGCATTTTCTACGGCTACAAGGGCCTCCTGCTGCTGCTGGGTATCTTTCTTGCTTATGAGACCAAGAGTGTGTCCACCGAGAAGATCAACGACCACCGGGCTGTGGGCATGGCCATCTACAATGTGGCGGTGAGCTCCCCGGACCCCTGGCATCGACCCTGGGGACGGACTATAGCAACCCAGGTGGAGCGGCCTGGGATGAATCAGGTGCCAGATGTGGGGTCAGCTGGGTGGAAGTCTTCAAACGTCTTTTAATGTCTCGGATTTGTTAAGCCCTTTACAGTCTATAAAGCACACATTAATCTTCATAGAGCCACCCAGTGAGGTGGGTATTAGCATCCCCGCTAGATAGACGAGGAAGCAGAAACAGGTGAAATTACTTGTCTGTGATTCACAGGCTGGAATCTGCATCGAGATTTCCTGCCAGGGATGCCCAGGGACTGGCTCTCGGGGACTCTGATGTGTGTATAGAGGTCCTGGGAGCTCCTGCCTTGAGGGAGGGGTTGACCTAGAGCCGGAGCTGGGTTGGCACAGTTTGTTGGGCATTCTTCTCAACCTAGAGTTGACGATGATCCTGACTTTGGGTCCTTTTCGAATGGGAAGTTCCCCAGGAACCTGTCCCCACAGACTCTCTCCCGGGGGAAGAGACCTCGGCTCTCGTCTGAGCCGGCAGATCTGCGACCCCCAACATGTTCTGCCCCCAGGTCCTGTGCCTCATCACGGCCCCGGTCACCATGATCCTGTCCAGCCAGCAGGATGCGGCCTTCGCCTTTGCCTCTCTCGCCATAGTCTTCTCCTCCTATATCACCCTGGTTGTGCTCTTCGTGCCCAAGGTGCGCTTCTGGGTGTCCTCCCGTCCTCTCCAGCCCGTCACCCCTCCACGCCTTTGTCACACGTCCCCTCCTCCCACTTCATCCCTTGTTTCGGGCGCAGCTTGTCCCTCTTGTTTTCGTTCTTTTCAACTGCAAGCCACCGTCAGCTAAGCACTGACACAGTCCCTGCTCGGCCATCCATGCCCCTGACCCCCACCCCCAGATGCGCAGGCTGATCACCCGAGGGGAGTGGCAGTCAGAGGCACAGGACACCATGAAGACGGGGTCCTCGACCAACAACAACGAGGAGGAGAAGTCCCGGCTGTTGGAGAAGGAGAACCGTGAACTGGAGAAGATCATTGCTGAGGTGTGCGGTGAAGGCAGGCCTGGTGGCGGGTCGGGGAGGCCCACGTCTCAGGTCCAGCTTCTGGAGGCAGAGCCTGAGATCATCCTTCCGGAGCCTGTGGTTTACCAAGGGAGGGTCTCAGGAGACAAGCGGACAGGGAGTGAGCGGAGGAGGACAGGGAAGGGGAAAGGGTGGAGCCGGCCTCAGGTAAAATCGGGTGCTGGCCTCGGCAGGTGGGGGCGGCTCTGGAGCACAGCTGCACGGTTGGCTTGACCTGCGGGGGAGCCGAGGGGGTGGCCCTGGGCTGCGGGTGGCTGGCTGCGGGGCTTGAGTGTACCCTCCAGTGAGAGGGGTCTGGGCAGGTCCGCAGGGTGTCCACTGTGCCCCCGCTGTAGCTAGGGGCCGGCGCAGTGTCAGGCTGGGGGGTGCTCAAGCTGGGTTGACACTAATCTGTGCGTGAGTTACTGGAAGCTGTGTGCACGGACCTGTATCCCCTCCCCCACCCCCTGTGTCTCCCTGATCTCCTGGTGCCCCACAGTGTTCTTTCGGCTCTCCCTGTTCTTTCCCCCATGCCTCGTGTTACTTTCTTCTGCCAGTCTGCCCCTGCGTCTCCCACACGTTTTCCTCTGCCTCTCTTTCCCTCCCCCAGCCCTTCCTGACTTCCTGTCTCCCACTCGCCCAATTGTTTTCTTCCTCCAGAAAGAGGAGCGCGTCTCTGAACTGCGCCATCAGCTCCAGTCCCGGCAGCAGCTCCGCTCCCGGCGTCACCCTCCGACACCCCCTGACCCCTCGGGGGGCCTACCCAGGGGACCCCCTGAGCCCCCCGACCGGCTTAGCTGTGATGGGAGTCGAGTCCACTTGCTTTACAAGTGAGGGCGGTGTAAGGGGGGACAGGCCAGTAGGCGGAGGGAGAGGGAGAAGGGGAGGGGGTTTGGGAGGAAGCCGGGGATACCATCCCCAGGTGGGAAGAGCACTACTCCATCCCAGCTCTTGTAAATACCTGCCCCTCTGCAAGTCCCGGGGTTTTCTGGGTCTCCAATACTCCCGGAGCCAGGCCCTGTTCTCTCTCATTTGTTCGTATAATTTTCTATCTCTACTTCATAACCTAGTTTGTACCTGGCCTGAAGCTTCTCACTCACTGGCTCCACGGCAACCTCACTACGTACACCCTTTTCTTTTCCTCGGTCTCGTTGCCACGGCAACCGCACAGCTCCCTTGCCTTTGTGCTCTGCTCCCATCCAGCAGGGGTCTCCCCAAAGTGCTCTCTCTACCCTAGCAGGGCCTGGCCATTTCTCTCACCATCCTAATCTCCTTCCAACCCACTTGCCCCTCCACACATCCACAAGTTTTGTTCCTCTTGAATTTTGCTTCTCCAGGGCACTCATTCTTGTTGCCAAGGCTCACATGCTCTTCTCTGCCAGACGTCCATCCTCCCCTCCCCTGCTCCTTCCCACTGCACAGGCTCCTGTGTGCGCACGCGTTTCACATGCCCTTTCTCCACGCTTCCTGTGGCCGCATATGCTCCGTTGTATTCCCTTCCCTCATGGCTGTGTGTGCCCCTCTCGTGGTCATGGGTGTGTCCTTGTGAGGGCGTGTGTGGGTGGGCGTGTGCCATTTGTCTAGCATGTCTTTCCTGTGTGCACACATCCAAGCTTATCCGTGCACTTTCCCTGGGTGCCCTCGTGGTGCCTTGCGTACCCTCTCCTTTCTGCACCTTAAAATCATTCTGTTCTTCTGACAGAGTCGTGTGCACCCACCCTGCACACTGTTACGCACTTTTCCCCAATTCACGTTTGGTGTGGCTGCCCACACCCTCTCTTTGTCACACGTGGTTTCTGCCCGCACTCTCCAGCCTCTCCTTTGCGCTCATGGGCCACCCTCTGTCCACACTCACAATCATCCTCTCCTCCCGAGTGCTCCCTTTGGTTTTGTGTTTTTCTGGGGGAAAGAAAGGAGAAGAAATGGGGGCAGGTTTGGGGAGCTGCTTCCAGTGGATGTTCGGTGAGAATACTGACCAAAGGAAGGCGCCCCTGACTGTTGAGATGGAAGATGGTCCTATGGAGCGGGAGGTGGCGTCCCTTTTGCACTGTGGTGGCTCTTGGGGAAGGAGCTCCCCAAATCTCAATAAACCAGTGAACGGAGTGACTCAGCACCTTGTTCTTGACTGTGAACAGAGTGGGCTTCAGCCCAAGGAGGGAGGCTCGGGAGACTCCACGTTGATGAAAAGGGACTGCAGTGGAGGGATGGAAAAAGGTGTTTTATTGATCCGCTGAGGGCTTAGCAGGGCAAAGCAGGACACTATTAGGACTGAGATTAGTGAGGGGTGACATTAGTGGCTAAAAGTGTGGGCACTGGAGTCTAACTACCCGAGCTTCAGATTCTACCCCATGCAAAAAATTTCCTTTATTCTCCAAGTTCTCACTTATGTAGATAAGACTCATCATCATCATCACCATCTTCCTCATCCAGCCCTCCACAGGGTGGTTGCAAGGACAAGTGCTCACGATGGTTCTTGGCTCACGGAGCATGTTGGGTAAACACTAGCCACTGTTGCTACTGTTTAATGAGTTCTCTGACAGTGATGGGCAGGTATGGGAGCCTGGAGCATTTGGCTGAACAGATGTGAGGAGTCTTCCTCCCAGGAATTAAGAATAACAAAGAAATATGACTGCTAGGAGGCAGCACATGAGATGGCCCCTGAGTGCTTCCAGCCTTGAAAGTCTTTGTCTAAGAACTCTGAGCATCTTGGCAGGAACTGCCTATCCACATGGAAGAAAGTATTGAATGGCCAATGGAAAACAAAACAAAACATTGCTTGGGACTTTTGTAATTCTTTGTGTCCTCTTGGAGAAGTGCCTTTTTGAAGCTCAATTTTTCTCTTTCCCCATAGCACTGATTTTTTTAAAGCGATTTTCATTGCTTTGCAAAAGAGCTACAAGGATTGGATGGACCCTCTCATTTCACCATCCTGTGGAAGAGCCAAGTTCTGAAGTTCCCTGAGAGCATGGGTGGTTAAATCTTGGACCGGCAGTACTTGAAAACCATTCTACTGTGATTATCTACATTAGACCAATAGGACTTGATTTGAGTTTCCCCTCTTCCCACAATAGAATATTCTCGAGAAAAAGGGAAGCAGCCTGTGGATTAGGTAAGCCCTTAGTGTGGAAAGTGAACAGTTGGCTTCAGAAGCAGCAGCTGGGGCTATATCCCAGCCCTGGGCAGAACAGAAGAGACCAGAGTTACCACCTTGAACTTTCTTTGCACTTAGCAGAGCTGCAAATTACAGAGGGTCAGTTCTACTGTGCCAAAGTCAAGCCAGACATTCTTTGCTGGCAGGAGCACAGACAGGGACCAGGTCAAACGGTAGGGCCAGCAGAGGCTCCTGGTGCAAGGAGGATGTGTTGCCGGGTGGTGCAACCACCACTCAGCAGTTCTGGGAGGAGCTGTTCCCTTGGCCTCTCCAGCCCTGCCTCGGTCAGGATGGGATTCACATCTCCTCCTGACTATAGAGCACCGTGGGCTCTAGACTGCTTGCCAGGCCTCAGTGGCCCCAGCTCTGCCCTGACTTGGCCTCTTGCCTCCCTGCCCTAGTCATTTACTAACATAATTTAGTGAACACTTTGCTACTATGGTAGTTTTGTTATTTTTTCAATCAATCAGAAGTTGTTTTTTGTTGTTTTTTTAAATTTTTTGGCTGTGTTGGGTCTTCCTTGCTGCACGCAGGCTCTCTCCAGTTGCAGAGAGCGAGGGCTACTCTTAGATGCACTGCGCGGGCCTCTCATTATGGTGGCCCCCCTTGTTGCAGAGCACGGGTTCTCGGCACGTGGGCTTCCGTGGGCACAGTAGTTCTGGCGCACGGGCCTAGCCACTCCACAGCATGCGGGATCTTCCCAGACCAGGGATCGAACCTGTGTCCCCTGCATTGTCAGGCAGATTCTTAACCACTGCGCCACCAGGGAAGTCCCAATCAACAAGTTTTGATGGGGAAGTTACTGTGGCAGGTGCTTCTAGGCCCTGGGGTAGAGCAGTGGGCAAGATGGGCTTTCGTGGGATGTACATTCTCAAAGAGGGAAGATGAAGTAAGTAAGTAGGCAGGTGAACTAAATAAACAAGGTAGCCTGAGAGAACAGCCAGGAGTGTGGGCATCTCGCAGTCGTTACCTCTGCTGCTCAGGACAGCGCTGTGGGAAGGTGTTGTGCACTCATGTCTGTTACCTGGCAAGGAGACTGCAGCTCGGAGAGGAAGACTTGTCCAGGGTCACACAGCTGATGAGCAGAGCCAGAATCCAGGTTGAGTGAATTATTGTCTGTTGCTGCGTAACCTGTTACCCTAAAACACTGGCTTAAAACAATAATCATTTATTATCTCTCACGGTTTTGTGGGTCAGGGACTCAGGGGACAGTGGGGAGATTTGAAGGCTGGGGGCTGTAATCATCAGAAGGGTCTAAAGATGGGTGTTGGGTGAGACTTCGGTTGGAGCTGTCAGCTGGAACCCGTACACCTGGCGTTTCCATGCAGCCTGGGATTCCTTACAACATGGTGCCTGGGGGTGGGGTGGGGAGAGAGAGAGAGGGAGGGAGGGAGGGAGGGAGGGAGGGAGGGAGAGAGAGAGAGAGAGAGAG
>NC_041231.1:86107209-86117589 GCF_002837175.3 Physeter macrocephalus
GAGAGAGAGAGAGAGAGAGAGAGAGAGAGAGAGAGAGAGAGAAGAGAGAGAAGGGGAGAGAGAGAGAGAGAGAGAGAGAGAGAGACGTGTATTCCATTGGTTGGGGCAGTCACAAGGCTGTGCCCAGATTCAAGGGGAGGAAACATGGACCTCACGTCACGGTGGGCTGAGCATCAGTCCCACTGTGAAAAGAACACGTGGGATGCAATAAATATGTTGCTGCAGCCTTCTTTGGAAAGAATGATACACCGCATCTGGTCTGCCTCCTCCAAAGCGAGCGTTCGCTGCACCTCGCACGCTGCTGTCTACCCTCGCAGGTCCATCACCCAGTCTTGTTTATTTGCTGACTTTCAGCCTCTTCCCAGGTCTGATTTCTTCTGGATGCTTCAAGGCCAGCGGTAGTCCCACACCTAGCCGTTTCTGCCAATTGTGGTTCCTCCCACGGTCCATTGTAATTTTAGGACACTCTGGATAGAGTTTCTTCTCTCCGGTTTTTGAAGCAGGGAATTCTGTTACTTTGTACTTCAGGGTCCATTAACCCGAGGGGAATCGGAGGGTGGGCTTCATATCAGACAGCTTCCCCCCCCACCCCAAACAGGGGTGATAGTCAAAATACTTAACCAATGAGGCATCCACTTACGCGGCCCCTGGAGCCAGGAAGGGAACACTAGAGACGGTCGTGGGAGACGAGACCTGTGTTGCTGCCGTGAACCGCACGGAGGCTCCTGCGAGGGGGCGCTGTGCCGGAACTGCGACGTCGTGGGGAGAGGGAGCCGAGGGCCAGTAACACTAAGCAGAGCACAGAGTGTTCTCGGGGGTAGAGGGGAGGACAAATAATCTTTTTCCCCAACCCATCTTAGGTTCTTTATTTAGCTGGGGCCTTGCAAGTGGAGACCAGCAAAAGACAGATTAATAAGAGAAAAACAAGTTTATTAACACGTGCATCGCGAATATGCTTGGGAATACTCAGTGATGAGGAACTCGTAGGGGTGGCTAGAACTGGGGCTTATATACCATTTTGAGCTAAACAAAGGAAAAGGGGTTAAGGGGTTTGGGGCTTCTGGGTAGTGGAGGCCAGCTTTGAGAAAGTGATCAGGAAAAGTGTGGTAAATAGGGATTGTTTAGTAAGGTTTGTTATGCAGATTTAAGTCTGTGCCTTCTTAGATAAGAGTTGTTAAGAGTTCTCCTCTTCCTGGTACAGGAGAGAGAGACACCTTTATAAAAGTAAATTTACAAAAAGAAAACTTGTACCCTGTTTTAGAGGTTTTCTTGTAGCTGCTGGTTTTCAATGGGCCTTTAGCTTAAAATAATCCATATGCCAAAGAGACATATTTTGGGGTGGCATATCCTGGTACCCTTCAGGCATGAGTGACTAATTCTGCACAGGGGTAACAGAAGCTGGGCCCTGTGCTTCAGGACCTATTCATGGTTCAGTGAGCCCTTCAGAAGTGAACTGGTGATTACACCCTGAGGTTCTTGAATAATGTCCCCTTAAGTGCTTCCAACTCATGTGTCATATTGGATAGGGAAGTGCCCACACTCACAGGACCTAAATCCTGTAGTCTTTAATCATCTGCAAGGGACCCCCTTTTCCACTTGTAACCAATTCAGTAGCTTCTCTATATTTCTAAAATAATCCATATTTTCTCCTTAAACCATTTGGCTCCCTGGTGTAACTCCTTCCCCCACATCTTCCCATCTTAATGCACAACATATGTATGCCAGCTCTTTCCACACAGTAAATCAGCAAATATTTCATATTAATATTGTTCCCTCTGCTGTGTTTTAAACCTCTGGGAAGAATTCTCTGATGCCCACACCACCTAATGCTCGTACACTTATTCTTTCATTCTCTATGCCTTTGGCCTCGTACTTGCCCCCAGCTCAGTTGTGTAGTGGTTACTTATGTTGGGATTGTGTCTCTGACCATCTTGATCTGATCTGCTTTGGACACTTTGAGGGTTGTGACTGAGTAAGCTTGTGCTGGGTTTTCCCCTAGGGTATCCAGTAGATAACTGTCCACACAGACTGAATGCGTTCGGAATAAGATGTTAGTCCTAAAACCTCTGTTAATCCACTTATTCAACAAATCAGGTTTCATTAAAACAGATTGTTTACACCGCTTCAGTTAATTCTCTGTTGTATTTTCCATAGAGTCTGTCTAGAAAGGATTTTACTGTATGAGAACATTAGGGCCTCTGGGCACAGGAAGCTGACAAACAGGCCAAAAAAGTAGAGGTTTCCAGGTCCCAGTGAGAGAAAGAGGATAGAGGTGATCATGACAAAAATGTATTACATAAGTGATTTGAAAAGTAGAACTAGGGTTAGCATCTCTTGTAGGGTTGAAATTAGGATTATTAAATATAAAATAGGGGATCTACATTTAGTATAGGATACAATCAAATTAGGAGGTCAAGGAGGCAAGACAATTAGCACATGAATGGCTAAAATGAAGACTAGGATTAAAATAGAGTTAATGCTGCTGTTCTGTGCTGATGCCAGAGTAAATGTTGAATCAAAGCCATTTTGTGTTGGGACTAGAATAAAACTAGGATTTCCCTTTTTCTTATTTCATCAGCATGTATCCTAGAGAATTTGGTATTGTTACCACTGCCATGGGGAAAGCAGGGAGACAGCATCTGTGAGATTAGGACTCCAGGAAACTTTACACATTTTTTGGAGCTATTCATTCTTTCATTCACTCACTCATTCATTCATTTATAGAACTAATTGGGGGCCAATTTTCTGCAACATTCTGATCCTTGCTTCTATGAGTCTGAAAGCCAGTGGGGGAATTAAGCCAGGAACACACAACATGAACTGTACCAAAACTTCCTCCAGGCAGCTATTGTTTCTTGTTCTCAGGGGATGCTTTGGAGCATCTGATAAACTCTTATTCCAGGGAAGCAAACCTCCTTCAGCTGGGGGATCTAATAAATTAGACATATTTCTAGACTGGGATGATTTCCTCAAAGTTTACTGAGAGATGTGAGACTTCTCACCCGTGCTGGGGAGACACTATTTGTATTCAAGCACAGGGTTAAGAGCCTGGAGACTTGAGCCAGCCCTCCTGGGTCCAAATGTCTGAAATTGTTAAGCTGCTACTAAATTCTGTGTCTCAGTTTCTGCATCTGAAAAAGGATGGAGATATTACCTGTTTCATAGTGTTGTAATAGAGATTAAATGAGTCAATGTGTGAAAATTACTTTAAATGGTACCTGGGATATCATAATCACTATATAAATACCTAATAATAACAATATGATAATTATCATCTTTCTGAGCAAGAGTACAAACCTGATGACCTTAGAGAGGTCTTAGGTCAGAAGTCTGGGATGCCAGTTGTAATACCACATAGTGCCAGTTGATGGCACCAAAGCCCACATTGTTAAAACTGGCCTGCCGGCATAAACATTTTGAGGTCTCCCTCTCTGTCTGAGCTGTTTTCGATTTGTGGGTGCCGTAGAAGATGAAACACTAGAACTCAAGAAGTTAAGCTTTCTCCTAAGGCTCTGTTCTGAATTCCAGCCTAAGGATACTGAAATATTTGACGACGGTATGAAAGCCACAGTGTGTATTTGAGAAGTTGCCTGATGGAAGTCACCAGGCCTGGGTTTTAGTCCTAACATTGCATGTCCTTGGGTGAGTTTCTGAACCCCTGGACTTCAACTTCCCCCCTTCCTTGCTGTCATTTGGGGGATAAAATAGAACAACAATGCAAAACAGACACTTAAGGAAGTGGAAAAAAAACCTGAGGGAGAAGTAAAGAAACTATGGTAGAAATTAGAAGTAGAGGTAAAGAAATAGTGATGATGTGACAAGGAGGTGAGTTGGAAATGGAAATGATAAAATTGGGGAGATCACCATGGAGGTGAAATGTATGGAATACAAAATAGAGAAAATATTAAATTTGATTCATATGTTTCATATAGAGATAAGTACTTCCCCTTAGCACATTTTCAGTCTCTGTGTCTCTGTGTCTGTCTCTCTCTCTGTCACACACACACACTCACACTCACACTTGCATGCACGCACACACACGTGGCTGTCATCCATTTCTGTGACATGATGGATGTGAGGAGAGCAGAGGTGTGGGGAACACAGACTTCCTGACAAAACCATGAAGAAGTTGCTCTCACTTTTCACGCACATCAAGCAGTTCTCGCTCAGCTCTCCCTGGAGTCCTCGACCTTCCCCAGCAGCCAGCTGAGTGCTCTCTTTACCTTCTTGTTCCTCAGGGTGTATATGAGCGGGTTAAGTGAAGGCGTGCCCACTGAATAGAAGAGACCAAAGAACTTGCCTCTCTTCTGGACATAGGGATTTTGGGGCTGGAGGTAAACGGAAATGACTAAACTGTAGAAGATGGTGACCTCAGTGAGATGGGAGGAGCAGGTCCCCAAAGCCTTTCTCCATGCTATGGCGGAGTTAATCCTCAGTACTGCCCAGGCAATGGCACCATAAGAGATAAGAATGAGGGCGGGGGGCGTGACCAGGAAGATGACACTGGACACAGCTAACTGAATTTCATTGTAGGTGGTGTCTCCACAAGAGAGTTGAATTAGAGAAGGGATTTCACATACAAAGTCATCTATTTGCCGATGGGGGCAGAAGGGCAGGTGGAGAGTGGGTGGTGTCTGGACTACTGATTGGACCAGACCCATTACCCAGGCCACAGCTGCCGGCACAGGCGGGGGTGGATGACGGTGGTATAGTGAAGGGGCTGGCAGACAGCCACGTAGCGGTCAGAGGCCACCACTGTCAGGAGGACACACTCAGTGGTCCCCAGAAACAGGAAGATGAAGAGCTGGACAGAGCAGCCAAGGAAGCTGATGGTCTTCTTTGGGCCCCAGAGGTTAACCAGCATCTGGGGAACAAAACTTTTAGTGATGCAGAGGTCCAGGAAGGAGAGGTTGGAGAGGAAAAAGTACACTGGGGTGTGGAGCCTGGGGTCCAGCATGGACAGCAGGATGATGATGTTGCCCACTAGAGTCAGGAGGTAAGAAATCAAGACAACCACGAAGAGGATTCTTTCAAGCGCTGGGTGTTCAGAGAAGCCCAGTAGGAGGAAGTCCACCAGGGACCTGTGGTTGACCATGGCCTATTCCTGTCCAGACCTAGAGGGATGAGAGGTGTCTGAGCAGTGCGTTCCCACCTGTCTTATAAAAACTCACCCCGGGTACTTGTCAGGTCTTACCAGGTGGACATTTCTCTTCCCGTTCCTTTCGCCCAGCATCCCCAGGTACATCAACATCCAGCAGCCCCTTCTCTTCCCCTGTGTCTCCAGGTCAAACACTGGAGGAAACCATGAATGTGCTGAAAGACAGATGAAGCTTTACACGTACCTCAGACTTACTGGCTGAAGGCAAACAAAGCCGATATAAAATATGGATTAATTAATTCAGCAAACAATTATTGAGTACTTATTATATTCTTTAAAAATTTTTAAAAAATTTTTGGCTGTGCTGGGTCTTCGTTTCTGTGTGAGGGCTTTCTCCAGTTGTGGCGCGTGGGGGCTACTCTTCATTGCAGCGCAAGGGCTTCTCATTGTGCTGGCTTCTCGTTGCAGAGCATGGGTTCTAGATGTGCGGGCTTCAGTAGTTGCAGCATGCAGGCTCAGTAGTTGTGGTGCACAGGCTTAGTTGCTCTGTGGCATGTGGGATCTTCCCGGACCAGGGCTCAAACCCATGTCCCCTGCATTGGCAGGTGGATTCTTAACCACTGCGCCACCAAGGAAGTCCCCAAGTACTTATTATATTCTGAGCACTGTGCTACTATTGAAATTTCTCTTTCTTATGTACGGATGGAATTACAAAGAAATGTGTGTTGAGTGATTTTTCTGATTACAAACATTTCTGTAGAATTAATCTTGCTTTCTAGTGATGGGCATGAGTTTCCTAGAATCATTCATGTTCTGTCTACTTTACACATTTGCAGGGGATTTCACCAGCAAGTGAAATGTGGTCTGTGGAGATTTCTTCAACTTTCCATTATGTGTAATGTGGAAAATAAAAACAAATATAGTGTCAGTCAAAAAATGATTATTGTCCGGTTCTATAACAGCAAAACTTCCATAAGAGCTGAGCCTTGGACATGAAACGCTACCTTTTCATATAAGATGAAATTAGTAGTGAAAATACACCATATTGTGTTTGGGGCATTTAAACAGAGTTTTGGTTTTGTACAATGCTTGGTTAGTTTCATTCACATATGATTAAAACCTTTTTATTTTAAAATAAGTTTAAATTTACAAAAAAGTTGTAAGAGTGGTTCCAAAGACTCCTATATAAACTTTATCAAGACTCACCACTTTTTAATATTTTTACTCATTTGCATTATGATTCTCCTTCAATGTATTTATGTATTTCAATGTATTTACATATAATAATTTTTACTTGAGACATCTGGAGGTATGTCATGTGCATAATGACCCTTTACGCCTTAATATTTCAGTATGTGTTTCCTGAGAAAAGATGGACTCAGATAAACACCAAACAATAATCGAATTCAGGAAACTTACTGATGCAACACTGTTAGCTAATGTTCAGTACATATTCTAATTTTGTCAATTGTTCCAGTAATGTCTTTTGTAAGAAGTTTTTTTAATGTAGGATCCAGCTGAGGTTCACATATTTTACTTAGATTTCATGTCTGACTCTGATGTCTTTAGCAACTTCTTCTAAGCCTCTGAACTAAGGAATCTACTTCAAAATATCAGACAATGTGGTCAGTCCATGCTGGAGGAGCTTATAGGATGGAAGGGAAAATGGGTTCATGCTCCTGAAAACCTTTGGAGAGGACACTGAACGTTATCAGAAGACCCTGATAAGAACTGAAGAGAAATAAGGCAAAAATACTGGGTGGATGAGAGACAGAGAACTGTATAGAAAAGGGGTAGTATGAGTGGGTGAATCAGGGGATGCTTCCTGGAGGAGGTGACTGTACTGTTTTGAAAGACAGGAGAGCTGAGGCACAGGAGGCCAGCTCAGTGGTAGAGCAGCTCTGGCAGTTGAAAGGCTGGCAGTTGAAAGGCAGGAACTAGGCAAGTTGATAGGGAGGTGCCTGGAGAGATGATAAGAAAATGGCAGTATCTACCCCTTAGTGTCTCCTCTTTGGGTTTAAAAGCCCCTCATCTCTTCATTTGTCCAGACTACCTCTTTTCGTCTCTTTACCTTTCCTTCCTCCCATTGCGCCTTTTCACTCTGAGGGGTAAGTATTTTTTCCTTTAATTTTTTATATTGTTAAATATTTGGAAAAAGACTCCTTAATCTTAGAAGCCTTCTGCGTGGCCCTCCCTGATCATACCCACTTCCTTCCCCTGAAGAGGAAATCATTATTATTCTATTATTATTTTTTATAACTCACTCCTGTGTTGTTTTATATCATCATCCTTTGTGTCACTAAAAACTAGCCAAATGCTTCTTTTTTTTTCTTTTTCTTATTTTTTTTTTGGCCATGCCCTGTGGCATGTGGGATCTTAGTTCCCTGACCAGGAATGGAACCTGCACCCCCTGCTGTGGAAGCTCAGAGTCTTAACCACTGGACCACCGGGGAAGTCCCTCAACTGTGTATTCATCTGTCATCTATGATCTTAATACTCCTCTGCATCCCTTACTTTCTTATTAGTAAATTTTTGCCTTTATGTTATTTTTCAGTCTCTTCAATTTACATTATCCTTTAACCCTCTTTTTGTTCTTTCTTGTTCTCTGTTTCAGAACATCTTTTCTCTCACCTTTTTTTCTCATCTTTTTTTTTCTCTGACATTAACAAAATTCAAGCACTACTTTATTCACTTGCATTAATTCTATATTCATGGATGCATTTATTTCTTTACTGATCACCAAACAGCTAGTCATGTAATAGGTGCTACAAGGAAATGAGATACAAATTCTGCTCCCCAATCCAATAATGACAGCCATCTTATTACTTTAGCAGTTACCATCTATTGAGCACTT
This sequence comes from Physeter macrocephalus, assembly GCF_002837175.3. Classification (NCBI taxonomy): domain Eukaryota; kingdom Metazoa; phylum Chordata; class Mammalia; order Artiodactyla; family Physeteridae; genus Physeter; species Physeter macrocephalus. Next base: position 86,115,162 of record NC_041231.1, read on the forward strand.
CCTGTATACCAGGCACTGTGCTAAACATTTCCTGGATACCTGGTTTTCACAGGTATTCTCACTACTTTCAAGATAGTTAGTATTATTCTCCATTTACAGAGGAAGAAACAGTTTCAGAGAAGTTAAGTAACTTGCTCAAGATTGTACAGCCAATAAGGGCCAGGGCCAGGATACTAGACCCCGTTTGATTCCAAATCTGCTGCACCTGATGGCTCCACTATTGAGGATATGTGGAGACTGATGTACTGTAGAAGAAGAATTAACTTGTATCTTACCCACAATCAACTCGGTCTCCTCATTGCCTTGCTGCCAAAGCACCCCCATGGCAAGGAGCTTCTGGAATGGTTGGAGCTTCCACTTGATCATCACAATGAGAACTAAAAGCAAACTAAAGAGAGATGGCACGCTTGAAGAGATTGAAGGTTAGGTCTCAGGTAACAATGTTGATTGCTAATGCTGCCGCCACACTTTTCAAAGCACTTTGCAACAACCCTATGACCTGGATACTCTTACCTGGATAGTCTACATTTGTTTCCAGATGAAGAATCTGAAACACAAACTGGTTAAGTAACTTGCTCAGAATAATACAGCCAGAGCTGAGACGTGAACCCAGGTGGGCTGGCTGTAGCACTGTGCGCTGACCGTATCCCACCTCCGTCATTCTGCTGGATGGATGAGGTCAGAGGGAGTTATTTGCCAACAACCTTCCCTTCTCAGTCCAGGAAGTTAGCCTCTCTTCTAGTGGCACTGGAGGTAGAAAAGGAGACATGGTGAGGTGATGGAGGGGAAAATCCCATGACTCCCATCCCACAGAGAGCAAAGCTCATTAATTCTGCTAAGACTCTGGGGCCCTACAGCCCACAGACAGTTAATTAGCCACTGACCCTAATGATGGTTAAGAAAGGAGGGGAGGGGCTTCCCTGGTGGCGCAGTGGTTGAGAGTCCGCCTGCCGATGCAGAGAACACGGGTTCGTGCCCCGGTCCGGGAAGATCCCACGTGCCGCGGAGCGGCTAGGCCCGTGAGCCATGGCCGCTGAGCCTGTGCTCCGCAACGGGAGAGGCCACAACAGTGAAAGGCCCGCGCACCGCAAAAAAAAAAAAAAAAAAAAGTGTAAGAAGTTGAAAACCATCCCACTACCCAGATACAACTTCTTTCTACATTTTGGAGTATTCCTTACAGACCTTTTAAAAAGTTAGTTCAATATAGGCCTAGAGACAATGTCTGTCTTTTTTACGTAGCCCAAAATGTCTCTAAAAATGAGAATGTCAGAGTGACAGGAGGGTAGAGTGGAACCACAGTCAATTTCTGAGGTTCTTTGAAACAAAGTGTCTACTAAGATCAGCTCTTGTATTTTTAATTTTTTTGACAGCAGTGGCCAGTAATATTTTGATGCTCACTTAAACTTGGGGCCATCTGGTTGTTATATTCCAAACGCTATACATTTCTTGACATTTTGGAGATTTTTTAAAGCCCACATATGTTAGCTTGGATTGAGTATTGGAAGAAATGTGGGAAAAGTTCTTTCTATTATTAGAATATGGAACCAGAGAGGCCTGATGTTGTCATTGGCAGGTGATGTGGTGATGCGACTTGGGGACAGAGTGGGTACACTCTGGTGTCTTCAGCACTTCTTGGCTCCCATGGGTCACTGGCAGGAGTGTGGCAGGCTCACTGACTTGTCACACATCTGAGATCATGTTGAGTGAACAGTGAATATAGATTATCCTCCTTTAGAGTATGTGTGTATACATGAATCTTTTTGTGCATGTGTTTGTGCCTCATGCTAAGGAAGAGAAGGTCATGCATTTGATGATTTCTTATTTTTAAATAGCTAAAAACTTACACAGACCATAACCTAGCCTTATCATTGCCTGCTAGCCTACTGAGAGAACTCTTGAGTATCTCATCCTTCCTCACAGAGTTCATCTGTATATGCATGTCTCTCGGTGTATATACGTGTTTATAATTGTATAGTTATATGTGTGTTTGTGTCTCATTTTTTTTGTTTGTTCGTTTGGGAGTCCCATAGCTCATGGATAGGTTTAGAGAAACTCAAAACCAAATTATACATATTTATGTAGTAAATGGAGCCACTTTCCCAGTCTTCATGCTAATGGAAGGGAACAACTGGAAGATAGCCCAAGATATGAATAAGACAAAATAGTAAAAAATCGCAAAGTAGTTTCTATTTGCCTTTGAAATGTGGTTTATCTCTATTTTTAAAGCAAACTCACCACATCAGCCCAAGGTTTTTTTTTTCCCCCAGCATTTCTGAACATTTCTTATCTCAACACGTTTCAACTTCCTGCAATAGTATCTGCCTAAGTCTTTTTAACTCTAGGGTTTTTCTCTAGGCACTATTTCAGAATTAATGTTTTGGGCTTCCCTGGTGGCGCAGTGGTTGAGAGTCCGCCTGCCGATGCAGGG
>NC_041231.1:86117848-86132532 GCF_002837175.3 Physeter macrocephalus
AAAAAAAAAAAAAAAAAAAAAAAAAAAAGGGTTAGAATTAATGTTTTATTATTTTCACATATTTGTTCCTTTACTTATTTAAAGGAGATTTACAGTGGATTTCTAATTTCCAAGTAAAATCCTAGGCTGTAAGAACCATCAATTGAGAGGAGAGGTGACATAGTTTGACTGAGCCTAAAAGTCCCCAAGATTCTACTTCAGAAGTTGAAGGGCTTGCCTCCCAGTCAAATCTATTTCTCTTTTCTTGAATTTCCTGTGCACAGTACATCCTGAAGGACCTTGACCTCGATTTTCCCATGGGTAAGCAGCTCTCTGGATGTGGTTACATCTGTGCAGCTGCCCAAGGTGCTAATCTGGGGAGCAGGCAGCAAGATGGAGTAGAAGGTGCTGTTTTCATTTCCTCAGTTGCTAAGTTGCATTTTATAAATGCTACTCCACTGGAGGTGTGTGGTGGTGAGGACTGAAAGAAAATGCACAACGTGAAAGTTGCTAGTTAAGTTTTATTTGGGGCAAAATGAAGACCGCAGCCTGGGAGACAGCGTTTCAGAGAGCTCTTAGAAACTGCTCCGAGAGCCGAGTGGGGGGAGCCAGGTTATATAGGAGTTTTGTAAAACAAACGGCAGGTAGTCTGAACATCAGAAGATTATTGTTAATTAAAGAAAACCAGCTATCTCAAGTTAAGGAATTTAGTGCTTTTCTGTGTAGGGGAAGATGCAAGAGTTTGGGCTCACGGAAATCATTCCTTTGATATGCACCTCAGCCATCTGGGGCCAGTATCCTGTGTTTTCACACTCTGAGTTTCCTCAGGGCTCACCGTAGGGAGTGGCTGCAGTCTGAAGGCTGCTAGATGGCAGGTATTCTTTTTCAGCCCTGAGCTTCCTCAGGGCTCACCGGCTCACGTCGGAGGGCTGCAATCGTTGATGACCCTGACATCCTTTGTTTACTGATATGGCAGGAAATGTTCCATTTATAAACATTCCATTTATCAGTGGGATGATTATAGGAACCCGGAGCAGACAACTATGTGTCTCTGTCTCCCTGTAGCATCTGGCACATTCCCCTGCCTTACCCTAGGTGCTTGGTAGTTGTCCATTATGTGATTGACTGACCCCACTCCTCTCTGTGCCAGGACTCCCATCCTCTGCTTCTCCCGAGTGACACACACTCACCCCTCACAATTCTGCTCCACATTCTGAATGCAGGTTTCTCCTCAAAGGCAGCCCAAAGTCTGAACTAGGTGTTCCTTCTTTGAGCTTCCCTAAGACCTGCTCATACCTATCATAGCCTAGTTACTCTCTCTATTTGTTAAATTTTATTTTTTAATATTTGTTTTTGGTTGAGGTATAATTCACATAACACTGTATTAGTTTTAGGTGTACAACGTAATGGTTTGATACATGTATATATTGCAAAACGATGACTACAAAATTTAGTTAACATCCATCACCACACATGGTTACATATTTTTTTCCTTCTGCTGAGAACTTTTGTTTTACTCTCTTAACTTTCAAATGTACAATATAGTATCATTAAGTCTCTTTAGTTTTCTGAACATAGTTATAACAGCTGCTTTGAAGTTTTTGTGATAATCTAACATCTGGGGTCCGTAAGAGACGGTTTCTACTGACTGTTATTTTCTTGTATATCTCGTCACACTTTCCTCTTTCTATGCATAACTCATAATCTTTTGTTGATTGCTGGATATTTTAGATAATTATGCCAATCTGGATTCTGATCCCAAGGGTGGCATTTGCTGTTGATTGTTTTATTTGTTTAGTGACTTGCCTGCACTAAATCTTGGGGCTCTCTTTTCCTGAATTATTAGCCACACTGTATTAAAATTTTTGTTCTCATTTTTCAGACTTGTTTCTTAGAGATCTCCCCGGATCAGTATCGCTTATTGGTTAGCCAGTAATTGGTTAAAGGTTGTGCTTAAACACTTTGAGCCATTAAGTCTTCCATCCTTGATTGATGGCTCTATGTGGCTTGGAGAACACATTCAAAGTTCAGGCGGTTTGTATATGTCTTGGCTTTTACTTTCTGTGTTTGCAGGGCCTCATGTTCAGCCCCAGATGAGTATCTTGCTCCTGTCTGCAGCCTTGTGTGTGTGAAGCCTTCAGATGATGAGGGACATGTAAGATCTTATAAAGGCCCACTTTGTGTGTCTTGTTCTCTAGATCTCCCTGTTAAATTTCCGGCTGATCTGCAGGTTTGTTGCTTTCCTCAATCAGTATATAGATCTCAGGCTAGATGAGAACATGGTCTTCCTGATTATTGGCCACTAAGACTGCTATTATTTTGACAACTCCCTGGGCACAGAATTTTCTCTGTTCTGCTCCAAATAAAGTCAGCCCTTTCCCTGCTGATCTTCATGGTCTGCCCCTTCCCTGGCAGGATTTTGGGGCCAGACACCTGAGCAAGTGATGGGAGCAGCTCCAGGTTAAAATGACACAGACCCACGGTTCTTGCTAAGGTTTAGGAATTATTCTTGAATAAATCCTTCTCAAATTGTTGGATGCATTTGGTCAGTTCCCGGAGTTCTCGCATGGTTCTTTTGGACAAATTTATCCAGTTTTTAATTTTTTTGTTTTTGTTGTTGTTGGCAGGAGTATTTGCTGAGTGTCTGCCTCACTCAGATATTTTAGAAGTTCCCCTTCACCTCACTCTCCCCAACCCCCAAATAATTATGAGTCAAACAGAATGAGGAAATTAAACCTACTAAAACCAAGGAGAAATAACTTTATATTTGTTTTCTTTTTGAACTGTCTGAGTTTCTGGTGAGAAGCCAGATCATGGAGTTTGAAGTAACCATGGACACCCTGAATGTGTGCATCCTTTATTCCTTTTATTTTCTCAAGTGCTCCATTCAGCACATATTTATTAAGTAGCTTTGTAGTCTTACTAACAGACCTGTTAAGTATGTCTTGATTCTCGCATTTTACAGATGAGGAAGAAGGCTTAGAGATACTGAGCGATCTGCTCAAGGCGTCAATCTTAGCCTCAGTACTAAGGCATAATCCGCTGATTTACACTGCAGTCCATTTCCACCCATCTCTAACCCTGGCTTCTGCTTTCTCCCACAGGTGACATGCATGAAACCCCTGCCCCGCCCAGGGAGGGCTGCGAGGCAGGGACTCCTTTCCCCAGCCCTGCCCAGTGGGGATGAGGTCTCCGGGGAGCCTTCTGACAAGATTCTCTACTGGTGCCCCTCAGACGGCAAGCAACTGATCCCCTGCACTGCCATTGACTGTCCCTGGAGACCCTTTTCTGCTCCAGACCCGCCCAAGCCTTACCAGTGCCCGCAGTGTGGCAAGGACTTCAGCCACCTCTCCAAATGGAACCGCCAGCAGCGTAGCCCCAGGGACGAGAAGCCTTTCCAGTGTCCATAGTGCAATCAGCGCCTGAGCTGGAGCTCAGACCCGACGCACTATCTGGGCAGGCACAACGGAGAGCCTCCCTTCTGGTGCGCGCTGTGCGGGGAACGCTTTGGCCTCAGATCGGACAAGGGACACCACCAGTGCACGCGCCGCTTTGGCCGCAGCTCGTGACTACTCGTGTACCAGGGCGTCCACGTGGGTGAGCAGCCCTACCAGAGTGCCACAGGTATTTCTGTCTTGCCCAGTGTCTGGTCAAGCACCGGCGCATTCACAATGGCGAGAGGCCCTTACAAGGGCGGGGACTGTACCAAGTGTTTCAGCCACCACGCCAACCTCGTTCGGCACGGGCGGGTCCACGTGGGCGAGAAGCCCTGCAAGTGGCGGGATTGCGCGCGGAGCTTCGGGCGGAGCTCGCACCTCATCCCGCACCAGGGGGCGCACGCGGGTGAGCGTCCAGGTGGCTGGGGACGGCTGCGACAAGAGCCTCAGCAGATGCTCGCACACCGCAGGGTCCACTTGGGCGAGAAGCCCTAAGGCTGCGGCGTGGACGGCAGGAGCTTCAGGCAGAAGACCAGCCTCATCCCGCACCAGAAGCTGCATGGGGCGGACAGGAGGCTGGGGGGGTGACACTTTGCGGCCTGTCCAGACCTGGGACCGAAGCCTGAAGCTCTTAGCTGGGGCTAAGCAGAGGTGACCCTTTTCCAGGAGCCTAGACCTCGGCTTCGCCCTTTCTCAGTGGGAATCGTCAAGGGAAGATTTGGGGCCATACTAGAAATGGGGGTGAAGTAGGAGAGCTCAAGTTGATTTTCTTTGGTCAGCATTTCCAGGGATCTAGTGGCCCTCAGGCAAATCCCTGGGATTGCATGGTGACTAAGAAGGGTTTCTAAGTAGGCCTCTCTCCTTCCTTCCTCTTCAGAGTCTCTGCCACGCCCCCCAGAAATGTAGGAAATCCCAGAGAGCATCAGACAGCTAATCCCTGGGTTCTTGGGTCCCCCGGGACTGATCTGGGTGCAGAAGGTATGGAGCAGGAGAATGACAGGTGGTACAGGGTAGAGTTGTAGAGTTTTCTCATCCAACTTATCTTCTAGGGTTTTTACTCCTATTTGTTAGTCACTCATTGGAGCCCCTGGTCTACCTCATGGGAGATGTTAAAAGAGGGAGGAGAAGGTGGCCCCCTTTTGAAGAGGTCCCCCTGTCATGTTTCCATCCCCCCCAAATGACCTTCTGAGCCCTGCAGCTCGTGTCCTCATTTGCATCAGCCCATCATCAACTTGCTCTCTCCTCCCTCCTCCCAAATCTTTGTTTTGCAGTTGATCTGTGCCAAAGTTCTGAACGTTGGTGGTATGGGGCATGGTGTTTTCTTTACAGTTGCACTCTGCCTCACTGGTGGAATTTCCTGCCTAAGTTTTACATCAGGGCAGGATGTGGTGGGAGTCTGGGTGACTAGAAATTAAAAACAAAAAAAACCAAACAACACTTTTTGTCTTTCACATAACTCAAAACTGGGGGTAGAAGTCAAACCCAAGGGTGATGGTGGTGGAGACTGTTAATGGCCCAGCTTCCTCTCAGCACTTCATGTTTCCTCGTTGAAGAGGTGTCAGAGGTAATATGGTGAGGGTGGAAATACTGTTCTTTTTTTTTTTTTAACTTTTTATTTTATATTGGAATATAGTTGATTAACAATATGGTGTTAGGGAGTGTTCTAATTTCATTCTTTTACATGTAGCTGTCCAGTTTTCCCAGCACCACTTATTGAAGAGACTGTCTTTTTTTTTTTAACTTTTTATTTTATATTGGAATATAGTTGATTAACAATGTTGTGATAGTTTCAGGTCTTCAGCAAAGTGGTTCAGTTTTGCATATACATGTATCTATTCTTTTTCAAATTCTTTTCCCATTTGGGTTGTTACATACCATTGAGCAGAGTTCCCTGTACTATACAGTAGGTCCTTGTTGAGGAAATGCCATTCTTTGCTCAGTCCCCCAACTGGAAAATCAGACTTTCTGGAGGAGCTGAAATTTATTACCAAATTCCACTGGATGCACCTCCTGGAGGTTGGTGCTTCCCATATGTTTTTTTGTGCACCAGTTTTCCCTTCAATAAGGTGTCTTTTCACTGGAAGAAAATTATTTTTAAGCTTGTGGTTGGTGGAAGCCAGCATTTCTCTTTCTAGATGAATTATTTGGACCAACCCCACTTTCCTGTGCAGTCTTGGGAACTGGTCTAAAGTAATTGTTTACAAATACTTTCATTTTGACTTTCTAATTCTCCTTAACTTTTCAGGAGCCCACCAAGTTCTGGGCAGAGGCCCTTCCCTATAGCGATGCAGATACAGTGCACTTAAGTTAAAAATGCCAGAATGGGGACTTCCCTGGTTGCGCAGTGGTGAAGAATCTGCCTGCCAGTGCAGGGGACACGGGTTCGATCCCTGGTGGGGGAAGATCCCACATGCCACGGAGCAACTAAGCCCCTGCGCCACAACTACTGAGCTTGCACTCTAGAGCCTGTGAGCCACAACTACTGAGCCCACGTGCCACAAGTACTGAAGCCCACGCACCTAGAGCCCCTGCTCCGTAACCAGAGAGGCCACCGCAATAAGTCCGCACACTGCAACGAAGACCCAATGCAGCCAAAAATAAATTAATAAATAAATAAAACAAATGAATGACTAGTTCAGTAGCATCCTCCACCAGTATGACCAGTCATTAAAAAAAGTCAGGATGTCAGGGTTGGTGTGTGCCACCGTGTGGCCATGGTGGAGAACTGCACCTTCAGTATTCTGGAGGGCAAGCCCTGACCCTGAAATATCGGTAGTAATTTTAGTCTTTAAGCTGCGTTTTACCCACAGAACTCCTGAGTCAGTAGGTCTGGGGAGGCACCTGAGAATTTACATTTCTAAGTTCCTGAGAGATGTCGTTCCTGCTGGTTGGGGGACTGCATTTTGAGAACCACTGTCCTAGTGTAATGAAAAGCCAATAGTTTTGAGCTCTCAGCTACACCATTGCAGGTTCCCACCCAACTCCAAATCAAAGTTGATCAGGGTGTTCCAGTCTGTACAAACTGTGTGGAAGAGGTGGGGGTAATCTGGTCCATGTCCCTGACCACAAGGGGGTGCGCTATAAAATTATCTGTTGCCTCATTAGGTCATCAGGAAAAGTTCAGAAAGGTGCTAGGAAAGGAGAGCCCAGATTGAGGTCCGGCTTACCCAAGAGAAGCCTTATTGTTGACTGGGGCACACTGGGACATGGACAAAGTCGAACTTGGCCACCCTTCCACCCTTCCGGACCCTTCCTTTTTGTTTTGGCTTCTCCACCTATCTGGGTTCCAAGTCCTGAGGCATCTTGCTCCTAGAACTCTATCATAAGCTGTAAATGAGAAACGATGCAAGTGATGCACCTCTTCAGAAATTCCTGAAGTAAAAAATTATCTGTGATTCAAAGGGAAGGGCTTTTATGAGTCTTTAAGAGTGCATTTCAGGCACCTTGTCAGGCCGTTGTGTTAATGTTTTCAGTGCATGTGCCTGGTTTGCAAACCCACCACGGTGTTGGGACTGCCTCCTAATAACACCACAGATGCTGATGAGACTTTCCCCTCTTTGGGAGATCTCACCCAGACACCGAGCTGAGGGCCTGTGTGAGATACTGCAACCTCAGATGATATTTTCTAGATGAAATGCTGGTTGCTTAGACAACAGCATCCAGATATGGTGAGCATCCATCAGAAAGACGGGGCAGAAGGCACACTGGATTTGGGGAGCAGGTGTCATTTGGTTTGCTTCCTTAACCTTGGGTGAAGGTGGACATTGGCCATCCAGAGGTCTCTCCAATAATTGGCTCCTCCCTGTGTCTTTTCCTTCTTTTCTGATGAGTACATGCATGTCTGCTCTCTGCTAGAAATCTCTGTGTGAATAAACAGAAACCTGTCTGCTTGAATTCTTTTAGATCTGGGGTCATAGTTCTGAATTTAGAAACGTGCTGCCTATTCTGAGTGGTATTTGCCATGGGAACCAAGTGAACAAACCTATATTTGGCCAGGATTAGTGTAGTTCAGTATCCCTTGGTAGCAATGGTGGGGAGGGAGCATTCACCATGATTTTTTGATGTGGACCTTTTTTTTTTTTTTTTTTTTTTTTTTTTTTTTTAAACATCTTTATTGGAGTATACCTGTTTTACAATAGTGTGTTAGTTTCTCCTTTACAACAAAGTGAATCAGTTATACATATACATATGTTCCCATATCTCTTCCCTCTTGTGTCTTTTTTTTAAAAAAAGTCTTTATTGAATTTGTCACAATATTGCTTCTGTTTTATGTTTTGGTTTTTTGGCCCACCGAGGCATGTGGGATCTTAGTTTGCCCACCAGAGATCAAACCCACACCCCGTGCATTGGAAGGCGAAGTCTCAACCACTGGACCACCAGGGAAGTCCCCACCATGATCTTTTTGTTTCTTCATGTGAGAATCAGCCACGAAGCAGAAAGTCCTCGGGGAAATAGGCTTGGAATAATGGAGCTCGAACTTGACATAGAGCTCGTTTGATTCAACCCTGCTGTTTATTGATGATGAAGTTGAAAACCAGAGAGAAGATGAAAGGAGTCTGCACCGGGTCAAGAGTTTAGTAGTTGAGGGGAGATGTTAACCCAGGTCTTCAGTCTTAATCCAGGCTTTTCCTTTCAACTATCCCATCTGCTGTCTTTTGCACGCTCATGACCCTAGATCTTGCTCCAGAAAAACTTGAACAAGCTTTACCTATTATGTACAAAATAAGGATGAGGTAGACTGCACAAAGAAAAATGTAGACTAGAAAAAATAAGGTGAAGTCAGATATCAGACAAGTATTTCAAAAGTACACTGTGAGGGAATGTACATTTCCTGGAAATGAGTTACGAATTTGGCTTTAAGTTTACTAGCTGTCATGCAAACAGGGCAAAGTGATTACGTAGTTTCTTAAAAAGTTAAACACTTTCCATATGATCCAGCTATTCCACACCCAAATATTAACCGAAGAGAAATAAAAGCATACAAAGACTTGCACATAAATGTTCAGAGCAGCTTTACTTGTAATAACCAGAAACTGAAAGCAACCCAAATTTCCATCAATAGGTTAATGGATAAACAAACTGTCATATGACCATATAATGGAATAACAGCAATAAAAAGGAATGAGCTGTTGATACACACAACATGGATGACTCTCAAAATAATTGTGCTGAATGAAAGAAGTCACTAAAAGTGTACATACTTTGTGATTCCATTTATATAAAACTCTAGAAAAAGCAACATAATCTATAGCCACAGAAAGCTGATCAGAGGTTGCTTGGGAATGAGGAGAGGGAGGGGTGGAAGGGAGAAATTGCAGCAGGGCATGAGGAAACTTTGAGGGGCTTAAGTATGTTCATGTCATGTCTGTGGTGATGGTTTCACAGGCGTATAATACATCAAAACATACCAAATTTTACACTTAAATATATACAATTTATTATGTATCAATTACTCTCATAAAGCTTTTAGAAAAAAAGTTATTGCTTACATAAGTACAGTTATTCCTAGCACTGAGATGTGAGAGAAGTTTTTCCTCTGTGGGTTTCATAATGTTGCTTCTTGTAGTCTTCCCCAATGTAAACCAATGGTAGAAGGCCAAAGCACTATTTAGCAAGAACAATTCTATGAAGGGTAGTTAGAGATAACTAGGAGATGGGATATAATGCATTTTAGATGTGCAGCTGTCTCTTGGTCTGCTTTAGTCTGGAGATAAGATTTTAGATATCAGAAGAAAAGCTGTATTACCAGTCCTCTAGCCAACCCTTCCTAAATGTTGTCCCTGTCAAAGGATGTCTCGGGCTTCCCTGGTGGCGCAGTGGTTGAGAGTCCGCCTGCCGATGCAGGGGACACGGGTTCGTGCCCCGGTCCGGGAAGATCCCACATGCCGCGGAGCGGCTGGGCCGGTGAGCCGTGGCCGCTGAGCCTGCGCGTCCGGAGCCTGTGCTCCGCAACGGGAGAGGCCACAGCAGAGAGAGGCCCGCGTACCGCAAAAAGAAAAAAAAAGGATGTCTCAATAAATGATAAGGAACAGTAGTTCCTGGTTGCTTACTCATTGATAAGTATATAGACTGTAGGAAAATGTTAGGGACTGGGTTGAATTCCTCAAAAATCAAGGAGCCAGCCAGTTCCATGACCCCAGGGAAGACCATACTGTTCCTCTGTGGGGTAGGAGACAAGGGAGTAACTGTTTATTGTCTCTTCACCTAGTGTTTTGAATATTCTCTACTTTGTGTTGTCCTCTGAAACATTCATGGGAATGAGCATTATTTCCTCAACCAGCTAGCAAGCACCATCTGGACAAAATCACCACCCTGTATTTCCTTGGTATACACCACAGTGCCAAGCAGGGCAATGAGCATATGGAAAGCCTTCAATAAATGCTTGTAAAACGGAATAAAGTGTTGGGTATAAGAAAAGGGGTGTGGATTATATTTTGAATGATTAGTGAATACTTGCCCCCCTGAGACATCTTCTCTGATAGTCTCAGCTCATCTCATTTCTTTGTTCTGTGTGTCTCTGACTCTTCCATGTTTGCCATAATACGTACTATACAGTGGCCTGACTGTCTTTGGTTTAGGTCTGTGCTGGGTGGCAGTAGCGTGTGCAGTTTCTTCCTCCACTCTCTTTTGAGTCTTGGTTCCCGAGGTCACAGACACTCCAAGAATACCCTTCTCTACCCCAACAAAGGTGCCCAATGTGGGATGGATACTATCCTCTGTACTGATCTGTCTGGCTCTCTAATAAAAACATTTACAGAGGCACTATTTTGTGTGCGATATTAAGCTTGGTTATTTAACAAGTCTCAAAAAACCCAAAGAAACAGACTCCATTATTATGTGAAATTTATGGATAAATAGATTAAGGCTCAGAGTGATTATGTAATTCTCCTAGTATCACACAGGTAATCACTTGGAAGAATCATGACCTTAAATTACAGTCTGACATTATAATCTATTCTCTTAACCACTCTGTCATACTGATTTCCATAAAAGCTTACTTTTATTGAAACTTTTTTCACTGCCCCTCACTTCTTCAGGGCTTTTCTTTTTACTTGGTGATGGATTTAATTAGATATAATTATGTGTGCTAATGTACTAATTATCAGTACCACCCAGAAAATAAATGCCTTACCTAGGATATATAAATGTCAAATAACTTTAAGGCTCATGACTATTGCTGGAAATTTTATTACCTTGATAGTCTGGTGAAGATGACATTTTGTAACGTTTCCCTAGTTGTCAACTTGCTCTGCTTGTAAAGTTGATCCTCCATCCTAAATTTTTCCTGTTTCTTACAACAGAAGGCAGAATACTGTGTGTGTGTGTGTGTGTGTGTGTGTGTGTGTGTGTGTGTGTGTGTGTGTGTGTGTGTGTGTCTTGCAGGAGTTGGAGATAAGAACCGTGCTTCCTCTTTGGTGATTTGGGGCTGACTGGGAATGGTGGTCATTGTCAGTCACCCTTTGTCAAGTCTTTGCCAGCCCCATTTTCTGGATGGTTCTCTTTAGAGCAGCCTTGACATCAGTGTTCTGGAGGCTACAGATGATGGGATTGAAGATGGGGGTGACTACAGCATAGAAGAGGGGGGCAAGAGGGTCAGTGACGGGATCATAGCTGGCCTTAGGGCAGATGTAGATAAAGATCGCAGTGCCATAGAAGAGGGAGACCACCACCAGGTGGGCGGAGCAGGTGGAGAAGGCTTTGGGGCGGCCAGCAGCAGATGGGATCTGGAAGATAGTAGCCAGGATACTCCCATAGGAGCCCAGGATGAGGCCAAAGGGGCAGAGGATGCGGAAAGCCAGGATAATCTGCCGTTCATTGAGTGAGGTGTCCCCTCATACCAGCTGCAGGACAGCCTGGATCTCACAGAGGAAGTGTGGGATGGCATTGGGGCCACAGAAGGGCAAGGAGAAGATGAAGGAGGTGTGGTCCAGGCCCATCATTGCTCCACAGCCCCACGCTGACCCAGCTAGACACAGGCACATCCGATAGCTCAGCAGCAGGGGGAAGCGAAGGAATTTGCAAATGGCTGCATAGCCGCCACAGGCCATGGCTGCCAGGAGGCAACACTCCGGGAAGGCATCTGGAGAGCACAGCCAGAGCGAGGGATGTGGCGCTGACCCGTGAGGAGGTGGTGAAGCAGTAGGGGTTGGTGACGGACGTGTAGCCAATCTCCAGGGCTGAGAGGATTCGAAGGAAGAAGTACATGAGGGTCTGGAGGGCAGCGTCAGCTGAGACCAGCACCACAATGAGGAGGCTGCCAGCCACCGCGAGCAGGTAGACAGTGAGAAAGAAAGAGAAGATCAAGCTCTGGAGCTCAGCCAGGTGGGAGAAGCCGGTAAGAATGAATTCAGTGACCACAGAGGTGTTTGTACTCATCCTGCTCACATCCCTCCTGAAGGAAGGATAAAAGAAATGACAAGGGAAAGTTGCAATTATGGAATTGTGAGGTGGGCAAAATGACCTCTTGTTGCATCTGATCAAAGCATTGGAACTTCCTTTCTTTAATTAATTAATTAATTAAACATCTTTATTGGAGTATAATTGCTTCACAATGGTGTGTTAGTTTCTGCTTCATAACAAAGTGAATCAGTTATACATATACATATATCCCCATATCTCTTCCCTCTTGCGTCTCCCTCCCACCCTCCCTATCCCACCCCTCTAGCTGCTCACAAAGCACGGAGCTGATCTCCCTGTGCTATGCGGCTGCTTCCCACTAGCTATCTATTTTACGTTTGGTAGTGTATATATGTCCATGCCACTCTCTCACTTTGTCACAGCTTACTCTTCCCCCTCCTCGTGTCCTCAAGTCCATTCTCTATTGTCTGCATCTTTATTCCTGTCCTGACCCTAGGTTCTTCAGAACCTTTTTTTTTTTTTTTAGGTTCCATATATATGTGTTAGCATATGGTATTTGTTTCTCTCCTGACTTACTTCACTCTGTAGAATGAAACCGGACTACTCTCTTATACCATACACAAAACTAAATTCAAGTTGGATTAAAGCCTTAAATATAAAACCTGAAACTGTAAAACTCCTAGAAGAAACAACAGGCAGTAAGTCTTTGACATCAGTCTTAGTAAAATTTCTTTGGATGTCTCCTCAGGCAAGAAAAATAAAAGTAAAAATAAACTAATGGGACTACATGAAACTACAAAGCTTTTGCACAGTGACGGAAACTATCAACAAAATGAAAAGGCCATCTACTTACTGAGTGGGAGAAGATATTTGCAAATGATATGACTGATAAGGGATTAATATCCAACACATGTAAACAGCTCATACAACTCAACATCAAAAAAGCAAACAACTCAATTTAAAAATGGGCAGATGAATTGAATAGGCAAGGATATTGAGAAAGGGAACACTTGAACACTGTTGGTATGAATGTAAATTGGTGCAGCCACTGTGGAAAAAGTATGGAGGTTTCTCAAAAAACTAAAAATAGAACTATGACTCAGCAATTCCACTCCTGGGTATATATGTGAACAAAACAGAACAAAACAAAAACACTAATTTGAAAAGATACATGCACCCCAGTGTTCATAGCAGCATTGTTTACAATTGTCAAGAAATGGAGAGGACTTCCCTGGTGGTCCAGTGGTTAAGAATCCACTTTACAATGCAGGGGACTTGGGTTTGATCCCCGGTTGGAGAACTAAGATCCCACATGCTGTGGGGCAACTAAGCCTGCACACCACAACTACCGAGCCCATGTGCCGCAACTACTGGGCCCACATGCTCTGGAGCCCACGTGCCCACAACTAGAGAGAAGCCTGTGTGCTGCAATGAAGAGCCTGTGCACTGCAATGAAAGTTTCCACGTGCCGCAACAAAAATTCCACATGCCACAACTAAGACCCGATGCAGCCAAATAAATAAATAAATATTTTTTAAAAAAAGAAATGGAAGCAACATAAGTGTCTATCAACAGGTGAATGGATAAAGGAGATGTGGTATGCATGTGTGTATACACACACACACACACACACACACACACACACACAATGGAATATTACTCAGCCATAAAAAAGAATGAAATAATGCCATTTGCAGCAACATGTATGGACCTAGAGATTATTATACTAATTGAAGTGAACCAAAGACTAATATCATATGATATTGCTTATATGCGGAATCTAAAAAAGATGATGCAAATGAACTTATATACAAAACAGAAATAGACTCAGACATAGAAAACAAACTTACGGGGACTTCCCTGGTGGTGCAGTGGTTAAGAATCCTCCTGCCAATGCAGGGGACACGGGTTTGAGCTCTGGTCCTGAAGGATCCTACATGCTGCAGGGCAACAAAGCCCGTGCTCCACAACTACTGAGGCTGTGCTCTAGAGCCCACGAGCCACAACTACTGAGGCTGCGTGCCACAACTATGGAAGCCTGCGTGCCTAGAGCCTGTGCTCCGCAACAAGACAAGCCACTGCAATGAGAAGCCCATGCACCACAACGAAGAGTAGCCCCCGCTCGCTGCAACTAGAGAAAGCCCGCACACAGCAACAAAGACCCAACACAGCCAAAAATAAATAAATAAATAAATAAATAACAATTTTTTTAAAAAGGTAACAAACTTTTGGTTACCAAAGGGGAAAGAGGGGGAGCGACAAATTAGGAGTTTGGGATTAACATATACACATTACTATATATAAAATAGATAACCAACAAGGACCTACTGTATAGCACAAGGAGCTATACTCAATATTTTGTAACAACCTATAAGGAAAAAGAATCTGAAAAAGAATAGAGATATATATATGTATAAATGAATCACTTTGCTGTACATCTGAAACTACAACATTGTAAATCAATTATACTTCAATAAAAAAAAGAACAGGAAAAGTTTATTTGGGCTGTCATAACAAAGTATCACAGATTGGGTGGATTAAATAAAGCAATTCATTTTCTTACAGTTCTGGAATCTAGAGATCAAAGTGTTGGCAGGGTTAGTTTCTTCTGATTCTGCTCTCATCATTGGCTTATAGAAGTCTGTCTCCTCCTACGTATTAAGACATTGGTTTTCCCTCTGTGTGTGTGTGTCCTAATCACCTCTTCTTTTTTTTTTTTTTTTTTTAATTTTTGAATTTTATTTATTTTTTACATATTAGTGTATACATGTCAATCCCAATCTCCCAATTCATCACACCACCACCTCACCCCCCACCACCTTCCCCCCTTGGTGTCCATATGTTTGTTCTCTACATCTGTGTCTCTATTTCTGCCCTGCAAACCGGTTCATCTGTACCATTTTTCTAGGT
>NC_041231.1:86133169-86135202 GCF_002837175.3 Physeter macrocephalus
GTTTCCTTTGCTTTGCAAAAGCTTTTAAGTTTCATTAGGTCCCATTTGTTTATTTTTGTTTTTATTTCCATTACTCTAGGAGGTGGATCAAAAAAGATCTTGCTGTGATTTATATCAAAGAGTGTTCTTCCTATGTTTTTCTCTAATACTTTTATAGTGTCCGGTCTTACATTTAGGTCTCTAATCCATTTTGAGTTTATTTTTGTGTATGGCTAATCACCTCTTCTTAAATGGATACTAGTCATATTGGATTAGGCTCCATTCCAATGGCCTCATTTAACCTTAATTATCTCTTTAAAGACCCTCTCTCCAAATACAGTCACATTCTGAGGCACTGGGCCTTAGGGCTTCAACATATGAATTTTTCTGGGGAAGGGGGAGGTGGTGGCACACAATTCAGCTCATAACAGCACTACAAGGAAGAAAACTACAGACCAATGTAATCAAATAAACCAGCACTTGTTCACTGCTTTACATGTTATTAGGTCCACTGAAAATCAGAACTTCCCTCTGAGAGACCTAAAAAGGATTTGATGTTCTTTGGTTACCTGTTCAGAAGTCTCACTGTCTTATTTAACTGATGCTAGCAAGTGGGGGAGCTGGATTTCCAACACAGATGCATGGACTACCAAGCCTGTGCAATTTCCCTGCACTTATGTTAACATGAGATTATTCACTCCTCTGGAGATGCTGAACAATGGAAAGAATGGGCAGCAAATGGACATACTGGGTGGCAGGAGGAGCAGCTCTTTCACTTAAAATATGCCTCAGATAACTCCCCAAAAGCAAAGACATAAACTTAATGAATAGAAAAGCTACATTGCACAAGTAAAAGTCAACGATTAGGAATTGTTTTCTGCTGGATATTGCGCCAGCTTTGGTTTCTCTGGCTTCTCATGTGGCTCTATCACTGTCTCCCTCCTTGGGTAGCAGACCTTTTGCATCTGGGACATCAACACCTTCAGAGCTTCCTTGACATCCTTGTTATGGAGTGTATAGATGAGAGGATTGAGAAGGGGTGGGGGTGATGACTGAGTAGAAGATAGCCACAATCTTGTTGATATTTGACTCATACTTTACTGCTGGGTGGACGTACATGAATGTGAGAATGCCGAAGTAGATCGTGACCACAGAAAGATGGGCTGTGCATGTGGAAAAGGTCTTGCGCCAGGCAGCAGCTGAGGCCATGGCTAGAAGTGTGGTGAGGATTTGGGCATAGGAAGCCATGGTAAAGACCAGGGGCCCTAGGATAATAACAGTGCTAAAAGCATAGCTCACTGCTTGTTCGGTTTATGTGTCTGTGCAGGAAAGGTGGAAAATTTGAATGGCATCACAGAAGAAGTGGTTGATCTGGTTGGGGGTGCAGAAGGAGATTTGTGTAAGGAGGAGTGAGGGGCACATGGGGCAGAGGAATCCCACAAACCAGCAGACGCCAGCCAGGGTACCACAGGTTTGAGGGCTGAGCAGGAGTGGGTAGTGGAGTGGTCGGCAGATGGCAGCATAGCAGTCATAGGCCATGGTGGTGAGAAAGAAGAGCTCTGTGGCAGCCAAAGAGAAGAAGTAGTACTGGGTGATGCAGCTGGGAACCGAGATGACACCTTGGGAACTTAGAAAATTGGCCAGCATTTTGGGCACAGTGATCGTGGTGTCCCAGAGCTCTACTAAGGAGAGATTGCAGATAAAGAAGCACATGGGAGTGTGGAGGTGCCCACCCAGGGTTACAATGAGCACAATGAGTGCATTGCCCACCAGGGGTGAGAGGTAGATGAGGAGGAAGAGGGAGAAAAAGAGGATCTGGAGACGTGGAGAGTTGGAAAATCTCACAAAGGCAAACTGAGTGACCAAGGTGCAGTTGGCTCTCTCCATTCAGCCTGGTGGGTCAACTGGGCAAGGAGAAGACATATGAAGATCTTGAGGTGTCCTCCGTTATGCGGTTTCCTCTCCAGCTTTATTTGACCATTTGGACTTGCACACACTCCCGGTATTCCTTTTAATTCACTCTTTGGTTGCCTCTCAGCTTCTCCAAAGCAGAG
>NC_041231.1:86137807-86138853 GCF_002837175.3 Physeter macrocephalus
ACCACAAGTTAGAGGGCTGAGCAGGAGTGGGTAGTGGAGTGGTCGGCAGATGGCAGCATAGCAGTCATAGGCCATGGTGGTGAGAAAGAAGAGCTCTGTGGCAGCCAAAGAGAAGACGTAGTACTGGGTGATGCAGCTGGGAACAGAGATGACACCTTGGGAACTTAGAAAATTGGCCAGCATTTTGGGCACAGTGATCGTGGTGTACCAGAGCTCTACTAAGGAGAGGTTGCAGATAAAGAAGCACATGGGAGTGTGGAGACGCCCATCCAGGGTTACAATGAGCACAAGGAGTGCATTGCCCACCAGGGGTAAGAGGTAGATGAGGAGGAAGAGGGAGAAAAAGAGCAGCTGGGGACGTGGAGAGTTGGAAAATTGCAGGAGTCCAGCTCCTGCAGGTCCAGGAATACCCAAGGGATGGACAGCGTCGGCGAGGGGAGGTTAAATAAATCAATTAAACTGTGTATGTGCAAGCATGGTCTCTCTTCTTTATTTTCTTACAGTCAGGTTTATATACCCTAAGTGATTACATCATCAGGTGTTTAACTAAAACCTCAGAAGATATTTATAATAGATTGTACCTAATATTTCTAGATGTACTTTTAAAGTAATTCTAAAGGTTGTCAAAACATCATTGTTTTTTCTTAGAGTAGGTTCAATCCGTACTAATAACAAAGCCAAGCTAATATGTAACAAGCCATTAAAAGAAACTATGAAGGAGGAAGTTTCCTGAACTTTCCTATGTGTCCCAGAGGTCCGCATGGACAGGTTTTAACAATGTACCCCTAAATCATCTACAATGTATTTCACAATTTAATCTATCACTGTGTTTTTCTGGGCAAGAAGCCTTGTCTGAATGGACGAGTCAACAATTCCACTGTTGGCAGTCGACTCTGTATGATTAATTTATCCTTATACCAGAACCAACAATACCCATAATCATTCATTACTCCCATGTAGGGGCATTGTTTTTTTATTATTGGTGTTTTCCATAGAAACAACCCTACATTTCCAGGTGGTTTGTTTTTTCTCCCACCAGCCAGGGG
>NC_041231.1:86139040-86141234 GCF_002837175.3 Physeter macrocephalus
TAGGTTTTGGTTTGGGAGGGGGAAGAGGATGTTTTACACGGTTAAGCTTGGGACGGGGGGCAAATCCCCCATGTACTTTTTCAAGGCAGAAGCACAAAATTACAAAACAGATCAGAAGAGATGTAGTCAGCTTCCTGGGCACAGCACTGCCCTGCAGCGCTGTCTTGGTGTTGTTTCATGACCCTGTCATGGCACAGAGGCTCCAGGTTGGCTTCCAACAGAAAATCTCACAAAGACAAATTGAGTGACCAAGGTGCAGTTGGCTCTCTCCATTCAGCCTGGTAGGTCAACTGGGCAAGGAGAAGACATATGAAGATCTTGAGATGTCCTCCGTTATGTGGTTTCCTCTCCAGCTTTATTCGACCATATGGACTTGCACACACTCCCAGTATTCCTTTTAATTCACTCTTTGGTTGCCTCTCAGCTTCTCCAAAGCAGAGAGTACACTACTTTTTTTAAACTAGGATTACTGAATATTCAAGACTCTCTCTCTTTCTCTTCATTGAAATAGGTCCTAAAATGCCCCATTTCACAGGAATATTTTTTAGATTGATTAGAGGAGAGGATTCAGCTTCAGTGGCTCTAACTAGAGTAACATGTAGTGACCTCGTCCCCAGGTATAGGTTAAATCACATATTACTGCAGATATCAACTTTTTTGGACCTCAAACCAGCAATTTCATATTATTTAACTTAATATTTCCAAGAATTGGTTAGTGTTTACACTTGCTCTCTGACCCTAAGATTCTTTAACCTTCAGGCTTGCAAAAGATGTGGAATCTTACTGTTCTGTCTGTTCTGGACAGTAGCTCTGTCTTATGCCATCACATCTCAGAAGGTGGGGAGTAGTGAGTATGTTTCCCTTTGTCCAGATTCTAGCACAAGACTGGAGAGAGGCACTTCATGGAGACTCCTTGATTCTGAGTATCAAAGGCAGAGTAGGAGAGATCTTGCTCAGTGGAGGGTAAGGAGAGGAATATAGTTTAACGTGAAAAGTGAAAGCAGGCTTGGATTCCCAGGTGGGAATTTTGAGATGGGTTAGGATCCTTGGAAGGCAACAACTGTTATTGATACGCGCTTAAACCCAAACTGATCACAAAAGCAAGGCTCATAGGATAGTCAGGTTTGCATAGTTAAAGTTAACATTGGGATAGATGGTGATAGCATTGACATTATTGAGATATGAGTTTTACATATTTTCCAAATTTTGCAGGTTTCTTCCTTTGAAGTGCTCTAAAAATGGAAATATAAATATATTCATCATTAGGAGTAAGGTTAATACACTATACATTAAAATACACAACAGGGGCTTCCCTGGTGGCACAGTGGTTGAGAATCCGCCTGCCAATGCAGGGGGCACGGGTTCGTGCCCTGGTCCAGGAAGATCCCACATGCCGCGGAGCGGCTGTGCCCGAGAGCCATGGCCGCTGAGCCTGTGCGTCCGGAGCCTGTGCTCCGCAATGGGAGACGCCCGCGTACCACATGAGAAATTGTTTTGACAAAATGTGTGTAAAGGTATGCTGCAAAATCTAATATTCAATATGATCTGGTACATATTCCCAACATGTCAGATTACCAGCGACATTTTAAATGTAAATTTTTATGTCATGAAACACTTTATAATAAATACACTTTTAATATCATAAAAGATGTTTTATTTTGCTATTAAAATATTTATTTATTTTCATGTCAGAAATATTGTTAGTTGAGAAACACTAGAAAAAATTGACAAGTATTAAGAAGAAATTAAGAATCATCTGAATACTTTCCATTCAGTGTGATAAAACATTATTTATATTGGAGTGTTAACTTATGGACTATTTTATTTTCATTCATGTATTTACACACACTTATGCACGCACACACATACACAAAATGCACACTTGAAACCATAAAAAGAAATTTCTTAACTGTTCATCCTTTACTTTCCATTCTTTTACTGCCATCCTGGTTCAGGATCTTATTACCACCTCCTTTGTTCATGATGCTACCACCCATGAGGTTCCTCATGCTAGAAATATGGACTAATGTTCAATGACTCCCTTCTCCCCCTCTCTCTTTCCCTGCCCCCATGTCAATCTTTCGAAATATTCTGCTGATTTTTATCCCAGAAATTTTTCTCATTTAGGTCCCTCTTTTCTTTCTTTCTTTTTTTTTTTTGGTATGCGGGCCTCTCACTGTTGTGGCCTCTCCCG
>NC_041231.1:86141466-86146879 GCF_002837175.3 Physeter macrocephalus
AGCACAGGCTCCGGACGCGCAGGCTCAGCGGCCATGGCTCACGGGCCCAGCCGCTCCGCGGCGTGTGGGATCTTCCCGGACCTGGGCACGATCCCGTGTGCCCTGCATCGGCAGGCGGACTCTCAACCACTGCGCCACCAGGGAAGCCCTTTTTCTTTCTTTTTTAAAAAATTTATTTATTTATTTATTTTCTCTTTGGCTGCGTTGGGTTTTAGTTGCTGTGTGCGGGCTCTTCTTTAGTTGTGGTGAGCGGGAGCTACTCTTCCTTGCGTTATGCGGGCTTCTCATTGCGGTGGCTTCTCTTGTTGTGGAGCACGGGCTCTAGGCGCGCGGGCTTCAGTAGTTGTGGCACACTGGCTTAGTTGCTCCGCGGCATGTGGGATCTTCCCGGACCAGGGCTCGCACCCGTGTGCCCTGCAGTGGCAGGTGGATTCTTAACCACTGCGCCACCAGGGAAGCCCCTAGGTCCCTCTTTTCTGCTCTTATTGCCACATTTAAAATAAATCCTGATCATCATTCACCTCGACTGATGCAACAGCTCCCTGAAACTAATTAGTTACATTTCTACTCAGCAATCAGTCTTCTTATTTTTTGCATGCTATTTCTATGCTTAAAATTCTCTATTGATTTTTTATTACTGAAAAATAATAGTTGAAATTTATTGGGATTTCTGGAACTTCACATTAGTTATATTTTAAGTATACTTAATATACATTCCACATGTATTACCTAATCTTCACCAAAACTCTGCAAAGCAGGTATTATTTTCAAGACACAGATGAAGAATTGAGAGTCAAAGTATTTAGTAAGAGGTGGAAGCAAGACTCAAATCCAGGTCTTTGAGGTTTTGAGGCTGCCAGTGTTTCTATAAACCAGGCTGCCTGGATGACCAGGTCTAAGCTCCTTAGTAGAGCATGTAAGATTTTTCACAGTCTGGACTCCACGTACCCTTTCAGTCTCATGTATCACCCCCTCATTAAGCTCTGGTAACATGGCTCTAGGGAACTCTTCACAGTTTCTATTTCATACCTCCATGCATTTGCAAACACCCCATTCTTTGCTACCTAAAACTCCTTTTTATCCATCAAGACTCATGTTGAATTTGACCTCCTGTGTGAAACCTTGCTCTGCTTCTCAACTGCCAAATCCTTTATCCTAGGTGCTTCCTTAAAGCACTTTGACTTGTCCATATTTGTGATACTTACCAAAGTGCTTCACGATATATCTGTTTATGTCTATCTTTCTAATATTATACTCGAGCTCCTTGAAATCAGGAGCTCTATGTTATTCATGGTTGTATTCTCAAAGCCTAGGATACAGCCTGGAAGAGACAGCAGTAAAAACGAAATGTTAAGTGGAGGAATTAATAGATACACCATCAAAGCTGTTTTCTAATTGTTATCCAGTTTCTTTGTCTCCAAATTCCCTGCCAGATGGATTTTCTTGGATAAAACCTTCATTCCATCATTCTTCTGCTTAAGGCACGACGACTCCCACAACACACTTTATCAAGTTCCAATTCCTTTCCTTGGCATTCTTTTGCAGATGCTGCAAAATCTGTTCCACACCACCTGTCTATGAAAGTGTAGTTTTAAGTTTACTAGTGAGATTTTTCCTATTTCTCCAGAACTCATTCTAAATTCAGACTTTCTGAGAGAGTCTGCTATCTCCCAATAAGGATTGCTGAGAGATTTATGTCAGAAGAAAGAGCTCTACCTCTATTCCAGTTTTTACTTACATATGAATAACACAGAGCTCCTGATTTCAAGGAGCTCAAGTCTAATAGTAGAAAGACAGATATAAACAGATGTATCGTGAAGCATTTCGGTAAGTGTCATAAACATGGGATAGTCAAAGGGCTTTAAGGAACCACCGAGAATGAAGGACTTGACTTTTGAGAAGCAGAGAAATGTTTCAAGGAGAAAGTAAAATTCAATATGAGTCTTGATGGATACAAAGGAGTTTTTAGGTATCAAAGAACAGGGTGTTTGCAAATGCATGAAGGCATGAAATGAAAACCGTGAGGACTTCCCTAGAGCCGTGTTTAAGCTGAAGACTGGGAGGAAGGGGTGGGTTATTTTTGTGGGGAAGGCAGGGCTTGTTTGGACAGAAAGTCTAGTCCCATCTCTGACCTTCCAGAAGTCTTATTCCCTGAAGGAAAAGAGATACCTGCAGAGAAAGGGAGACTGACTTCTGATTTCCTAGCTGGATGCTCACTGGCCAGCAGATGCTAACCGAGTTAGGGAAGGAGCCTTGGGAGAGGTGATGAGGTGGTGAGGCCTCCAGGCAGAGAAGAGACAGACCCTGCTTCCTTGAATTACTGATTTCCCAGCAGTACAAAGATGAATCCTCCTGTAGGTACAGGCTCCAGAGTCAGGGTCACAGAGGGCAGATGATTTAGGAGCCATACTGGATCATTGGGCAAAGAGTTTTGGACATCAAGAATTTAGTATGAGGCCACTAGTTGGGATTCAACTTGCAAGCTGAAGCTGAGTGGGTGGCCAAGGCTTAGGGGAGCTGCTCACCCCTGTTTAAATTAATCACACAAAGAGTTAGAGCAGAAGTTCCAACCAAGAAGAGGATGCAACCTTACCAGCATACTGTTCCTCTCCTTCCTTATCTCCCCTGCCAGAAAAAGTAGAGGCAGGGAAGAGTGGGGGTCATAGGGGAAGACCAGGCTCTCTCCCTTTTACTCTAAGCTAATAGAGCGAATCTAGGACTGGCTGTTGGCTGGAGTTATTTAAAAAGGAGTATTGATATGAAAATGTGATTGAAACAAAAATAAACAGACCTTTGTGTGCAAAATTATGCCTTAATAGAAGCAAAGGAAAAGTAAACAGTCTTAATAGCCAGAGAACATTTTTTTTTTTTTTTTTTTTTTGCGGTACGCGGGCCTCTCACTGTTGTGGCCTCTCCCATTGCGGAGCACAGGCTCCGGACGCGCAGGCTCAGCGGCCATGGCTCACGGGCCCAGCCGCTCCGCGGCACGTGGGATCTTCCCGGACAGAGGCACGAACCCGTGTCCCCTGCATCGGCAGGCGGACTCTCAACCACTGCGCCACCAGGGAAGCCCAGAGAACATTTTTAAAGCTAAACATGACTGGCAAATTAGGGAATTTGATTCAGGGTCATTAGGCAGTTGGCAGCCCAGTGGAAAGGGAGGGAGTAAACAGAGCACAGTTTGTAGCAGTAACCATAGAAATAAAACTGTTGCACATTTACAGTCCATACATTGAGACTCCCTAGTAAACTATATACATATATCATCAATCACTGATACACATTTAACATTTAGAGAATCTAATGGTTGGGGGCCATTTTAGGCAGATTTCCTTATTTTGCCCTGAAACCCTAGGTTGCTTCCTGCCTCAGTGTCTTTGCTCATACTTGGCATCCTCCTCTGTGTTTTGTAAAACAGCAACCATTCTTTTTGATTCATTTATGAAGCCTTAGCCGAATGTTTATAACAACATGCCAGCTTTCTTTCCCTTAAAGTCTTTGATAATCCATATAAAACACTCCTAGTAAGGGCTGTCTCAATTGAAATAGTTTTCTGGGATGGTGAAAGGGTCTGAAAGCTGGAGGGTGGGGCAGAAGGGTTGAGAGCAGTCTTCTGGGAGGACCACTATTGGGGGTGGTGGTTTAGGGATGCTGCAGAAAACTTAGGAGAATTTTGTGATGAGTTCCGGGAAAGAGACTGGAAATTGGGGGATGGGATGCTTGGTGGAGAGCGTTAGCCCCCACGGAGATGGAAAGGTGGGTTCCCATATGACTATTGGTTTCTGCTCTACTTTTGGTGAAGTCAACAGTTCAGGAACCTCCTCTGGAAAAGGACAAGTATTTCAGGGGGCTGATATTTCTTTTTCATTTAAGGCTGCTCTCCAGTAAATCTGCAATTGGTTCTCAGGGGCCCCTCCCCTCTTCGCAATTGTCAGCCCTCCTTTGTGATAAAGGGAAGGACCTCCAGTGAAAAGCCAAAGGAATCTGGGAGCTAGGAAAGGAGATGGAGAGAGGAGGAGAGAATGGCTCTGGCGAGTGGAGGGTGACAAGTGTGACATTTCTAATCAATGTCCTACATGATTTCACATTGAGCTCAAGAAGGGAGGAGTTGAAGGTGGGAAATTTCAATATTCTGAACTCTTCAGAAAATCTTGGCACATATTCTGCTTACAGTTTTTTTTTTAGAAGTGCTATTTCAAGTGAGTTTCCTATTTTTGTATAATTGTTCACAGCTTAGTTCACAGATCGTTTAAAAAAAAAAAGCTAAAGAATTGGTCTTTATGGAGTTTTCTCCTCTGATCAGTAACACATTTCATTTAACCCAGAGAGTCAAAAAGTCTCTTTCTGAAAGGCAATTTAAAGAAATCCCACAGTCTTCCTCTGGAATCCCAGTGCTGCAGCGTCTTCCACTGAAACTTTCCCATTTCTCTATAATCCTCACATCCTACTACCTTCTCTTTATCTTCCTCTTTCACCCCACTTCCCCAACCCGCTGAAAAATAGAGTGGGGAATGTGGTGGTCTGAAAATACAGGACTTGAAAATAGTTATGACTTGAAAATAGTTTTCACATGAGTGAACTTTTAAAACACTCCCAAGAACAGTCTCATTGTGGAGATGACAACCTTATTTTCACAAACTCTGCTAGCACATTCTGAGACACCTCTCTCTCTCTCTCTCTTTCACACACACACACACACACACACACACACACACACACACACCTGCATTTTTTCCTGTACCTTTCCCCTCGGCTTCCAATCATTTGATGTATTCTCATTGTTTTTAATAAAAACACACACACATCCCTTTGGATAGCATATGAGATCTTCCTTGCAGGTACTAAGAACCATTTTTAGCTCTTCACTCAATTACACATCTTTGCTTTCAATTATGCCTCTTCTGCCTGGAATGCTATGCTCACTTTCCTATGCTTTGCCTGGTCAACTCTTACCTGTTCTTCAAAACTTAACCTACAACTGCTTCCTCAGGGAGCCTCTCTGACCTTGATTCTCACCCCCCGACCCCCCAGATCCTAGTCTGGGTTTGGCCTCTCTCTACTACCACGACTACACTTTCCTCAACATTATTATTTATCACATTTGTACTATAAAATCTTGTATGAAACTAGAATATAAAGAAGATTATTTTGATAAGGTGTGGCGAGCATTGCCCTCTGAGGAATGTAAGGACCCTCGTAAGCCTTAGGGCCCAACTGTACTCTCTCCTTGGTATGCATTCTGGACTTTTGATATGAACGTAAAAAAGGAGATGGTCTTTGACCCGATCGTGCCGGAGGCCTGCTCAGATAATGAGAGTCTCTGGTTGTTCCCGAGAGCCAGGAATAGCAGCCCTGGAGGGGGAGTTGGTGCCTTTATGCAAGAGTAATGGTCCTTTTGTGTAGATAAGGTGGC
>NC_041231.1:86147068-86178215 GCF_002837175.3 Physeter macrocephalus
ATTCGCCTTGCAACCATCAGTTGTTTGTGCCCTTCTGATCCCATACCTTGGTGCTTTTCCGTTCCCTACCCCCTCTCGTCGATTGTTGCTGCACTTTGAGGACCCGCCGCGGCTGGCGGCTGGCGGCAATAAGGGAGAGGGTAATCTAGAGACTATAAGTCTATAATTGTGCTAAGATAGTCATAAAGAGGTTGTGAAACTAATGGTGGAAGAGCGAAGAGGGAATAGATAAGACTTTCCCAAGCAACAACAGATAAAGTGCTTGAGGAATGAGAGACAGTATTAAGATAAAGATGACTACAATATAACAAGCTCGGGTATCAGGCAGAATTTTCAAACCACTCACAGTGGAGCTGGTTGTGGTCAGGGAAGATACAATAGTTTGTTTTTTGATCATGCTGATTTCAAGCTGATGATAGGACATGTAAAGCAGGCATTTGCAGGGCGTTACACTATTGCACATGCGGAAGGCTCTGTGCCTGGTTAGAGATTGGGAAGGTAGAATTTATTATATCATAAAAATGTTAGGTTGAACTAATAGGTTAAAGGGCTCTGAAGACTGGAAATTGTGAGTCTGGATAAATTCTCTTGAGTCTTGAAGAACGTACAATTAAGGAATGCAGGGAAGGATAGGAGTTGGAAAAGGAGTAAAAGCAACCAAAAAGGGAGACAGATGAGGACTTGTATAAACGACTCTTGTTTTGTAGACTCACTTTTGTCTTTTTCATTTTAGCTCTACTTATCTCAGGCTTGGTGTAGAAGATACAAAGATGCACTAGAATTTCTCCCTTAATTACTGCCGAGCAGAAATGTGGATGATCCTCATGGAAATTGTCTCCATAGAAAACCAAACGGTTACTGAATTTGTCCTTCTTGGTTTCTATGTCATAGCTGAACTGCATCTCCTTTTCTTTATTGTGTTCACTGTCCGCTATGCCTCCATCATGTTAGTGAACATGCTAATCATGTGGTGAGGGTTAGCTCTCAGAGGCTCCACACACCATGTATTTCTTCCTGGCTAATCTGTCTTTCCTGGAGATCCTCTATACTTCCACAGCAGTGCCAAAAATGTTGAAGGGCTTCTTGCAGGAAGCGGCCATCTCTGTGGCTGGTTGCTTGCTCCAGTTCTTTATCTTTGGTTCTCTGGCCACGGCTGAATGCTTCCTACTGACTGTCATGGCATATGATCGCTACCTGGCAATCTGCTACCCACTCCTGATGGGGCCCAGAAGGTATTTGGAGCTGGTGGTCATAGCGTGGCTCTCTGGCTTCATGGCAGATGGATTGGTTGTAGTCCTGATGGCCCAGTTGAGATTCTGTGGCCCCAACCACATTGACCACTTTTACTGTGACTTCATGCCTTTGAAGAGCCTGGCCTGCTCAGATCCCAGTGTAGCCCAGATGACAACATTCATTCTCTCTGTGATCTGCCTCACTGTTCCCTTTGGATGGATTCTGACATCTTATGCCTGGGTCGTGGTGGCTGTGCTGAGAGTTCCTGCTGGGGCCAGCAGGCGAAAGGCTTTCTCCACTTGCTCCTCCCACCTAGCTGTAGTATCCACATTCGATGGCACCCTCATGGTCTTGTACATTGCACCCTCTGCTGTCCACTCCCAGCTCCTCTCCGAGGTCTTTGCCCTGCTCTATAGGGCCCCTTCTCTTCAATCCTGTGATTTATACCCTGAGGAATAAGGAGGTTCATCAGGCACTACAGAGGCTTCTCTATGTTAAGCAAACTAAACAATTGATTGAAGGAGGACTGTGGTAAAGATTTTATTTGGACTTTGGGATGTCTTCTGGGGTTGGTTGGGTAGAAATAACTTTGTTCTGTTCTGACATTTCTCTCTGTGAAAAGTTTTATAGTTATCATACTCATGCTAAAAATGAGCATTGTAGAGCAATAATTTTGAAGTGCTAACTTAAACATTTTACTTTAATATTTTATTATTCATTTACTAAATAATCTATGAATATTTACTATAGGAAATAGATGTACAAAAATAGCAACACAAAACAAATCTAGAAATCTTGGTCACTTGTATGTATATGTATAAAGCAAGTTGAACCATGGAAGTTTGTTATCTAGTTTTCCATTGACTACTATGCCTTGAACCTCTTTTTATTTTGACAAATACGTACTTATTTATTCTTCTGAGCTTTTTAGTACAGCTAAACATGATTTGTTTAATCTTCTATTGTGCAAATTTTTAGTTGTATTCAATTCTTTCACCATGCAAATATAGTTCACATCTAGATTTTCCTACAATAAATTCTTAGGTGTTGAATTGCCAGGTTTAAAGACATGCATATTAAAAATATTTAAAGCTGAATGCATTGTAATTGTTTAATAATTTTATTGTCGAAAATTTCAAATATACACAAAAGTAGATAGAACATTATAATGAACCCCATACAAACATCATCTAGCTTCAATATCAGCATTTGCCAATCCTATTTCAACTGCCTGTAGCTCCTTTTCTTTTCTGAAAAATTTTAGAGCAAATTCCAGATGTTGTGTAAGTATTGTGTTGTGTAAGTCGTGTAAGTACTTGTTCTACGTGCAGGTACAATTGATCCTTGAACAGCATGGGTTTGAACTGCACAGTTCCACTTATATGCAGATTTTTTTCAGTAGTAAATACCACAGCAGCACAGGATTTGTGGTTGATTGAATCCAAGGATAGGGAACCTCATACAGAGGAACCACATATACGGAGGACCAACTCTAAGTTATAGGTGAATCTTCAACTTCTCAGTGGGTTGTTGCCCCTAACCCTCAGTGTTGTTCAAGGGTCAACTGTATTCATTATGCTCTCTGATTGATAAAGGCATTTAAAGAAAAAAACATGCCGACACTGACATTATGATACTTAATACACATTTCCTCAATGTCATCTAATACACAGACCATGTTCAACTTTCTCCAATTATCTTTAAATTCTTAAAATTAGGATGTAAACAAGATTCACACAATGTATCTTGTTATGTTTCTTAGTCCCTTATTTCACAGCAGTCCTTCTCCCCTCTTTTTTTCTTACCTTCAACCTACCGGAGAAATCTGGTTATCTCTAGAATGTTCCATAATCTAAATTAGACTTTCTGTTGACCTATGGTTTTGTTTGGCATCTACTCCTATATCTTGTATTTTATATAAACTTGTTTTGTGTCGGTCTCAGCCTATTGATGGTGTAGTGATGCCATCAGCTAGGAATGCCTGGGGCATTCACCTGCCCCCACCGACACATTTATTTCCCTGACCAGAGCCAGTGCTGGGGCTGGGATGACCACTGTGGTTCTTGTTATGGTTGCAGGATGCACCTCAGCAACAACCATCAGGGAACTTTGAAAAAACAAGGTTTATTACCCATAGGTCCTGGAGGTTACATAGCGTACCTGGGGCCACACAAAGAGATCTTATGTAGAGAGAGAGAGAGAGAGCATGGACCTGGGGCTCTGCCTTTATTGGGATCGAGGGTGGGGTGCCTAGGGTTGCATGGGTTCACTATTTATTGGTGAATATAAAACGCAAGAACAAGAATTAAAGAGTAAGAAGGGAAAAGCAGAGTCACTCAAGCAGTCAATTAATTGAGGTCACCCAGGGTTTTCTAAAAGGGGAACTTCATGGTTGGGATGGCCTGGCTCTTTATCTAGTTGTGTAGTTGACTATATGTTTATTTGAGATGAATGTGTTTGAAATAGATGCCCCGGCAATCAAAAGCTTAATGTCAGGCACTTACATCACAATTAAAAAAGGTAATTATCAGGCACCTACACTACAAAACTGATATTAAGATAGAAGCTTAATTGGATCTTGGTTAGCTTTTTAGCAGAATAACACAAAGTTGCTGTGATTTCTACTGCATCATATCATGAGGCACAAAATGTTTGGTTGTCCCATTTTTAAAGATGCCACCCATCACTGCCACCACTTTGTTTGACCATAAGTGGCATCCATCTGATCCATGTATCATTCAGTTCTCCATCAGTCTTTCACCTAATATTTTTAGCTTCCATTGATAAAAGTTGATAATTAATGCTCAAGTGATTTAATTCTTTGAACATATTTTGTTTCATGTTTTGAACTTATGTGTAGCTGTTGTACAATCTTTGTGGATTCCTACATCTGGGCCACATCAAGTTCAGTATTTATTGACTTCCTTTTCTTTCGAATATTGATAAGATTTTCCCATGTATTTGTATGACTAATAATTCCTTGTCTGAATACAGATCACTGTGGAAACATTGGATTCCGTCATCTTCTTCTTCAGAAGATTGGTTTTTGTTCTAGCAGACATTTCAAGTCACGGAGGATCATCTTGAACTTGAGTAGGTGCCGCGGACCAGCCGGAGAAAGAGGATCTCACCGCCCAGGGTCAGAAGGGAAGGGGTAAGGAACTGAAATAGCACCGACGAATGGGGTCAGAAGGACCAAAACAACTGATGGTTGCAAGGCAAATTTTATTGTACTACAGTTGCAGATTATATGGACTAGAAAAGGGAAGGTTGCCAGACGGTAGTTTACATTATCTAATGACTATCTTGGCTCAAGGTTAACTTCCCTGGGAGAAAACCCATAAACCCAGAATCATCAAAAATAACCTGCACGTGCAGGGGGGGAGACAGCTTTGCTAGTCTCATTTTACATTCTTTCTGATCTCTGGGCCCTGGTGATTTATCTCCCATGGAATGAAACAAGGAGGGGAACAAGTAGGGACAGTCCCTTCGAGCAGCAGCGGCATGCCTGGCATGTGCACAGCCTGCTCTCAAGGCTGACTGCTTCCCACAAGTAGGCTTGGTTTTATGCTTTGATAGTATGGATTTGTGGAAAGCCCAAGGTGTCACTCTCTTGTGTGACATGACTCAGCTTCCAAATTCTCTCTTCCTGGTGGGCACAGTCAGGGCTTTGGCTTTAGCCTGTGTTTGGCCAGGTCTAGAGTAGACCTTACTCAAAGATGTGGTTTTTACTCTTAATGCTTAGACTTTAAGAGTGGTAGATTGATAACAAGGATATTAATGAGGTGTTAACAGGCGTTCCCCGTTTAGCAGGGTCAGAACAGCACACTTTCCTGGTACTGCTCTTCCCCAAGCCCTGCTCCTCTTCTAGTGTTTATTTTATTTCAATTCTGTAGAAGCTTCTTTCTCAAAGGGTCTTTCCATTCACATGTACAACCTGGAAATCAGTCACAGCTACAACATCTGCCCCCAAATGTAATTTTTGGGTATCCTCTGCAGAGATCTCTCTTCTCTTATGCCTATCCTACAACTTTCAGTTGCTTCAGGTGCCCCAGGTTTCCCAAATTCTGATTTCTGCTTTCTTAGGTCAGTGGGATTGCCCATGTGTTGATTCACAACCTTGGGAATTCCCCAGGTGAAATTCAAAACTGGCCCCTATACATGGAGGCCAAGGAGAGACCTTGAACCTAGTTCTCCTGGTTTCTATTTCAGGAGTTTTCTTTCCAGGAGATTATGTAATGCTCTGTGAAAATCTTGATGTTAATTGATGCACTTTCTAAATGCGGTGGTGAAGTGGAGAGAGATTTTTCCCAAATGCTTGTTTATGGGGGTTATCCTTAATCCCAAGAACTCTCCATACCCAGAACCCTTTTCAGTGAACTCTTC
The DNA here is from genome assembly GCF_002837175.3 of Physeter macrocephalus. Taxonomy (NCBI): domain Eukaryota; kingdom Metazoa; phylum Chordata; class Mammalia; order Artiodactyla; family Physeteridae; genus Physeter; species Physeter macrocephalus. The sequence continues at coordinate 86,152,688 of NC_041231.1, forward strand.
ACATCCTTATTTCTCAGACTATAAATAAAGGAGTTGAGAGTCAGAGTTACCAGGGTATACATGACAGCAGCAACCAGCTTCCCAGAGACGTGAGAAGTTCATGGGGACTTCCGGTAGGTGGCAAAGACTGTGCTGTAGAAGAGAATGACCATGGAGAAGTGGGAGCTGCATGTGGCCAGGGCTTTCTTTTTACCCTGTGCTGATGGGACCCTAGCTACAGCAAGGAAAATATGGACACAAGAACTTATGATGCAGAGGAGAGGGCTGATTCCTAAAAGTCCTGTCAGAACCATCAATAGTTCCTCATTGAGGTGGGTATCAGAGCAGGAAAGCCATAAGAGTGGGCTGAAATCACAAAGAATGTGGGGAATCTCTAAATTAGTATAGAATGACAGTCGGGTTAGCAACAAGGTTTGGATCAAAGAGTCTGAGTGGGCCACTCCCCATGACACACACCAGCAGTCCACATCTGCAAGGAGTCATTAGAAGTGGATAGTGTAGAGGATGGCAGATGGCAGCATAGCGGTCAATAGCAATGGCAGTCAAAAGCAGGTTGTCCATATCAGCAAAAAGTGCAAAGAAATATAATTGGGCCACCCACTCAGAAAAAGAGATCAATCCACTGCTGGTCCGCAAAGCCTCCAGCATTTTGGGGGCTGTTTTGGTAGTGAAGCAGAGGTCCACCAGGGAGAGCTGGCTAAGGAAGAAGTACATGGGGGTGTGGAGGTGGATGTCCGCACCAATAGTCAGCAGAAGTAGCAAGTAGCCTAAGAGATTCAGCAAGTAGAGGGCAAGGAAGAGACCAAAGAGGAGCTGTTGTTTGTCTGGGTCACTGGACAGCCCTGAGAGGACAAAGTCAGCATTCTTGCTACAGTTCATTCTGCCATCTTGATGTGCTACAAGAAAAGAGTCAGCATGAGAAGGATTCACTCACTGTTAGCTACAGGTAGATAGAACCTTGGATCCTGTCTATTGGCAATGGGTTTTCCATATACCACCAATATGAGGAATGGATAAAAAACTAAAATAGCAATGGGAAGGACAAGAGTTGGACCTCATAAAAGATGGTCAAAGTAAGAAGGCATAAAGGTAAGAGAATGAGAAACAACAGAGACTTCCAGGATTTATTAAAGTGTAAAGGAGTAAACTTTGTATGATTGATGGTTTAACTACTTGTTTGTGAATCTGTTTTCTTCATAGGACTACTAGTCTTTCAAAGCAGAAGCTGCATCTCAGTACTTAGCTTAGCGCTTGGCATATAGCAGGGGCCCAGTAAATGCTCCTACCCACCTACACAGTCACTATTCTAGTTCAGGATACTGTTGATTGACTGGAGAACAGTTATCCTCCTAACTGTTTTAACATGGATCTTGCCCCATCCAATACTTTCTCCATACTATAGTCAGTATTATCTTTTCAAAAAAAGAAAATCTCATCATGTCACTTCTTTGTTTAAAAATGGGTCTCCATATTTTGGAGAGTAATACCTTGACGGTTGCTTTGTTTGCAAATATTTTCTCCCATTCTGAGTGTTGTCTTTTTGTTTTGTTTGTGGTTTTCTTTGCTGTACAAAAGCTTTTAAGTTTAATTAGATCCCATTTGGTTTTTTGTTGGTTTGTTTTTATTTTCATTACTCTAGGAGGTGGATCAAAAAAGATCTTGCCGTGATTTATGTCAAAGAGTGTTCTGCCTATGTTTTCCTCTAAGAGTTTTATAGTATCTGACCTTACATTTAGGTCTTTAATCCAATTTGAGTATATACAAAGAGCTCATGCAGCTCAAAATCCAAAAAACAAATAACCCAATCGAAAAATGGGCAGAAGATCTAAATAGACATTTCTCCAATGAAGACATAGAGACGGCCAAAAAGCACATGAAAAAATGTTCAACAACACTAATTATTAGAGAAATGCAAATCAAAACTACAGTGAGGTATCACCTCACACTGGTCAGAATGACCATCATCAAAAAAAACTATATACAATAAATGCTGGAGAGGGTGTGGAGAAAAGGCAACCTCCTACTTTGCTGGTGGGAATGTAAATTGGTGCAGTGACTATGGAAAACAGTATGGAGGCTCCTCAATAAACTAAAAATAGAGTTGCCATATGATCTAGCAATTCCACTTCTGGGCATATACTCAGACAAGACTATGATTTGAAAAGATACATGCACCCGTATGTTCATAGCAGCACTATTTACAATAGCCAAGACATAGAAACAACCTAAATGTCCATCAACAGATGAATGGATAAAGAAGATGTGGTATATGTATATACAATGGAATATTACTCAGCCATTTAAAAAAATGAAATGATGCTATTTGTAGCAACATGGATGGACCTAGAGATTATCATACTAAGTGAAGTAAGTCAGAAAGAGAAAGACAAATACCATACGATATCACTTATATGTGGAATCTAAAAATATAACACAAGTGAATACATCTATGAAACAGAAACAGACTCACAGAGATAGAGAACAGACTTGTGGGAGCTCCCTGGTGGTCCATTAGTTAGGGCTCGGTGCTTTCACTGCCATGGCCTGGGTTCAATCCCTGGTCAGGGAACTATGATCCCGCAAAAAAAAAAAAAAGACTTGCGGTTGCCAAGGAGGAGAAGGGAGAGGGGATGGGGGAGGGAAGTACTGAGAGTTTAGGATTAGCAAAGCAAACTATTATATATAGGATGGATAAATAGCAAAATCCTACTGTATAGCACAGGGAACTTATTCAATATCCTGTGATAAACCATAACGAAAAAAATAGGAAAAAGAATATATGCAAAACTGAGTCATTATACTGTACAGCAGAAATTAACACAACATTGTAAATCAACTATACTTCAATAAAATTTTTTTAAATGGGTCTCTAGAAAACCATCGCTCTTATGAAAAATACCCTGCCATGTCTTACAAAGCTCATTTGTTTTTAAATTTTTATTTATTTATTTATTTATTTTTGGCTGCGTTGGTCTTCATTGCTGCGCGCGGGCTCTCTCTAGTTGCAGCAAGTGGGGCTGCTCTTTGTTGCGGTCTGCGGTCTTCTCATTGCGGTGGCTTCTCTTGTTGTGGAGCCCCGGCTCTAGGCACGTGGGCTTTAGTAGTTGTGGCTTGCAGGCTCAGTAGTTGTGGCTCATGGGCTCTAGAGTGCAGGCTCAATAGTTGTGGCACACGGGCTTAGTTGCTCCGCAGCATGTGGGATCTTCCCGGACCAAAGCTCAAACCCGTGTACCCTGCATTGGCAGGTGGATTCTTAACAACCGTGCCACCAGAGAAGTCCCAGCTCCTCTGGTTTTGACCTCAAGGTGTCTCACCAGCTTCATCTTGCACCACAGTCCACTCATCATCTGCTCCCCAGAAACACTGGCTGCACTGTGTTCCCTTATATGCACCATGTTCATTCTCTTTGCTCTGAGTCAGCTCTTGCTCATCCTTCTAAGCTCAGATCTATTGGTGACTTTCTAGCTCTCTTTTTTTTTTTTGGCCGTACCACGCGGCATGGGGGATCTTAGTTCCCCGACCAGGGATCGAACCTTGACTTTTGCCTTGACTCCGCTCTTGAACCCACTTCGATTAAGCTTTTGCTCTTATCATTCCACTGAATTCCCTCTTGTCAATGTCAAAGTTCAATTCTCAGTCCTTAAGTTACTTGCCCTCTCAATAAGACTTAACACAGTTGATTCTTCCTTTCTTACCTCAAACACTTAAAAAAAAAATCTTGCTTTCAGGATACCCACCATGCTCTCCTGGGTTCCCAGTGCAGACTCCTGTTCAGTCTCCTTGGCTGGTTACTGCTCTTCCTCCTTATTATTCATTTTTGTACGTCTCCTCTTCTCTACCTTCCAGTTCTGAGCCTTATATATAACTATAAACAGCTAACTCTTAAATTATACCTTCAATTTCAACTTATTTTCTTAACTCTAGACTTATATATTTAACCTCCAACTAGACATTTCTGCAGTAGCAGTTTTACCATTTGAGATATTTTCTTACAGCTGGCATACTGCTTTGGAAACAGATACACAAATCAAACAGACTTTCAACATTATATAGTCCACCAAGTGCAGAACTTGAACTCTCTATAGTCCACTTAAAGCTGATCTCATTTCTCCATTTGCCAAATGACATTTTCAATATTTATCTCTGGGTCCCTTAATCTCTACTCCATAAATGATGACCTTAGAAATATCCATTCTATCCAATGTTATTGGTGGGTAGATGGAACAGAACAAAGAATCCAGGGCCTTAGAATACAATGATGAGACCAGGTAAAGATAATGCAGTTTAGGAGATGAGCATTATCAATCTTCATCTCTCTTCAGACCAGAAAGAGTTTGGCTGCAGAAGAAATCTTTTTGGCCTTGGAGACTCAGTTCCCACAGTTACTTGTTGGTGAAAATCCTGGAGGAATTTTCCATTGAGAAAATTTCCTATAGCTAGAGTTGAGGAATAAAATCAACAGCTAAGGGGCTTCCCTGGTGGTGCAGTGGTTAAGAATCCACCTGCCAATGCAGGGGACACGGGTTCGAGCCCTGGTCCAGGAAGATCCCACATGCCGTGGAGCAACTAAGCCCGTGCGTCACAACTGCTGAGCCTGTGTTCTAGAGCCCATGAGCCACAGCAGCTGAGCCCACGTGCCACAACAAGAGAAGCCACCGCAATGAGGAGCCCGGGCACTGCAACAAAGAGTAGCCCCTGCTGGCCGCAACTAGAGAAAGCCATTGTGCAACAACGAAAGCCCAACACAGCCAAAAATAAAAATAAAAAAACATTAAAAAAAAATAAAATCAACAACTAAGCAGAAGCCTAACATTGATTTGGAAGTAAAATTAGAAAGATTTCTTAAAACTCACAACTTCTTTCTAGTCACTGCCCTGTCTCCTTAAGTAAGAACAGCTTGAAGAGACTGACATACAGCCATAACATTTTATATGTGTCCTTTTACTTTTATTGTTCAGAGAACTTTTGTCATAAAAATATATTGAAGTTTATCAAATTATTTTCATACATCTATGGATAAAGTCATCTCAGTTGAGACCTGAAACATTATTAAACAGAGTCAACACTTCCCTGTTGTGTTCTTCCCAATTTCTGAACCACAGAATAATGCAGTTTAATTAAATAAGTGTTTAACCTTCTGTGTTTGGGTGATAGCGTGTTATGCAGCAATAGGTAACCAAAACCCATGGGCTCCTCTATAGTTTACAGCCTCCATGTAGGTTGGGTTATATAAAAAATTCTGATCAGCAGAAATGCTGGTCTGAGATAGTTCAGGGTAGAAGATGCCTTCTCCACACACACATTCTTTTCTAAACAAAACTGGAATTGAGGGACCAAAGAAGGTAGAGTTGGAAGATAGAAGAAGCATGTGAGTAAGGTTAGAGCCAAATTCTTTGGGTTTGCAAAAGGGAATGTAAAAAATTTGAACAGTCCATCCATGAGCTCAAAATATCCTTTTATAGTTTTATCTGTCTGTATCTCTATTTTATTTATTTATTTATTTATTTATTGGCTGCACTGCCCGGCTTATAGGATCTTAGTTCACCAAACAAGGTTTGAACCTGGGCCCTCAGCAGTGAAAGTGCGGAGTCCTAACCACTGGAATTCCAGGGAATTCTGTATCTCTAAATAGTTGTAAATGTTGGCACCCACTGTTGTTTTAGGTCCAGCAGCACTTCTAGGAACTTAGAAAGTGAGGAACATAGTAATTCTTGTCTATTAGCTCCAAAAATACTTTAGCAATTAATATTTAATAGCTTTCACTTAGTACAAGTTTGGCAACAGGTAAGGAAAGCAAGACAAAAATTTTGGTAAATTCTTCATATTTTACTGGCATTACATCATACTATATCACATTACAATCTGTGAAAATAAGTATAGAAATCAAAAAACAATATAAATAAAGGAAGAGTTTTGAAACTCACTTTTCCATGACCAAAAATTGAGGGGAAAATAACCTACTGATGAGCTGGAAAGGTATCCCTGAGACTTTTTTCAAGCTGCCTCCATTTCTAGCAATATTTTACAGTAATCTTTGACAGTTTGTCCAAAGATTTTATTGACTTTTAAAACCTCTTAGGAGTCAGAGTTCACAAAACTCTTTAGATAAAACACTGGTGACTTTATCTCTGTTAATTAGTACTCAAATCATTACTTGTTTTAATTACTTACTTGCTTCCCTGCTAGGAGAAAAAGAAATCATGACATACTACTTAAAAATTTTCTTTAACTCATATGTGAGTTAACATTTACTTTTCCAGTTACATTTACTTTTCCAGTTGAGTAACCATGGCCCTAAATTCAAATCCTTAAAATGTAACAGCAGAATAATTTTATTGTTCACATTATAATATGTTAACTTACAGGGAACACACAGATAAAAGGCCTAAATACTATCCAACTACACAACATATAGGTAATTGAGGCAAAATTGTATACCTGATTTTTCAAGAACACAAAAGAATACATAACAAATCAGTTTTATCAACTGATATCCCCCAAACAAATTCAACATTAAGATTCCGTGGAGAGTGTCCTATTTGTCCAGGTTTCCCTTATATTACCTAAGAATGCATTGTAACACATCTAGACTGGACTTTCCCATTTACTTTTCCTTTATACAGTTCCCTCTGTTTTACAAATAGTGAACAATTTGAGACGCAGTATAATTTCACATCTCAACTTTCTCATTGCCTTTTTATTTATGCCTCAGAAGAGTTCTCTAGATTTCTTCAGGTCAGAGCCTCCTTCTGATCGCCCTCCTCAAGGCCCCCTTTACTGCCTTGTTCCTCAAAGTATAGATCAGTGGATTTAGTACGGGAGTGACCACACTGTACATAATGGCAATGATCCAGTCCTGGTCCATGGAGCTACCTGAGGCAGGATGAATATAAGTGAAAATAACAGGAGCATAGAAAAGAACAACTACCATGAAGTGGGAGGCACAAGTGGACAGTGCTTTACGAAACATGCTGCAAGAATGCGTCTTGAAGAAAAGATAGATAATAATGTAGAAATAGGAGACAAGTGTTAGAAAGAATGGGCCCATGGCAATGGTCCCCCTCACAGTATTGAGCAGCCACTGGTTGAGCTCAATGTTCCCACAGGCCAACTCCTGCGTTAAGGAGGCCAACTGCCAATGTTAAGCAATGTTAAGCAATGGCTTAACATCACAGAAGAAATGATGGATATGATTGGATCCATAGAAGTTTAAGCAAGAGGTCATCATTGAGTGCAGCAGGGCATGGATAGCCATCTGGGTACAGACCTGATGATTCATGATAAGAGTGTAACGAAGTGGTTTGCAGATAGCCACAAAGCGGTCAAAGGCCATCACGGGCAACAACATGGCCTCTGTGCTGCCCAGAAAGTGGAAGAAATGAAGCTGGCTTACGCGTCCCAAGAAAGAAATTGCTTTGTGTGTAGAGAGGAAGTTCTCCAGCTTCTTTGGCAGTGTCACCGTGGAGTAGCAGATATCTAGACATGACAGGTTTCCCAGAAAGAAATACATAGGAGAATGGAGTCTTGGATCAGAGATGACAATCCTCAGGATGGCTCCATTCCCAACCACACTGACAAAGTAAATTGTAAGAAAAACAACAAAGAGAAAAGCCTGCAGTTCCTGGATGTCTATCATTCCCAGGAGAAGAAATTCAGTGATTGAAGTTTGGTTCAGCATCACTTTAAAAAAAAGACAAAATAATATGTGGAACACTATTTTTAATGAGAACCAGTCCTTCCAGCCCAGGATTTCTTGCCAAGACAAAAATGTTTTAAGGAATAGTGTTGCTGTTCTATACAATCCCAATCTCAGAGGTGGTGCTATATTTGGGCCATTAGATAGTTAAAATATTAAGGCTACCTGTCTCTTACAGACTATAAGTCAATCATTTTTTTCTTTACCAGATTAGTCATTAATGTTTTTCTTTCTCCCAGTAATTCAGAAGACATTGCAGCCTCCTATGTTCTCTGGCTGTGAACTTCTACATTCTGGTAAAACTTCCCTTTCATCTTCCTAAGTTAACTCTAACAGGAGGCAACTTTTTAAGTAGTCCACCACACTGCTATCTCTAGACCTGACAAGCCATCTTAAGGATTTTAACTTTAGAAAAATAGACAGGGATAAACTCATTACAACAATAAAGTTTTTTTTTAAACCAAAATGCTCTTTAAAATAATAGTAATAGCTTTTCCTCATCTTAGACTGTTAATGGAGCTAGTGGTGTTCTTATACTGATCCCTTTCTGAAATGTCATAAAGCCTTACTGGGGTAAGAAATAAGACCACATTAATCAGATATTACCCAGAGATATATTTGAAATTTTATTACTGCTATATGTGATGATGAGCTTAGTTTTTTCCTATGATCTGAGCCTTATATTTTCTCAAAACAGGATCCTTAAATTACTACTTTGATGACAAATGTTACTGTGCTTCTATTCTCTAGTTGCCCTGGGACTCTTTTTCATTTCCCAAATTGCCAAATCCCTGGATAAGAAAAATTCTTTCTCAGATGGGCTCAGCACTTCCTTATTTTACCTCATACTGTCCTCTCTTTGAAGTATGTGTGGCTTCAACCCCCTTAAAATTTTGTCTTTTCTTATGATCTGTTTTCTGAAGTTTTTTTTTTAATTTTGCCTCCATAAACTTGCTCTTCAAATATTAAGAAATATTCGACCCCAAGTGAAATTCACCTTCTTTACTTCTAGTTCCAACAATGTGTCACTGGCCATCAGGTTATCTTTTATGACCCCACAAGTCTGTCTGCTTTATATCAGCTCTCTCCAAAATGGTCACAAATTTCCATTTCTCTCATTTGAAAATTGTGTTTTCTCTTTTGACTTTTCTATCAAATAAAATTCTTGTTTTCCATTAAAGGAATGCATTAATTTTCATTTCATTCACAGGATTGAAATAATAGTCTTTTCTTCAGTGACTGCTAAAACTGATGAGGAATTGTAAGTAAGCTAGTTATAATGAAGTTTGATATTTGCACTATTTACTGAAAGGCAGGAAACCTTTTGAATCTTTTTTCCTCCATTATTTGCAAAGTACATGGCTTTTATTTTTCTTCAGGTACCCTGACAAAAGCAGACACAACTAATGAAATAGCTTCCTCTTTGTTCTTTTTATTGTTCTTTTTATTTACAGATGCAATGAGTTGGCTCTTGCATATTAGGAGGGAAGAAACAAGGGTGTGTGGGAAACTTATAGATGTGAGAGGCACTGAGAGAAAAATAAGAACCGTACGGAAATTTGAATAGAGATGCAGATATTGGAGAGCATCCTATAACAGGGAAATAGTTCAGTTTTGAGAAATCACTGAGGGCAGAAGAAGAAATGATTTGATGTGACTAGAGTAAAAAAGGGAATGGACTGGGCAACACTTTGAGGGATTCTAGACTTTATACCTGAAAGAAAATTTGAGAAAATTATCTAATCTCTACTACACATCCATAAAGGGCTGTTTCAGGCAACTCAGAGTAGATTTTTTTTGATAGCCATGTATATTTTGTGTATTTAAATGATTTTATCACCATGGTTTAAAGTAAAAATGATATGCCAAATATCATTTGGGTTTTCTGACCCACAGAACAATATTATAAAAATTCATTTGGGGATAAGCAAAACAAAACAAAACACACACAACTTTTCCTAACTTTTAAAGAAAATTAGCAGTTAGAGTCCTCTGTACTAAATGATTTCTTTCACTGTGGTGTCAGTATCTAGACATTAAAGATTCAATCTGAAGAATGTCTAGAGAAGCAGGCATGCTGAATGAGGAATGTGACGTGACAATACAACTGTGGAAGTAAAGTGCTTTCATAATCCACAGACACAATGAAGAGTCTATCATAAGACAGGAAATCAACTTTAAATGCTGGGTATTTAATTTTAATACTAGCAAGCAGACAGATCACTCACTAACAGACAGAAACTATGGTCAACTTCCCAGCCTGTCTTCTATTTTATTCTCTTACCTGATTGAGTGTTCAGATTCATAGGTAAGAAGGCTTTTAAGGTTGACACTTTTAGTGATTATAAACAGTAGAAAAATATTTGAAAGGATAGTTCATATTGGGATTTCAGGATAAGTTCTTTGTTTTCAAAAGTCTTCTCCTCTCTTTCTGAAAATTTGCCTGCCTTTTTATGGGTCACATATCTCTAGACAAAAAAAAAATCCTGAGGGAGAATGTCTCCTGGGTTCTGAAAAGAACTGTAAGAAGAAACAGAATGTTTTTCACACATACAACATGATGAGGTAGGCTTGGGGAATTCCTATTTGGTTTTTTTCATTCTTCCTATTTTCTTTCTTTACTGTTTTTGTCTCTGAGTTTCAGAACCATGGACAGCAATAGGACTTCGGTTGCTATTCAATGTCCTTTCCTTTCCTAGGACAGAAGTATATATTCACTTTCTCATCTTGGAAATTATCTTGGAGAATACTCTGGTGTAGATGGTGAAAAGAAAATTGGTGACAAGAGTTAATGAATGGGAGTCACATAAAGCACCATGTCAGGGTGAGGTGCTCCTTTTATCTCTCCCCTGAAATCTATAACCAGTAAAACATCCACAACTCAACAAAGATTCCTCTGCCCAACACACTAGGATGTCAGAGAAGCCCACACATCTGTACATCTAAAGGAGGGTGGATGGAACACATAAAGGAGGCCAAACTGAGGAACAGCAGAGGTGGTGCTTACAATCCCAGTACTCCCCTACCCCACTGGCCACAGCAGCTGATCACAAAGCCCCAGAGAACCCAGTAGTAGCAGGTGGTGCAAGTGACTCTGACCTCCCAGCCATAGTGGCACCCAGAGCCAAAGTAAACGCGCAGAAGCAGCGGGGTCTGTGACCCCATCCTTCCAGCTGTGGAGGCACCCATGACTTGGGCCCCCACCCACAATGGCAGCTCCTGCACACCCCACAACACTGGAAATGACAGAGGCACCTGTGACCCTACCTCTTTGATAATACACGGCAGATAATGAACGGGAAAGGGGAATGGACCTAACTTTTACTGAGTGCCCATTGTGAGTCAGGCACGTGTACTACTTCAACAGGTAGTTGTGAGGTAGTACAACTAACAATTGTTGTCAGTGCAATATCCTTTGTCCACCTTTCTATTAATTTTTCATTTTTGTTGCTTTGCAGGAGTTCCTTGTTATTTAATGTTGCAAATATTATACAAAGATAACACTACTGTGTGCTCATTGTGTGAGTTATTGTTCTGAGTTCTTTACATGTATCAGATTATTTAATTCCTACAAAAGCCCAATGAAGGAGGTACTAAAATCATATAGCACAAGAAAACCAAGGCTCCAAGGATTGAAGCAAATTTCCAAGTTTATAGCAATCAATTGTGAATCTAGGATTCAACGTGAGGCTCTCTAGTTTTAGAGAAAACTGTAATGTTTTAAAATATCACCCATTCTTTTTTTTTTTAACATCTTTATTGGAGTATAACTGTTTTACAATGGTGTGTTAGTTTCTGCTTTACAACAAAGTGAATCAGTTATACATATACATATGTTCCCATATCTCTTCCCTCTTGCGTCACCCTCCTATCACCCATTCTTGATTCCAGGTTAAGATGGTGGAGTAGGAAGATTCTGAGCTCACCTCCTCCCATGGACACACCAAAACTACAACTACATGTAGAACAGCTATCTCTGAAAACAACCTAAAGACTAGAAGAACAGATTTTCTACAACTAAGGATATAAAAAAAAGGCCACATCGAGATGTATAGGAGGGGCAGAGATGTGGTCTTGTCAGAAACCACACCCTGGTGTGGTAACCGACAACTAGGAGGGATACCACAACCTCAGAGGTCCCCCATGATGAGCGAGGGGTCCAAGCCCCATGTTGTGCTCCCCAGCCCAGGGGACAGGCACTGGGAAGACAAACCCCCATAATGACTAGCTTTGAAAACCAGAGGAGCTTATGTCCAGGAGAGCTGGAGGACTGTGGGAAACCAAGACTCCACCCTTGAAAGGCTCACATACAAACTCACCCATTCTGGGTTTCAGCACAGAGGCAGCAGCTTGAAAAGTTCCTAAGACATACAAGAAGGAGATTCACTGATTAATTTTAAGGCATGAGCCAGAGGGACAAAGATCCCGTGGAACTTTCTCTGGGGACAGAGTGCTGGTGGGCACCAACGTTTTTCACTCATTTTTTTTTTTTTGGCCGCGTCCTGTGTCTTGCAGGGTCTTAGTTCCCCGACCAGTGATTAACTCTGTGCCCCCTGTAATGGAAGCCCGGAGTCCTAAGCACTGGACGCCAAGGAATTCCCTGTTTTTCACTCTTTCCACCTAAATGACCCAGTGCTGGCAGGCAATATTTCTGTCACTGTTCATCAATGTAACTAACACCATGTGCTCTGCTCCAGAATTCGTCTGAGCCAGCACCCCACCCGACCCACCCATCCCTGCTGGCCCCTCCAAAGAAGCTCGCACGCTGCTTCACCGCAGTGAGCTACCTCAGCCGGCACTGGTACCCCTCCAAAGCAGGTCCTGCTCTGTTAGGCTAGCCCTGCGCACTAGGAAGCCTGCAAATGTTAAGCCCAACTTGCAGCCGGTCATGCCAGGGAAGAGCCCCACACATTAGCACATTCACAGTAGGTGTGGTCAATCCTCTGAGCCAGCTGGTCCAGGGCCAGCCTTGCCCTCCAGGGCACCCACAGCAATCATGTCCCAACCACAACAGGAGGGTATATGCAGCCTACACGAAGGATAAACTTGAAAGCTTTTCCCCCAAGACCAAGGGCAGGACAAGGGGGCCACTCTCACCACTTCTACTCAACATAGTACTGGAAGTCCTAGCCAGAAGAATTAGGCAAGTAAAAGAAATAAAAGGCAACCAAACCAGAAAGGAAGAAGTTAAGTTTCTCTATTTGCAGATGACGTGATCTTGTATGTAGAAAACTCTAAAGACTCCACTGAAAAACTGTTAAAACCAATAAACAAATTCAGGAAACTTGCAGGATATAATATCAACATATAAAAATCAGTAGCATTTACAGATAATAACAAACTACCTGAAAAATAAATTAAGAAAACAATCCCCTTTTATAGAGCAAAAGAAACAATCAGCAAAATAAAAAGGCAACCTAAGAAATGGGAGAAAATATATGTATGCTGTGGGGTATAGAGCCTGTCCCGGGTTGTTTGGTACCTGGTCGAAACAGGTGATTGGGAGTAAGCCTAGTGGCCCCTGGAGTGTGAGACCCTATAAAGGAGGCGGTTGCAGGATGTGCAGTTGTGGAGAGTGGGACCTCTATAAGCAAAGTGGCTGAGGTGAGAGTTTTTAGCCATCACTTTAAAACCGGGTCCAGACCATACTTATAAATATTTCATTACAGGATTTGCTCTTTTCCTCTTCCATTTTCTTTGCCTCCTTTTCCATTCCACTGGAGCTCTAGTGCCATCTTGGACCATGAAGATAAAGAACATGCTGTGTGAAGAGTGGAATTAATTGCTGGAAAGGGCACAGATGCCCGACAGCTTTGTGAAGCAGAACAGGCTGCCAAACTCACTGTAGACTCCTATCTCCAGAATCTCATTAAAGAAAAATACACTTCTATCTTTTTACTTTTATTTATTTATTTATTTATTTTTTGCGGTACGCGGGCTTCTCACAGCTGTGGCCTCTCCCATTGCGGAGCACAGGCTCCCGATGCGCAGGCTCAGCGGCCATGGCACACAGGCCCAGCCGCTCCGCGGCACATGGGATCCTCCCGGACCGGGGCACAAACCAGTGTCCCCTGCATCGGCAGGCGGACTCTCAACCACTGCGCCACCAGGGAAGCCCCCATCTTTTTATTTTTTTTAACAATTACATTCTAGAGTATTTTATAATCTTTTTGTTCCTTAATTACTTTTTTTAAACATCTTTATTGGAGAATAATTGCTTTACAATGGTGTGTTAGCTTTAAAATTGTGTGTTAGTTTCTACATTATAACAAAGTGAATCAGCTATACATATACATATATCCCCATATCTCCTCCCTCTTGCATCTCCTTCCCTCCCTTCCTATCCCACCCCTCTAGGTGGTCACAAAGCACTGAGCTGAACTGCCTGTGCTATGCAGCTGCTTCCCACTAGCTATCTATTTTACGTTTGGTAGTGTATATATGTCCATGCCACTCTCTCACTTTGTCCCAGCTTACCCTTCCCCCTCCCCGTGTCCTCAAGTCCATTCTCTACGTCTGTGTCTTTATTCCTGTCCTGCCCCTAGGTTCTTCATGACCATGTTTTTTTCTTAGATTCCATATATATGTGTTAGCATATAGTATTTGTTTTTCTCTTTCTGACTTACTTCACTCTGTATGACAGACTCTAGGTCCATCCACCTCACTACAAATAACTCAATTTCGTTTCTCTTTATGGCTAAGTAATATTCCATTGTATATATGTGCCATATCTTCTTTATCCATTCATCAGTCGATGGACACTTACGTTGCTTCCATGTCCTGACTATTGTAAATAGTGCTGCAATGAATTATGGTTTTCTCAGGGTATATGCCCAGTAGTGGGATTGCGGGGTCATATGGTAGTTCTATTTTTAGTTTTTTAAGGAACCTCCATACTGTTCTCCATTATGTTTTTTAAAGTTATTTTTTATTTGAGTCTCTTACACCGGAGACTTATCCTGACTATGACCTGATACAGCTGCCATTTTAACAACAAATTGAACTAAGGATAAGACGCAAGCACTGTATGCTGAAAATTAACTGCTTTTCTCAGATAAATTTAAAGTTTCTAGTTTCTTCTTTAAATTAAATGTGTTGTTTTGTGGTTAATTGTTATTTGCCGGTTACAGACATGGAGTGTGAAAGTAGGAGCAAATTTGTTTCCTGGATAAGCGTGTTACCTGTAAGTAAATTTTGTTGCCTATATGGCTTTTGTCCTAACCTGTAAGTTTTAATTGTCTTTATTTCTCTTTCTCATGCCCTAAATTTTGGTGTCAACAAAAATTTAATCTTTGGCTCTTTGCTTTTTTATTTCATGCTATGTAGCCTTCTTTAGTTCCGTGAATAAAATATTTTTTTTATTGGAGTATAGTTGCCTCACAAAGTTGTGTTAGTTTCTGCTGTATAGCAAAGTGAATGTTATACATATACGTATATCCTCTCTTTTAGATTTCCTTCCCCTTTAGGTCACTACAGAGCACTGAGTAGAGCTTCCTGTGCTATACAGCAGGTTCTCATTAGTTATCTATTTTATATATAGTAGTGGATATATGTCAGTCCCAATCTCCCACTTCTTCCCACCCCGCTTCCCCCCTTGGTAACCATAAGTTTGTTTTCTACATTTGTGACTCTATTTCTACTTTGCAAATAAGTTCATCTGAACCATTTATCTAGATTCCACATATAAGCAATATTATATGCTAGTTGTCTTTTTCTTTCTGACTTACTTCACTCAGAATGGCAATTTCTAGGTCCATCCATGTTGCTGCAAATGACATTATTTTGTTCTTTTTATGGCTGAGTAATATTCCATTGTATATGTGTACCACATCTTCTTTATCCATTCCTCTGTTGATGGACATTTAGGTTGCTCCCATGTTCTGACTACTGTAAATAGTGCTGCAATGAATATTGGGGTCCATGTATCCCTTCGAATTATGGTTTTCTCCAGATATATGCCCAGGAGTGGAATTGCTGGGTCATATGGTAGCTCTATTTTTAGTTTTTTAAGGAACCTCCATAGTGGCTGTACCTATTTACATTCCCACCAACAGTGTAGTAGGGTTCTCTTTTCTCCACACCCTCTCCAGCATTTATTGTTTGTAGATTTTTTGATGATGGCCATTCTGACCAGTTTGAGGTTATACCTCATTGCGGTTTTGGTTCACATTTCTCTAATAATTAGTGATGTTGTGCATCTTTTCATGTGTTTTTTGGCCATCTGTATGTCTTCTTTGGAGAAATGTCCATTGAGGTCTTCCACCCATTTTTTGATTGGGTTGTTTGTTTTTCTGATATTGAGCTGCATGAGCTGTTTGTATATTTTGGAGCTTAATCCCTTGTCAGTTGTTTCATGTGCAAATATTTTCTCCCATTCTGAGGGTCTGTGAATCAAATAGTACCTTCATTCAAAATAACATGAATGTGTTAATACCTAACTCTTGAGAATAAGTTTAATAAATTCAAATATTCTTTGGAGATTTCTGCTTGAAAAATAATATTAATAATAAGAGCTAACCTTTATTAAGCAGTCTTTTCGTGACAATCACTGTACTCATGTCTTATATACATTTTTCATTTAATCTCAGTGCCCTGATAGTATCACAAAACCTGACTCATTTAAAATTCATTTCTTTGCCACAGTAAGCTTGCTCTCTAAATGCCTTTTTAAGTCAATGGCATTGCCATTCTCCAAACTTCACCCAAGATTTAACCTTCAGCTCTTTTTAATTTTTCTTTCCCCTTTGACTAAAAAATAAACATGACCAAAAAACTAATCTATTTTTTTCCTTCACAATGCAATGAGTTTGATTTTTATCCTTTTCTTCCCTTTTTCGATATCATCACTCTCCCCTCACAATCAAGCTTTCTTAGCTTCACGACTACATCATTGCGTTAACTTCCAAGTGACTTTTCTTTACCTCCAGAATTTATTTTCAAGAAAATCCTGCATAGAGTCCTTGGATTAATTTTCTATAATACTGTTTTTTCCCCCACATCACTCTTTTCATTTAAACTTTTAACTGATTCCCAATTACTTAGAAGATAAGCCATAATTTCTTAACCTGAAATTTTGTTCTTCATGATCTGTATTCATGCAAAGATGGATGAGTATTTACCAGCTAAAGTGAAGAAGATATTTCTGATTTGGAGGTGAGATTAGGCCAGATACCTGAGTGAAAGTGAGGAGTCTTCATTCTGTGTGACCCTGGAAATTTTCAAAACTTATGGGGACCTCAGTTTGTTTTCATTGGCAGTTGGATGGTGGTAGCAAATAAACATGATTGAAATAGGAATGTCTAAAGGCTTAAAAGTCTCCCAAGTCAGTCTCTTTTGGGAAGAGCTCTTATGAAGTCACCATGAAGGATTACAGTTTACCTGAGACTTTATTTCAACTCCCTAAAGCAGCATGTCCTGCTTCTCTAATGCTCAGAACATTGGCACTTAATTAGGGATGCCTGGGCTCTCATTAAGTGTTTCTAACAGTATAGAAACTCCAGGGACAATGAGTCCGTCACTCTAAGAGTCCATAAAAGCTGCCTCATACCAGGCTCTGGGAATTTGAATTTTAACATCTACTCTTATGTTCTCTTTCCTACTACAGGCAAGTATTTTTTTCTTGTTCTTGTTCTCCTCTTCCTCTTCCTCCTCCTTTTCCCCACCTCCCCCACTTCTTTTTTTTTTTAACATCTTTATCGGAGTATAATTGCTTTACAATAGTGTGTTAGTTTCTGCTGTATAACAAGGTGAATTAGCTATACATATACATATATCCCCATGTCCCCTCCCTCTTGCGTCTCCCTCCCACCCTCCCTATCCCACACCTCCAGGTGGTCACAAAGCACCGAGCTGATCTCCCTGTGCTATGCAGCTGCGTCCCACTAGCTATCTATTTTACATTTGGTAGTGTAGATATATCCATGCCACTCTCTCACTTCGTCCCAGCTTACCCTTCCCCCTCCCCGTGTCCTCAAGTCCATTCTCCACGTCTGCTGAATGCTTAGATTTATGGTGTTTCTTCAACCATACTCTTTGAAAAACAGTAGGGAATAGTTAGGAAGATAGGAAATTAAAGATCTCATGGAACTCTATTTAAGGGAGGCAGTAAGATGTCCATCCTGTCTCTGGGTATGTGGGGCAGCTCAAGTATATGTAAACTGTGTAGCTTCCTTCAGCATGTAATCTTTTAGCTACAGGAAAGGTGTTTGGCTTTCCAAAATGTTTGATTCACCTGTTCTGCCAATATTTTGAATTCTTTCAATAAGAGACAAGTCTTTCAGTCCGTGACAGTGAAAAGTCCTACTGGATGATAAAACATACTGGCATGATTTGACATAAATGACTGTTATCAAATCCATATTATATGAGAAACAAAGAAATGAAATAGATGTGTTTAGTCCAGAGTCAAAGTTTCATATAGTGAGTCTTTCACGTAGAAGAGAGAGAAAACTTTACCTGTGGTTTCAGGGGGCAGACCTAAAACCAAATATGTGAAATAACAATAATAATATCTACCATATCTTGTTATTTTTATGTACTACACACTAGGTTAAGTACTAATTGCATTACCTCATTTAATGCTCACAATTTTCTAATGAGAAAGATATTGTTATTTTTGTTTAGGGAGGGAGAGTTTTATAACTTGTTAGTGGTCACACAGCTAGTAAATGGGTGGAAAAGCTGAATTCTTGTGTTCACACAGCTAGTAGGTGAACTTAACCATCCTTCCAGTTATAAAACACAGTGATCAAAAATTTTTCTAATACTTGGATTTGTCTAAAGATGGAATAAGCTCCCATTACAGACTTTACATCTCCCATCAATTCAGTATTCAATCTTAGGCTGGATTATCACCTAGTAAAACATCTGTACAGGGTATTTCAGTGGCTGGACCTGATGACTTTTATTTATTTATTTAATAGCTTTAAATTTAATTAATTAATTTATTTATTTATTGGCTGCATTGGGTTTTCGTTGCTGCGTGCGGGCTTTCTCTAGTTGTGGCGAGCGGAGGCTACTCTTCGTTGCGGTGCTGGGCTTCTCATTGCAGTGGCTTCTCTTGCTGCAGAGCATGCGGTCTAGGCATGCAGGCTTCAGTAGTTGTGGTGCACGGGCTCAGTAGTTGTGGCTCGCAGGCTCTAGAGCGCAGGCTCAGTAGTTGTGGTGCACAAGCGTAGTTGCTCCACGGCATGTGGGATCCTCCCGGACCAGGGCTTGTGTCTCCTGCATTGGCAGAAAGATTTTTAACCACTGTGCCACCAGGGAAGTCCCTGGGCCTGATGACTTTTAAAGGTTCCTTCCCAATTGGAGTTACAGAGTCTCCATTCTGTATATTCCATGAGAGATGGTCCAAGATACCCAACTGAATTTTCAGCACCAAGCACCATGCCTTAGATTCAGTAATGCTCACTGATTGTATAAACAGCCACGGTTAGCACTGACTTAGACTTCAGTGTGGGAGAGGAGAGGGATAGTGGTGGTACAGCAGATGAAAGCTTAGAGAGCAGGATCTTTCAAGATTTCTGCCTTCTTTGTGATTTTTCAGTCAATACGTACTGTGTTATCAGTTCTAGAGAATTCATTAATTAATGGAAGTACTCTATTGTAGAGTTTTTCCTTTGCTTATTAAACTGGACAGTCTATGGAAACACCCGTACTTACTCAAATAACACCAAACAAACCATTCTGCAAAAATGGAAATTTTTCAAAACGAGAGTTTCTTATTTGTATTACCAGACAAAGCTGTCAGATGATGCACAGGAAAGTTCGTTTTGTAGATGAATTCAGATTGAATCCCTCACTTTAATATTGATAGGAATTCTGAAAGCCAGTTTATATTTTTCCTTAGCTCTAGGACCGAACTTTTGGGATACCTATTTCTCTGTCTTCCATTCAATTCTCCACTGAGATGGAATTCAGTCAAGTACTGCCTCCGATAGACTAACTCATGAGGGATTTTCTTCATGGAAAGCTTATTTTTCATGACACTCAAATGTCATGGCTTCCATGAAGTTAAATAGAAATAAAATGATTTGTATTGATTCAATGCATTTAATCCCATAACTTTTAAAAACAAGACTCTCAGTCTTAATCTCAGTTTCATTAATATTTCCTATGATTTTGTTCTTTCGGCCTTAAACTGAAACATATTTCTAGGATGTGTCTTGGAAACAGTTTGGCCAACCTAGGAAAAAAAAAAGGCACTAAATAATTCAAATAAAAAGCCAAGTAAAATTTATTTGGCTTTGAATTACCAGTTATTGTCTTAGATACTATGTTGTTTTCCTACCTAGTTTTTTTTTTTACTATTTTTTATTTTGACAGTTTTAAGTATATAATGTATACAAAATTTTATCCTATGTCCAAGAGATCCAAGTTTAAATTATTCTTCATTTTGTATGGGAATGTTTATGAATTCTGACCTCTATCTTAAACATCTGAGTCAGAGTAATTCAAACTTTTCACGGATCTGGAGAAAGATAGAAGTGGGAAGGATCAACGGGCTTTTGTCTCATTAAAGCCAATGCTGTCCCAAGCATTATTTATTTTACTCAGTGCTTTATTTCAAATTTACTCTCTGAGTTGTAATATGCTATGATCATAGTTAGTGCACTTAATTTACCAAGGTCATTAATTGTAATACGACATTGCCAAAACCATTGATGAGAAATTGATTTAAAATTTTTTTTATTTCTTCATCACTCTAAGCAATCAGAATGGATGATTGGTCAGACTAAAACTGTTATTTTTACGTCATAAAATATAAATATTTTTCTGGAATTTTGGAGACAGAGAGTTCCTATAATTTTACATATAAATCAATAGAGAACCAGAAAATTTAAATGACCTTCCCATGTTCAAACAGCTAGTGGGTAGTAGAACTGAGGAGGTGACCCAGGTATTCTGACTCTCTTGTTGTGAGACGTGTTCTCTCATTTATATCATGTTTTCTCTGATAGTCTAAGGTTGCCTACTTTACGGTAACTTCTCCCATTCAGAATATAATATTAAAAAATGGTAACTTGGTAAAATATAACAAAGATGTAAATATATTTATATTCATTTATACTTTCTGGGAATGTGCTTTTATGATACAATAAAAGGTATGCAGAAATATTTATTTAACTGAATATTCATTATTGTAATTTATAATAGCAAAAAAAAAAATAAGCCTGGTGCATCCATGTGATGGACTTGAATACAGCCATTAAAGACCATATTGTAGAAAAGTTTCAATGACTGGAATGACAGGAGGAATATCACAGTATGGTGCTAGATGCAAAATTATATATAAGCTTATTTCTGGTTTGAATATATATAAATAGGAAAATTATTGGAAAAATATATGAAAAAATTATCACTCATTGGGATTAAGGATGATTTTTAGTTTATTTCTTTTCTTTTTTTTAAATGAGTTGTCATCTTATTTTTTGTTTGTTTTGATTTTTTGTTTTTTGTTTTTTTGTTTTTTAGCTTTATTTTTTGGCTGCACTGCACGGCATGTGGGATCTTAGTTTCCCTACCAGGGATCAAACCTGAGGCCCCTGCATTGGAAGCGCAGAGTCTTAACCACTGGACCACCAGGGAACTCCTGATTTTTAGTTTATTTCTTTATAATTTTCTTTATTTTCCAAGCACTCCACAATCAACATATTCTACTTTTATGATCAGAAATAAATATACAAAATTTTAAAATAGAGAGAATATAAAGTAAATGTGAACTGTGGCCACTTTCTATAAAAGAAAAGTGGAAAACCTTTATTTAGAAATGATACTATCTTCTACCTATAGATTTAATTAAGAAACTCCTCCATCCCCAAACAATCTGAGTCTACAATCTGAGAATTAGACTGCAGGAGTTCTAAGTATCCTGGTGATTTAGGAAATGGAGGAAAGCCATCAGCAATAGATGAATGTGGTATTTATATACAACAGATGTACCTGTTTACCCATTTTCATGATAATAATTGAGGTGCTTATTCAGCAATGAGATTGTGTCAGGCCAAATTCATCTTTCGTTTTCTTTTTTTCTTTTTTCTTTTCTTTTTTCTTTTTTTTTTTTGCTATCAATAGCTTGTATTCATCTAGCTGGGAAGTTAATAAATACTTTTGATGGAGATGATTATGGTGTGATGGTGATTCAGACTAGTTGATCTGAGTAGGGCCCATATTCTTTATAAACACACAGATGCTTTGAAGTAGTCAGAAAATTTATAGTTAAGAACTAGTGAAGATTATTCAAAAGGCAAAAATGTATTAACTACATAATCATTGTTCAGAGTCCAAGGCAGCTGTTGGTGATCATACCAGTTAAAGAGAGAGAAGTTTGACTTTAAAATTACCTGCTCTGAATGCAAAATAGTATCACGATGTATGATGCTGGGAAATACAGGGTACCTACATGTTCCATTCTCTACCTGACCCATAGTATAAATTTCTATTGATCTCTGCACTCTTGGTTTTTTTTTTTCCTGAGTCCAAGACACCCTTACATAATCCTATAAATACTGTTCTGAGTATCCGCTACCCTTGGAACAGAATTGGCATTCAAGATGAAACTTACTTTCCATTCTAGATAACAGGAAGAATATAGGCTGCAGAAGGCTGTTTTAAGCTAAAATGAGACAAAGTTTTTGACATGTTTTATTCACCAAACCTGGGACATAAAAGATGTCTGTTTTTCTATTCTTAAGTGTTCTCAGCACTGGGAGTGGTTTCAATAACCAATTTCATTGATAGCATTCTCATCTTCAAGTTTTAGAGCCATGGGTTGTAAGAGTCTGTTCCAGGACATGCTAGCTAGCGTCAACTATCATTTATTTAAAAAAATTTTTATCAAAGTACATGGTATCATATTCCGGTAACATCTTGTTTTTTGCATTTCTATTCCACCTTTATTTTCTTAAAATATAACTTATATTAAAACTATAAAAAGCAGTCTCCAGGTGTGCAAGGAAGACAAGGAGGCATCACAAGGAGAGACTCAAATAACTCTTACACAAATTATATGATGGATATTCACCAACCATCTCTAAGACACAATGAGGTGTTAGGAAAGGGGCTTGCCACCACCCATCTACATAAATAGCCCTTATGGTACATGTAGACTTTTAAAATAGTTACTTTTTTCCTGGAAAGGTGTTACTAATTTTCTGTAAGAGATGTTTCCCATAGGAAATGTTTAAATATGGCAGGTGGTTTATGTGATGATTGTAGTACACCACTGTAATTTGTCATGGATTCTAAATTTAAGTGTTTTTCCTGATGATTATTTCATCTATGAATCTATATTTTTCTGTTTAGTAGATTATTGCTGTTGTAGCACATGAATACTGCAGTTTTTACTGTTTCTTTCTCAATTCCCAAGAGAAAACATCATGGAAGGAGAAAATCACACTCTGTCCGAATTTATCATCTTAGGATTCTCTGACCTAAATGATTTGCAATTTTTACTCTTTACCATATTTCTTATGATCTACCTCTGTACCCTGGGAGGAAATATTTTCATTATTTTGGTAACATTGGCTGATACACGACTCTATACCCCCATGTATTTTTTCCTTAGGAATTTGGCCTTTCTGGATATCTGCTACACCACCACTAATGTCCCCCAAATGATGGTGCATCTCCTATCAAAGAAGAAAAGCATTTCCTGTGGGGGCTGTGTGGCTCAACTTTTTGCATTTCTTTTCTTTGTGGGAGTAGAGTGTCTTTTGCTGGCAGCAATGGCATATGATCGTTACATTGCAATCTGCAAACCTTTAAGGTATTCAGTTATTATGAACAAGGTCCTGTATCGCCAGTTAGCAGCCTGGTGCTGGACTGGTGGTTTCCTCAACTCAGTGGTGCACACAGTATTGACATTCCACTTGCCCTTCTGTGGTAACAACAAGATTCATTATTTCTTCTGTGACATCCCCCCTTTGCTGATTTTGTCTTGTGGGGACACTTCCATCAATGAGTTGGTGTTACTCTTCATTGGGGTCTTCATTGGATGGGCTCCTTTTCTGGGTATCATCCTTTCCTATCTCTACATTATCTCTACCATCTTGAGGATCCACTCCTCAGAGGGGAGACAAAAGGCCTTTTCTACCTGTGCCTGTCACCTGGTCATTGTCCTTCTCTACTATGGCAGCTCCATCTTCACATATGTACGACCCATCTCATCTTACTCATTGGCAAAAGACCAGCTGATCTCAGTACTGTACAGTGTTGTCACCCCCATGTTAAATCCCATAATTTACACTTTGAGGAATAAGGATATTAGAAAGGGCCTGAGAGCTGTGGGAGAAAATGTAGTAGCCTTCACACTTCATTTCCCTTGAAATGTAGTGTTTATTTTTCTATCATGATAAATATTAGAATGCAATCTTTTTTTTTTTTGCCAACATTACTAATTTCAATGATAAAAGGGACAGAGGAGACTGGTTCAAGATAGCAGAGTAGAAGGTCGTGCACTCACTCCCTCTTGCAAGAGCACCAGAATCACAACTAACTGCTGAACAATCATCGACAGGGAGACACTGGAACTCACCAAAAAAGATACCCCACATCCAAAGACAAAAGAGAAGCTGCAATGAGATGGTAGGAGGGGCGCAATCACAATAAAATCAAATCCCATAACCGCTGGGTGGGTACTCACAAAATGGAGAACACTTATACCAAAGAAGTCCACCTACTGGAGTGAAGGTTCTGAGCCCCACATCAGGCTTCCCAACCTGGGGGTCCAGCAACGGCAGGGGGAATTCCTAGAGAATCAGACTTTGAAGGTTAGTGGGATTTGATTGAAGGACCTTGACAGGACTGGGGGAAACAGAGACTCCACTCTTGGAGGGCACACATAAAGTAGTGTGTGCATCGGGACCCAGGGGAAAGAGCAGTGACCCCATAGGAGACTGAACCAGACCTACCTGCTAGTGTTGGAGGGTCTCCTGCAGAGGCGGGGGTTGGCTGTGGCTCACCATGGGGACAAGGACACTGGCAGCAGAAGTTCTGCGAAGTACTCCTTGGCTTGAGCCCTCCCAGAGTCCTCCATTAGCCCCACCAAAGAGCTGGGTAGGCTCCAGTGCTGGGTCACCTCAGTCCAAACAACCAACAGGGAGGGAACCCAGCCCCACCCATCATCAGAGAAGTGGATTAAAGTTTTACTGTACTCTGCCCATCAGAGCTCAACACCCAGCTCTGCCCACCACCTCCCATCAGGAAGCTTGCATAAATAAGCCTCTTAGATAGGCTCATCCACCAGAGAGAAGACAGCAGAAGCAAGAAGAACTAAAATTCTGCAGCCTGTGGAATGAAAACCACATTCACAGAAAAATAGACAAAATGAAAAGGCAGAGGACTATGTACCAGATGAAGGACCAAGATAAAATCCCATAAAAATAACTAAATGAAGTGGAGATAGGCAACCTTCCAGAAAAAGAATTCAGAATAATGATAGTGAAGATCACTATTCACTACAAACCAGAAGGGAGTGGCATGATATATTTAAAGTGATGAAAGGGAAGAACCTACAACCAAGATTACTCTACCCAGCAAGGATCTCATTCAGATTCGATGGAGAAATCAAAAGCTTTACAGACAAGCGAAACCTAAGATAATTCAGCGCCACCAAACCAGCTCTACAACAAATGCTAAAGGAAGTTCTCTAAGTGGGAAACACAAGAGATGAAAAGGACCTACAAAAACAAACCAAAAACAATTAAGAAAGTGGTCATAGGAACATACATATGGATAATTACCTTAAACGTGAATGGATTAAATGCTCCAACCAAAAGACACAGGCTCACTGAATGGATACAAAAACAGGACCCATATATATGCTGTCTACAA
>NC_041231.1:86178416-86179755 GCF_002837175.3 Physeter macrocephalus
ATAGGAACATGCATATCGATAATTACCTTAAACGTGAATGGATTAAATACTCCAACCAAAAGACACAGGCTTGCTGAATGGATACAAAAACAAGACCCATATATATGCTGTCTACAAGAGACCCACTTCAGACCTAGGGACACATATAGACTGAAAGTGAGGGGATGGAAAAAGATATTCCATGCAAATGGAAATCAAAAGAAAGCTGGAGTAGCAATTCTCATATCCAATAAAATAGACTTTAAAATAAAGAATGTTACAAGCGATAAGGAAGGACACTACATAATGATCAAGGGATCAATCCAAGAAGAAGATATAACAATTATAAATATATATGTCCCCAACATAGGAGCACCTCAATACATAAGGCAAATGTTAACAGCTATAAAAGAGGAAATTGGCAGTAACACAATAATAGTGGGGTGCTTTAACACAAACACAAACACTAAGTAAACACAAGCTTTAAATGACAAAATAGACCAGATACATTTAATTGATATTTATAAGACATTCATCCAAAAACAGCAGATTACACTTTCTTCTCAAGTGTGCACAGAAAATTCTCCAGGATAGATCACATCTATTTGTGATAGATGTGATAGGGTCACAAATCAATACTACAAAAAAAGAAAATTACAGACCAATATCACTGATGAATATAGATGCAAAAATCCTCAACAAAATACTAGCAAACAGAATCCAACAACACATTAAAAGGATCATACACCATGAACAAGTGGGATTTATCCCAGGGATGCAGGAATTCTTCAACATACACAAATCAATCAATGTGATATACCATATTAACAAACTGAAGAATAAAAAACATGATCATCTCAATAGATGCAGAAAAAGCTTTTGACAAAATTCAATACCCATTTATGATAAAAACTCTCCAGAAAGTGGGCATAGAGGGAACCTACCTCAACATAATAAAGGCCATATATGACAAGCCCACAGTAAACATCATTCTCAATGGTGAAAAACTGAAAGCATTTCCTACTACCCAAAGCAATCTACAGATTCAGTGCAATCCCTATCAAATTACCAATGGCATTTTTTACAGAACTAGAACAAAAAATCTTAAAATTTGTTTGGAGACACAAAAGACCCCAAATAGCCAAAGCATACTTGAGGGAAAAAAACAGAGCTGGAGGAATCAGACTCCCTGACTTCAGACTATACAACAAAGCTACAGTAATCAAGACAATATGGTATTGGCAGAAAAACAGAGATATAGATCAATGGAAAAGGATAGAAAGCCCAGAGGTAAACCCACACACCTATGGTCAACTAATCTATGACAAAGGAGGCGAGGATATACAATGGAGAAAAGACA
>NC_041231.1:86180884-86188448 GCF_002837175.3 Physeter macrocephalus
ATTGCAGCACTATTTACAATAGCCAGGTCATGGAAGCAACCTAAATGCCCATCGACAGATGAATGGATAAAGAAGATGTGGTACATATACACAATGGAATATTACTCAGCCATAAAAAAGAACGAAATTGGGTCTTTTGTAGAGACGTGGATGCATCTAGAGACTGTCATACAGAGTGAAGTAAGGCAGAAAGAGAAAAACAAATATCGTATGTTAACGTATATATGTGGATCCTAGAAAACGGTACAGATGAACCCGTTTGCAGGGCAGAAACTGAGACCCAGATGCAGAGAACAAACGTATGGACACCAAGGGGGGAAAGCGGTGGTGGAGGTAGTGGTGGTGCTGTGATGAATTGGGAGATTGGGACTGATATTTATATACTAATATTTATAAAATGGATAACTAATAAGAACGTGCTGTATAAAAAAATAAATAAATAAAATTCAAAAAAAAAAAAAGAAAAGAGACAACTGAATTTTTAAATGGGCAAAAAATCTGAACAAACACCTCAACAAAGAAGAATTCCCTAATGATATGTCATTAGGGAATTGCAAATTGAAACAAGAACTAGATATCACTGCATACCTACTAGATTGTCTAAAACCCAAACATTGACAACACCAACATTCATTTCCTGCAGGAATGCAAAACTGCAGAGCCACTCTGGAAGACAATTTGGCAGTTAATTACAAAACTAAGTATATTTTTGCCATACAACCCAGCAATCATTCTTCTTGTTATTGAGCCAAATGACTTGAAAACTTATGTCCATGCAAAAACCTGAACACAAATGTTTAGAATAGCTTTATTCATAATTGCCAAAGCTTTGAAGCCACCAGGGTGTCCTTCAATAGGTGAATGGATAAACAAAATCAAAGTGTGCTACATCCATACATTGGATTATTATTTAAGGAATAAATGAGTTATCTAACCCAAAAAAAAAATAGAAGAACCTTAAATGTATTGTATATTACTAAGTGAAAGAAGCCAATCTGAAAAGGCTATGTTATATATGATTCCAACTGTAAGACATACTGAAAAAGGTAACCCTTGGAAACAGTAAAAGAGAAGTGGTTGCCCAGAGCTCAGGGGAGGGAGAGATGAATAGTTGGAGCACAGAGAATTTTAAGACAGTGAAACTATTGTGTATTACACTGTAATAGAGTATATATGTCATTATACATTTGTCAAAACCCATAGTATGTACAACACAAAGGGTGAACCCTAATGTAAACTATGGACTTTAGCTGAAAATAATGCATTTATATTGGTTCACAATTATAACAAATGTAACACACTAATACAAGATGTTAATAATAGGAGAAACTGTTTGTAGGGAAAAGGAGGGTATATGGGAATTTTCTGTAATTTTTGCTCAATTTTTCTGCAGACCTAAAATTTCTGAAAAGTCATCTATTAATTTATCAAAAAAATGAGATTGACAGAATGGATTAAAAAATCATTATCCAACTATATGCTATCTAAAAGATATTCAATTTAGATTAAAAACCCCAAATAGGTTGAAACAGAAAAGATGAAAAAAGATAAATTCAATCAAACAGTAACCAAGAGAGAGCACAAATACTGTATGATATCATTTATATGTGGAATCTAAAAAAATAATACAAACAAATGTATATGCAAAACAGAAACAGACTCACAGAAAAAAAACTAGTGGTTACCAAAGTGGGGAGGGAAGATGAAAGGGGTCTGGAATTAAAAGATACAATCTACTATGTATAAAATAGATAAGCAACAAGAATATATTATATAGCACAGGGAATTATAGTCATTTTCTTGTAATAACTTTTAAGGGAGTATAATCTGTGAAAATATTGAATCACTATGCTGTTTACCTGAAACTAGTATAATATTGTAAATGAACTACAATTCAATAAAATAATAATAAATAAATAAATGGGAAAAAAGACAGAACTAATAGCTATACTGATAGCACAGAATATAGACATACAGACAAGAATTACTACTACAGACCAAAAAAATTATAATGATAAATTTGGTCTATCCATCAAGAAGATATAACAATTACAAACATGTATGCATCTAGAAACAGATTGCCATAATGTATAAAGTAAAAACTAATAGAAATGATTGGAGAAATAGATAATTCCACAATGATAGTTGAACCTCAATACCGCACTTAAAATAATGGATAGGACAATTAGATAGAAGATCAGCAAGGAAATAGAAGATCTGAACAACATTATAAACAAACTAAACCTAAAAGACATCTATAGAACACTTGACCCAACAAAAGCAGAATACATATATTTCTCAGTGCACATGGAACATTCAACAGAATAATAACCATTAGTTGGGCCATGAAACAAGTCACAATAAATTTAAAATGACTGAAAGTATGCCCTGTAAACACAATGGATTGAAATTAGAATCAATAAGAAAAATATTGTGAAACACATGAGTATGTGGAAATTAGATAACGCACTACTGAATAATAAATGTCTCAGAAGAAACAAATTTCTGAGAAAATAATTTGAGAAGAATGAAAACAGAAACACAACATACCAAAACATATGGAATGCAGCAAAACTATATCAGAAAGAGTTGTGTTTTAAAAAGAAAGATTTTTTATTGATTTGTCAATTTCTCTGCCATGAAAAAGTGTGTGTGCTTGTGTGTGTGTGTGCATTGAAAATCAAGTGACATAATAATATGTATGATTCCACGGTATTTTTTGAGTTACTACTGTCATGATTTTACATGAAGAATTTACATTCTTCAGAGAGAGACTTAGAAAGCAAAATAAATAAGAAAATAATCTTTTGATGAAAATCGAAAGAGAATATGGTATAGAGAGATTGGATAGTAAATTCATATTGGGTAATTCTTCTTAGAAGATGATCTTTAAGTCAAAACTAAAAGACTGGAAGGAGTCAGCCATGATGAAATCAGGGCAAGAGCATTTTAGGCAGAAGAAAGAGTAACTCAAAAGTACTGAAGCTGGAAATGATCTTGGTCTGTTTGTAAATGGAGTGTTATATCAGCTATGATCCCAGCTTAAAATAGATGGTACATTCCAACTGGGATAATGAGGAAAGTTGAACAAAGGAAGTACTGACAAAGGTGTGAGAAGGATTTGGGAACACCAATAAGGGATTTCTATATTGAACTATGCATGCACTACTCTGGAGCTAGCCACAGTGGGGAGTCTGTCACAAACCCAAGGCCTGAAGTAGCAAAGTGGGGAAGTGGTACAAGAAACCAGGAAAAGAGAATGTGTGGCTACCTCCAGGAACTATGACTTTGGTTGAGCAACACAGGCAGCCTCATGTGTCCCAGCTGAGAGGGAGCAAAGGGAAAAGAACCCAAACTAGCTGTTCCCTTATTCTCTAATCCTCAACTGGTCATTCCCATTGGCTGAACCCAACCAGAAGCCATATATCAGGGAATCCTTTTGATTCAGACTCTAGAGGGACAGCATAGGGTAGAACAAACATAGTGTGATAAAGAATGGAACTGAGGTGGAGGAAAGAGAGTGAAATATCTACCCATCACATGAGTAATGTGGAACAATACACATTCATATGATACCAGTGGTTACCTTTAGGGAAAGAGGTGGGATCATGAACCATAAGAGGAGGATGTCAAAGGGAAACATATCTCTTTTTACCTGTTATTCAGTGCATTTTAATTTCTGTCTCAAAATAATGTACTCGTGGATTATATGTGTCACTTTTTAATCTTAAGGTTTGTATACAAATCTGACTGCTGTTATGTGGGATGTGTATGTATGACAGAAAGAAAGACAAAGAGAAACAGAGTGAGAGGTTCAGCGAGAGACGGTCCTTTAGTCTTTATATTAGAAAATCATTAAATATTTTAAAAGATTTTTTAATGTCACTACATTCCACCTCACTGGAAAGACCACTTATGTTTTTTTACTTCTCTCTTCAACTAATTTTTGTGCCCCTTTATTGTATGGCCAGAAATATTAAATCTTATGTGAGATATTCTACAAATAAACAAAGTAAGATATTTAAGGAACTCACATTTAAATCCTCCAGAATCATTTACTCAAACTAGCTTTGCTCTAACTGTATCCTATTTAAAACTATTGTCCAACAATTATCCAAAAGAGCAATTAAGGAAACAATCCCATATACAATTGCATCGAAAAGAATAAAATACCTAGAAACAAATTTAACCAAAGTGAAAGACCAGTATACTGAAAACTGTAAGACTCTGATGAAAGAAACTAAAGAACACACAAATAAATGGAAATATATTCGACGCTCATGGAATGAAAGAATTAATATTGTTAAAAATGTCCATATAAACCAAAGTAATATAGAGATTCAATACAATCCCTATCAAATTCCACTGGCATTTTTCACAGAACTAGAACAAATAATTTTAAATCTTTGTATGGAACTACAAAAGATTCTGAATAGCCAAAGCAATCTTAAGAAAAAAGAACAAAGTGGGAGGCATCATGCTCCCTGATTTCAAACTATAATCAGACTTATAGTGTCTAGCATAAAAACAACCACACAGATGAATGTAACAAAATAGAGACCCACACATGGTCAATTAATTTATGGCAAAGGAGGCAAGAATAAGAGGGAAAAGACAATAAAAATTGGAAAGCTACATACAAAAGAATGAAAGTGGACCACAATCTTATACCATACAGAAAATTAACACAAAATGGATTAAAGATTCAAATATAAGACCAAAACACATAAAATTCCTAGAAGAAAACAGTCAGTAAGCTACTTGACATCGCTCTTAGTGATAATGTTTCGGCTCTGACTCCAAAGGCAATGGCAACAAAAGCAAAAATGAATCAATGAGACTACATCAAACTAAAAACCTTCTGCACAGTGAAGGAATCCATGAAAAAAATTAAAGGCAATCTACAGAATGGGAAAAGATATTTACAAATCATATATCCAAACAGAGTTTAGCATCCAAAGTTTAGTATACAAAGACCTCCCTCATACAACTCAACAACAAAAAACAGTCTAATTGAAAAGTGGGTAGAAGTATAAAAATGTATACAAATGTCAAATCATTACGTTGTACACCTGAACATAATGTAATATTGCATGTCGATTAAAAAAATGACAATAGGGCTTCCCTGGTGGCGCAGTGGTTGCGCGTCCGCCTGCCGATGCAGGGGAACCGGGTTCGCGCCCCGGTCTGGGAGGATCCCACGTGCCGTGCCGTGGAGCGGCTGGGCCCGTGAGCCATGGCCGCTGAGCCTGCGCGTCCGGAGCCTGTGCTCAGCAACGGGAGAGGCCACAGCAGAGGGAGGCCCGCATACCACAAAAAAAAAAAAAAAAAAAAATGACAATAAAAGAAACATAAAAAAGGAAAATAAATTAATAAAATAAAATAAAATTCGTTCCCCATGTGCTGGGAAATCAAATGAGCTTATTTTAAACAAATGTAACAGAAGAGACTTCCTACCAACCTCAATTCAATAGATAACTAATTGTACATAAGCATTTCCATGGAGAACTCTGTCCCAAGGAACTTTGTCTGTTAACTCATCTGGGATAAGCATAAATGGACTGTTTGAAACAGTGCCCAAGAGTCTCAGAAATATAATCAAATAGCACACCCACAAAGCATTCTTGATGTTATCTACTACTGTCTTCCCAATCTGGGTTGTGTTTTTTTTTGCAGCATTGTATCAAATGGTAAATTCTAATTTGGTAATTAGAATGGTAACTAGCCAATGGTAAAAGCTAATTCTTAAATACTCATCTGCATACTACAGTTTCTCTGTTCCTCTCTGAAAGTTTGAAAAATTCAAGTGTGTTCCTTCACAATTCTTTTACCTTAAACGATATCTATCATAATAAGGTAAGTAAAAAGACACTTGTTTTAAAAGCTATCCATTCTTAGGGAATGTTGGAATGTGTGTACATCACAGTACCTAATATATGCAGGAAAATCAGAGAGCATTTCATCTGGGAGCCTTCTCTAAACTTTGGAGATAACTAGTTTGGTGGTTATAGAAGCAGCTAGATTTCTCTTTGTAATCAATTTCTCTCAGTCTCCCACTTAAACCAACCTTAAAAGCATGTAAATTTTAATAAACACTGTAACTGACAGATATTAAATATCCGAATGAAGTGTGTAGCCTTCATTCAATCCTGTGAACTTTTTAAATATACAGTCAAAATTTGATGGATTGACTTGTCCATAAGTTTTATCCAAATGTTTTGAGGTCAGATAAAAAGATTTTCTTTCTTCTATAATCTTTTCCTACACATAACTTAATAATCACTGTAAATATAAATAAAATACTGTATGATGAAAATGATGTATAAAAACATACACTATAACGAAAATGTTAGTGGAGAGACAAAGAAGAGGTCAAAAGGAATAGTCTGACACTGTTTTAAAGTGACTTTAAACATTCATGGATAAATAGATCCCTATGTTGTTAAATAGTGATGGAAAAATCACTGGAAGTAGGTCAAAAACTGGATTAAAAAAAGTCATGGTATCCGAGAGTTAAAAGTAATGAAACATCATGAGAATCACATGGAAAAGATTAGAGATCTAGGATAGAATTACAGCGCTTAAATATACACCTGTGGAATCCTGAAACTACGAATTTATAGTCTCGCTATCTCATTACCTCATTGATTGCCTTTTGATATTTAGAACCTGCCTAGTTATTAGCAGACAATATGGATGAATGATTCACAGTTTCTTGAAATATAGATACTAAAATTTCCTTTGTCATAGGGCTTGGAGATAGCTACTAAATGATTTAATGGGTGTAAATGCTTACTGTAGTATTTGGCACACAGGGCTCATTAAGGATGAGTTGAAATTATTATTTTATTGTATTGCACACATCTGACCTAGAGGTAGTGTGTAATCAAAGGGCCACGTTCATACCTTTAGCCTTGAGTAGCTTTGTGTGATACCTCACAGGATGGCTTTGAGGATTTAATGAAATAGAGAATGTGAAAACTGTGCTTTGCAACCCTACCAATGTAATCTGTCCTTAAACCAATAATTAACTGGCAGGGTAACTAGGAATTTTGTCACTGGGGTACACTACCTTAAATTCCCATCTGAATATCCCTCACCTTACAAAAGATTACAGATTTCATGAAGCACGCTTTACCACTAAAGGAAAAGTATAAACAGATAGCCAACAGGCACATGAAAAGATGTTAAGCATCGCTAATTATTAGAGAAATGCAAATCAAAACTACAATGAAGAATCACCTCACACCAGTCAGAATGGCCATCATTAAAAAGTCTACAAGTAATAAATGCTGGAGAGGGTGTCGACAAAAAGGAACCCTCCTACACTGTTAGTGGGAATGTAAATTGGTGTAGCCACTATGGAGAACAGTATGGAAGTTCCCTAAAAAACTAAAAGTAGAGTTACCATATGATCCTGCAATCCCACTCCTGGGCATATATCTGGAGAAAGCTCTAATTCAAAAAGACACTTGCACCCTAATGTTCATAGAAGCACTATTTACACTAGCCAAGACATGAAAGCAACCTAAATGTCCATCTACAGATGAATGGATAAAGAAAG
>NC_041231.1:86188496-86191927 GCF_002837175.3 Physeter macrocephalus
TATATATATATATATATATATATATATATATATATATATATATATATATATATACACGCACACACACACACACACAATGGAATAGTACTCAGGAATAAAAAAGAATGAAATAATGCCATTTGCAGCAACATGGATGGACCTAGAGATTATCATATTAAGTGAAGTAAGTCAGACAGGGAAAGACAAATACCATATGATATCACTTATACGTGGAATCTAAAAAAATGATACAAATGAACTTATTTAAAAAACAGAAGCATATTGACAGACATGGAAAACAAACTTAAGGTTACCAAAGGGGAGAGTGGGGTGGAGAGGGGGAGAGATAAATTAGGAGTTTGTGATTAACATATACACACGGCTACATATAAAATAAGTAAACAACAAGGACCTACTGTATAGCACAGAAAACTAAACTCAGTAGCTTGTGATAACCTATAATAGAAAAGAATCTGAAAAAGAATATTATATAGATACATAGATATAAAACTGAATCACTTTCTGTATACTTGAAACTAATACAACACTGTAAATTAACTATACTTCAATTTAAAATAAAGAAAAAAATTTAAGCATAAACAAAAAAAATCTCATTACATTATTAATTTTCTCAAAATATTGCTTTACTCAACTAGCTGATTTTATTGTTACAATATGCCTCTCAGCTAAAAAAAAAATTTTTTAGAGTAATATAGCCTCAGTATGTAAAATGATTTGTGGCTATGAATAAGTCTCTGGTCCTGAATTGGAATAAACACTTTCCTCCTGACAACAGTTCCCTGGACATAAAGGTTGTATTTGTAGCTACATACAATTAAGTAAATCATTGATAACTATCCAGTCTTCTATAAAAAGAGGATAAGCTCACTTGATAAAGAAAAATGTGTACAAGATAGATAATTAAAATTTAAAATGAAAAATCAAATGCCCAGTTTGAATGAAATAGTTATGCAAGAAAATTTACAATTTACATCCAAAAACAAATTTTGAATATAGGAAAATATATATGTCATAGCTTAAGTCTCTCAGTTTATACTTCGGGAAAGTGACATGAAAGTGTTTCAATTTCTTGCTCAATTCTAAATTACTAAAATGGGTTTGACTAAAAGCAGCCTGATTTGTCCCCATGAGAATGATATAAGTATTCAACTATAATAATATATTGATACTTGGATCTAGACAAGGCTATCTTAATGATTCTTATAGTACAGGGTTTTCTCCACCTCCTTCTTATGCTATGGTTCCTCAACACTTTTAGACTTCTTAATATTTCAATAATGCCTTGCAGAAGTGTTTTTGAAAACCAACCATCTAATTCCTAGGCCCCGTGCCACATCTTCTCTAACAGACACCCGAAGATAGGAACCAATAAACTTCATTTTAACAGACTTTTCAGCTGATATTTATGCAACCTGAATTATGAAAAACATTACTTTGGAGTATCCAAAACAGTCACTTCTTGGCATTCAATCCTCACCATAGCCCAAGGACATAGTTATTGTCATCTTTATTATACGGAGCAGGAAATTCAGTTTCAGTTTCAGAAAGGTTAGGTTACTTGTTAATTTGTAGTGTCATGAAAAGAAATTAAGTCACCTGGTGTCACATTTTAAAATTATCACCCCCCCAGTTACTGTACCCAATCTTCTATGACTGGATGCTTAACTGTGCACAATGCATAATTGTGTTTTGTCATTTCTCAAAACTGTTTCTACCTTTCCTGCCACTTCTCTGATAAAGGTGAAAATTGAAGATAATGGATCTAAATAACGAGAGCCATCCCGAAGAGTTTATTCTACTAGGCTTTACTGACCGCCCTTGGCTAGAGCTTCCTCTATGCATTGTTCTGCTTTTAACATACCCCATGGCCATGGTGGGAAACATAGCCATCATTCTGGTGTCCAAGTCAGACCCCCATCTGCACAGCCCCATGTATTTCTTCCTCACCAACCTCTCCTTTTTGGGCATGTGCTACACCACAAGCATTGTTCCTCAGATGCGGTTTAACCTGGGAACTTCTGAGAAGACAATCAGCCATACGGGGTGTGCAGTTCAGCTTTATTTTTTCCACATAATGGGGGAGCACAGAATGTCTGCTTTTGACCATTATGTCTTTTGATCGCTATGTGGCCATCTGCAAGCCTCTACACTACACCCTCAACATGAATCAGCAGGTCTGCATCTTATTGGTGGCCACTGTGTGGCTGAGTGGAATGACCTATGCTGTCTCAGAGGCCACAATTACATTACAGTTACCACTGTGTGGTCACAATACACTGGATCACTTATTGTGTGAGATTCCTATTCTGATAAAGACTGCCTGTGGTGAAAAGGGTGCTAATGAGCTCACACTCTCTGTGGTATGCATTTTTTTGTTAGCTGTGCCACTATGCTTAATTCTTGCTTCCTCTGCTTCTATTGGACATACTGCATTTAAGATTAAATCCTCTGAAGGACGAAAAAAAGACTTTGGGACATATTCTTCCCATCTCATTGTAGTTTTCTTACTTTATGGCCCAGGCATTAGTATGTAGCTTCAGCCCTGCTCCTCTACCTCAAGGGACCAGCCCAAGTTCACGGCTCTCTT
Source organism: Physeter macrocephalus (assembly GCF_002837175.3). Taxonomy (NCBI): domain Eukaryota; kingdom Metazoa; phylum Chordata; class Mammalia; order Artiodactyla; family Physeteridae; genus Physeter; species Physeter macrocephalus. Next base: position 86,191,084 of record NC_041231.1, read on the forward strand.
CTATGGAGTGGTGACTCCTACACTCAACCCTTTCATCTACAGTCTGAGAAGTAAGGATGTAAAGGCGGCACTGGGCAACCTGGTGAGGAGCATTTTCACTTCCAAGGGATAGTTGGCAGACATCAAATGAAATTATTGAACAATTAGAGTAGGTATATAGGGGTTTCTCTAACAACTCATTCTTGTCTCATACTTCCCCAGATCACGTTAGATGTTCTTCTTGCAAAATGCGTCATGTTTCTCATATTCCTTCTAATGGTGTTAGGCAAGGGTAATACTTGGCCAATATGCACCAGTAAGGGCACCCTGTTTGTAGTAAATCTATTAAAAATAGTTCTATTTTGGTTGGTACATAGTGAAATACTGTGTTAAACAGTAAAACAAAAAGTACTATAAATTTGAAACTAGTTAGTTCAAGCTATCATCATAAAATAGCATGGCAACCATTCATCAGTGGACTTCCTATGACAGTGTCATGGGGAGAAACATGTCATCACTCTGTGAGGTTGGCCATGTCTAAGTTGGCAGCACAGTGCCACTATGCGTTCAGTGTGAGGCACTCTACACCTCAGACCAATCACGAATCTCATAACTTTATCAACTCAAATTTATCTAGACGCTACTGCTTCTTTTAAAAACATATTGTTGGGGCTTCCCTGGTGGCGCAGTGGTTAAGAATTCACCTGCCAATGCAGGGGACACAGGTTTGAGCCCTGGTCCGGGAAGATCCCACATGCCGCGGAGCAACTAAGCCTGTGTGCCACAACTACTGAAGCTCGTGTGCCTAGAGCCCGTGCTCCGCAACAAGAGAAGCCACCGTAATGAGAAGCCCGCGTACCGCAAC
>NC_041231.1:86196812-86205581 GCF_002837175.3 Physeter macrocephalus
CATCGCTAATTATTAGAGAAATGCAAATCAAAACTACAATGAAGAATCACCTCACACCAGTCAGAATGGCCATCATTAAAAAGTCTACAAGTAATAAATGCTGGAGAGGGTGTCGACAAAAAGGAACCCTCCTACACTGTTAGTGGGAATGTAAATTGGTGTAGCCACTATGGAGAACAGTATGGAAGTTCCCTAAAAAACTAAAAGTAGAGTTACCATATGATCCTGCAATCCCACTCCTGGGCATATATCTGGAGAAAGCTCTAATTCAAAAAGACACTTGCACCCTAATGTTCATAGAAGCACTATTTACACTAGCCAAGACATGAAAGCAACCTAAATGTCCATCTACAGATGAATGGATAAAGAAAACATAATAGAAAAGAATCTGAAAAAGAATATTATATAGATACATAGATATAAAACTGAATCACTTTCTGTATACTTGAAACTAATACAACACTGTAAATTAACTATACTTCAATTTAAAATAAAGAAAAAAATTTAAGCATAAACAAAAAAAATCTCACTACATTATTAATTTTCTCAAAATATTGCTTTACTCAACTAGCTGATTTTATTGTTACAATATGCCTCTCAGCTAAAAAAAAAATTTTTTAGAGTAATATAGCCTCAGTATGTAAAATGATTTGTGGCTATGAATAAGTCTCTGGTCCTGAATTGGAATAAACACTTTCCTCCTGACAACAGTTCCCTGGACATAAAGGTTGTATTTGTAGCTACATACAATTAAGTAAATCATTGATAACTATCCAGTCTTCTATAAAAAGAGGATAAGCTCACTTGATAAAGAAAAATGTGTACAAGATAGATAATTAAAATTTAAAATGAAAAATCAAATGCCCAGTTTGAATGAAATAGTTATGCAAGAAAATTTACATCCAAAAACAAATTTTGAATATAGGAAAATATATATGTCATAGCTTAAGTCTCTCAGTTTATACTTCGGGAAAGTGACATGAAAGTGTTTCAATTTCTTGCTCAATTCTAAATTACTAAAATGGGTTTGACTAAAAGCAGCCTGATTTGTCCCCATGAGAATGATATAAGTATTCAACTATAATAATATATTGATACTTGGATCTAGACAAGGCTATCTTAATGATTCTTATAGTACAGGGTTTTCTCCACCTCCTTCTTATGCTATGGTTCCTCAACACTTTTAGACTTCTTAATATTTCAATAATGCCTTGCAGAAGTGTTTTTGAAAACCAACCATCTAATTCCTAGGCCCCGTGCCACATCTTCTCTAACAGACACCCGAAGATAGGAACCAATAAACTTCATTTTAACAGACTTTTCAGCTGATATTTATGCAACCTGAATTATGAAAAACATTACTTTGGAGTATCCAAAACAGTCACTTCTTGGCATTCAATCCTCACCATAGCCCAAGGACATAGTTATTGTCATCTTTATTATACGGAGCAGGAAATTCAGTTTCAGTTTCAGAAAGGTTAGGTTACTTGTTAATTTGTAGTGTCATGAAAAGAAATTAAGTCACCTGGTGTCACATTTTAAAATTATCACCCCCCCAGTTACTGTACCCAATCTTCTATGACTGGATGCTTAACTGTGCACAATGCATAATTGTGTTTTGTCATTTCTCAAAACTGTTTCTACCTTTCCTGCCACTTCTCTGATAAAGGTGAAAATTGAAGATAATGGATCTAAATAACGAGAGCCATCCCGAAGAGTTTATTCTACTAGGCTTTACTGACCGCCCTTGGCTAGAGCTTCCTCTATGCATTGTTCTGCTTTTAACATACCCCATGGCCATGGTGGGAAACATAGCCATCATTCTGGTGTCCAAGTCAGACCCCCATCTGCACAGCCCCATGTATTTCTTCCTCACCAACCTCTCCTTTTTGGGCATGTGCTACACCACAAGCATTGTTCCTCAGATGCGGTTTAACCTGGGAACTTCTGAGAAGACAATCAGCCATACGGGGTGTGCAGTTCAGCTTTATTTTTTCCACATAATGGGGGAGCACAGAATGTCTGCTTTTGACCATTATGTCTTTTGATCGCTATGTGGCCATCTGCAAGCCTCTACACTACACCCTCAACATGAATCAGCAGGTCTGCATCTTATTGGTGGCCACTGTGTGGCTGAGTGGAATGACCTATGCTGTCTCAGAGGCCACAATTACATTACAGTTACCACTGTGTGGTCACAATACACTGGATCACTTATTGTGTGAGATTCCTATTCTGATAAAGACTGCCTGTGGTGAAAAGGGTGCTAATGAGCTCACACTCTCTGTGGTATGCATTTTTTTGTTAGCTGTGCCACTATGCTTAATTCTTGCTTCCTCTGCTTCTATTGGACATACTGCATTTAAGATTAAATCCTCTGAAGGACGAAAAAAAGACTTTGGGACATATTCTTCCCATCTCATTGTAGTTTTCTTACTTTATGGCCCAGGCATTAGTATGTAGCTTCAGCCCTGCTCCTCTACCTCAAGGGACCAGCCCAAGTTCACGGCTCTCTTCTATGGAGTGGTGACTCCTACACTCAACCCTTTCATCTACAGTCTGAGAAGTAAGGATGTAAAGGCGGCACTGGGCAACCTGGTGAGGAGCATTTTCACTTCCAAGGGATAGTTGGCAGACATCAAATGAAATTATTGAACAATTAGAGTAGGTATATAGGGGTTTCTCTAACAACTCATTCTTGTCTCATACTTCCCCAGATCACGTTAGATGTTCTTCTTGCAAAATGCGTCATGTTTCTCATATTCCTTCTAATGGTGTTAGGCAAGGGTAATACTTGGCCAATATGCACCAGTAAGGGCACCCTGTTTGTAGTAAATCTATTAAAAATAGTTCTATTTTGGTTGGTACATAGTGAAATACTGTGTTAAACAGTAAAACAAAAAGTACTATAAATTTGAAACTAGTTAGTTCAAGCTATCATCATAAAATAGCATGGCAACCATTCATCAGTGGACTTCCTATGACAGTGTCATGGGGAGAAACATGTCATCACTCTGTGAGGTTGGCCATGTCTAAGTTGGCAGCACAGTGCCACTATGCGTTCAGTGTGAGGCACTCTACACCTCAGACCAATCACGAATCTCATAACTTTATCAACTCAAATTTATCTAGACGCTACTGCTTCTTTTAAAAACATATTGTTGGGGCTTCCCTGGTGGCGCAGTGGTTAAGAATTCACCTGCCAATGCAGGGTTAGTTCAAGCTATCATCATAAAATAGCATGGCAACCATTCATCAGTGGACTTCCTATGACAGTGTCATAGGGAGAAACATGTCATCACTCTGTGAGGTTGGCCATGTCTAAGTTGGCAGCACAGTGCCACTGTGCGTTCAGTGTGAGGCACTCTACACCTTAGACCAACCACGAATCTCATAACTTTATCAACTCAAATTTATCTAGACGCTACTGCTTCTTTAAAAACATATTGTTGGGGCTTCCCTGGTGGCGCAGTGGTAAAGAATTCACCTGCCAATGCAGGGGACACAGGTTTGAGCCCTGGTCCGGGAAGATCCCACATGCCGCGGAGCAACTAAGCCTGTGTGCCACAACTACTGAAGCTCGTGTGCCTAGAGCCCGTGCTCCGCAACAAGAGAAGCCACCGTAATGAGAAGCCCGCGTACCGCAACGAAGAGTAGCCTCCACTCGCCGCAACTAGATAAAGCCTGCGTGCAGCAACAAAGACCCAATGCAGCCAAAAATAAATAAATAATAAATAAATAAATAAAAAGAAAAAAACATATTGCTACACTTAGTGTTTTGTATTTTTAACTAAAGAATGTATCATTAAATATTCAAATAAATAAAATATATGGACAAAATGTGTGGATAAGTTCTTAATGTTTCTTTTAAATATCATAAGCATGAGCCTTCTGAATCAATGAGAGAACAAGGTAGTGATATTAATAATGAACCACAACATGAAAACATTTTTGTGCATAATGGAACAGCCAGGAATGTCTTGAAACTGTGCAAGAATCAATACAAGAAAAAACAATTCGTATTTCTAGAATGGAAAGCAGCTTGACTACTTCAGCAATGAGTATATTTTTGATGCTTAGAATTTGTATCATTAAAAGTTGAGAGTTCTAAACTTAGCTCTAGGATTCACATCCAGCTAAAAAGTTTTTCATAAAATGTTACATTTTTGAAAGCATATTAAATGATTTTATAGTTACTGAATGTTGAATTAATATGATGAGAAATCAACATAACGTTGTGTAGTGAAAAATTAACAGGTAAGAAAAACAAGAGTCACTTGGGTTTTCCTGGCATATCTTCTGGTACAATCAATATCTAAGTAAATTATTGGATGGAAAGTCCCATGTTATCCTAGACAAGAAGCAACTGTAATTCAGACCTACTTGTTGAAATAGAACATATCATCTGGTGCTTGGTCCAGTTCTTGAGACAAATGGACTTTGGTATATTTAGTTTGGAAAAAAATTCTCAATAACTGTAAAATTTGGCTGATTGGTGGCTGATTGCCATAAAATGTTTTAAGTTTCACACATACACACCCATCACACAAAACAATGAAAATAAAAATTCTGTCGTGTTAAATAATATCTCTGACCATTTTTACTAGTTAAGATATCCTTTGTCTAACTTAGTCTTACTCAGAGAAAATGGTAATTTTTAGTTTGGAGGGCAAAACCCAACAAGATTTGTGTTGTAAGCTTAGGTATAGAGACTATCTAGAGCTGTTCAGACAGCTTTCTTAAATTATCTACTTACTACCTTTTAGGACTGTTAAGACAATTCATTTCAGAATTGTGAGTGTGTCCAGGCAGAATGCAATAGTAATAAAATGTACCTTTAATACTGGGCTTCTGCCCTCTTAAAGTTTTTAACTGCACAACTCATGACAAGTGCTCTTATCACAAAAAAAAGCAAGGAACATCATCTTTTGGAGATGATGGATATTTTAATATTGTTTGTGGTGATAGCATAATGGGTATAGGCACGTGTTCAAACTCATCAAAATGTATGCATTAAATATGTGCAACCTTTTGTATATTAAGTATATACCTCAATAAAGTTTTTAAAAACAATGTAAATCTGGAATAGAGGAAGAACACTAATTAAATTCCAAAAACAGAGGAAGAATTAAAGATTCTTTTCCAGGAGCAAGTGGAAAGATTTTGAATATTTAGTAGGAATATATAGGAATATATAACTGGCTGAGGGAACATCATAATCAAGTAAATGTTTAAGGACTCACAACTATTGAAAAGCTGCCATCAGTTAGTAAATGTGTTAGATACTTTGTATTAAAATTTTTATCTAATCATCAATAATCCTTCAAGGTAGGTATTTTGCACAGCTGATAGATAATGAAATTGTGCTCATTAACTCTTGAGTTTCAATAGTTTACATCAGAATTGGAATTTGAAAGCCTCTCAATTACCAAACATCCATAGGCCACAACAGTGAGAGGCCCGCGAACCACAAAAAAAAAAAAAAAAAAAAAAAGATTAGGCATCTACATGAGGAATAGTTCAATTCGTCTCAAGCCGAAGATTTCATGGGGCGGTATGTACGTAAGGTTGAAAGGGAGATATACGTTGAGCCAGAACCGGGAACCAGAAATGAAGGTAATTTTAAAGAATGTGTGTATCTATATGTGAACTAATGTTACAGGATTTTAATTCCTCTTATATAAGACCTCTATTTAATAAGACTACATTTAATTAAGTGAACAATGGCTTAGAATAGGAAACACTGGAAACATGACTGGTTATGGTTACTGCAACAATCTATGCAACAGATGACAAGTTCCTTGACTAGGATAAGTTTGTTAAAATCTAAAAGAAGAAAAAAAGTGTGAAACGTTGATGTAGGAGGCTGACTTGGAAATTTATTGAATGTGGCTCATCTGGGAAAGACATAAGCGAAAGGTAATGGTGATGTTTTAAGTCTAGAGCACTGAGTAGGAGGTGTTGATCTGCTCAAGAAGTTAATATCAAAAAAGTAAAAACAGAACTTTTAAAAGGACACTAGAAAAACTAAAGTCAAATTCCAAAATGTAAAAAAAGATGTTATCAATTATCTACAAGAAAAAAAATGGCCTTCAATTGCTAAAAGAAAGAATAAACAGGTTTTTTGAAAGAGACCTTGACTAAAAGGATAAAATTTTTAATTTTGTAAGATTTCCTTTTTTGAATAAATTAATCCATCCAACTAAACATGATATTATGATATCTTAGGATAACAGGTTTAAGTATTCAATATATTAGTATATTATATGATAAATATTTTAACAAGAATTAGTACTGGGAAATTGGAGGTTGGACAACAGTAGATTGTGCAGTCACTTCTAACTCTTAAAGTTTGTAATTCTCTTCAAAGAGGGCTCTCCACAGTGAAACAGTATTACTAATGAAAAACACCTATGAGTCTCAGATTTACGGTTCTTTTTGTATATGTAATGTGTTGTCTGTATTGGAATAGTGAGGAGAGGTGAAGGCCAATTCGTGCCGCGGTCCGGGAAGATCCCACATGCCGCGGAGCGGCTGGGCCCGTAAGCCATGGCCGCTGAGCCTGCGCGTCCAGAGCCTGTGCTCCGCAACGGGAGAGGCCACAACAGTGAGAGGCCCGTGTACCGCATAAAAAAAAAAAATTGTTTTCTGAAATTACTTGCTATTATCCCAACATCCCCCCATTAAACAAACAGTAGAGTTAAATGAACCATGGAGACCTCAGTTCCTTCTACTCTCAGGGGATTCATTATCTCAGATTGCAAATTCTTAAATGCTACAAATGATCTAGGCAAATTTCTCTGAATTCCATAGTAAATTATATGTCCTAAGTGACTCTTGGTAGAAAGGACACAACTGAAATGTCACATTAACAGGGCTATTAATATTAACTGCTGGTCAAGGTACATCAATATATCTGTTAATATCAAATTTTGTGTTATTTGTTTACAAATTAGTAAATGTTAATGTTAATTTCTATCTAATACATTTCATTTGCACAATTATTCATATGAGCATCATATATTACAATAAGGGTGATAATTAAAAATCAGTGATTGACCTCAACAAAATACTAGCAAACTGAACCCAGCAATACATTAAAAGGATCATACACCATGATCAAGTGGGATTTACCCCAGGCATGGAAGGACTCTTCAATATCCACAAATCAATCAGTATAATACATCATATTAACATTCTGAAAAATAAAAACCACATGATCATCTCAATAATGCAGAAACAGCTTTTGACAAAATTTAACACCCATTTATGATAAAAACTCTCCAGAAAGTGGGCATAGAGGGAACATATCCCAACGTAATAAGACCATATATGACAAACCTACAGCTATTCATCAGTGAAAAGCTGAAACCATTTCCACTAAGATCAGGAACAAGACAAGGTTGTCCACTCTCACCACTATTACTCAACATAGTTTTGGAAGTTTTAGCCACAGCAATCAGGGAAGAAAAAGAGATGAAAGGAATCCAAATCAGAAAAGAAGAAGTACAACTGTCACTGTTTGCAGATGATATGATACTATACATAGAGAATCCTAAAGATGCTACCATAAAACCACTAGAGCTAATCAACAATTTGGTAAAGTAGCAGGATACAAAATTAATGCACAGGAAACCCTTGCATTCCTATACACTAATGGATACAAAATTAATGCACAGAAATCTCTTGCATTCCTATACACTAATGATGAAAAATCTGAAAGAGAAATTAAGGAAACACTCCCATTTACCACTGCAACAAAAAGAATACAATGCCTAGGAATAAACCTATCTAAAGAGACAAAAGAACTATATGCAGAAAACTATAAGACACTGATGAAAGAAATTAAAAGTGATACAAACAGATGGAGAGATCTACCATGTTCTTGGATTGGAAGAATCAACATTGTGAAAATGACTGTACTACCCAAAGCAATCTACAGATTCAATGCAATCCCTATCAAACTACCAATGGCATTTTTCACAGAACTAGAACAAAAAAATTCACGATTTGTATGGAAACACAAAAGACCCCGAATAGCCAAAGCAATCCTGAGAAAGAAAAACAGAGCTGGAGGAATCAGGCTCCTGGACTTCAGACTATACTACAAAGCTACAGTAATCAAGACAGTATAGCATGTATGTGGAACCTAGAAAAATGGTACAGATGAACCGGTTTGCAGGGCAGAAGTTGAGACACAGATGTAGAGAACAAATGTATGGACACCAAGGGGGGAAAACCGCGGTGGGGTGGGGATGGTAGTGTGCTGAATTGGGCAATTGGGATTGACATGTATACACTGATGTGAATAAAACTGATGACTAATAAGAACCTGCAGTATAAACAAACAAACAAGAAAACACTAATACTAAACTTTCTTTGGGTTATTTGTATGGAAATATGTTAATATAAATGTTTCAGACATTACATGAAATTTCTAAAAATCTTATATGTTCTGGTATAATGTTATAAGTCATAATTCTAGTTATTACTTTAAAATGTATATCTCAGAAATAACTAAATTTCCTTGTCAATTGCATTATTATGAACTTTCATCAAATCTTTAACCATGGTCATTTTTAAGTCTTTTGACACTTACAGACAGTTCTGGGTGTACTCTGATGCTTTTGCAAAAATGTTCCTATAAAAGGGTTTCATCTTCAAGGAATTCATGGAAAAGACTCTGACAAGTACAGGTTTCTGGTAACTGACTATACTGCTGAACTGAATGAATAAGCATTTTCAGAACTCTAATGGAAAACTGATGAA